>NC_141879.1:727150579-727460184 GCF_056163025.1 Triticum urartu
TAAGTCCAAATGTAACTTGTGTGCAATGAATAATGGTGCAACCAAGAGTGATGTATGGAAGAAAAAAGCGTGCAAGACAAAAATCTAAGACATTCAATGTATATTGAGATAAGTGAACTATTGGTTACGAGGGTGTCTCATGCTTTTTTGACCAAAACTTACATAACACTAATGCACCTGACTCCCAAGCAGGGGCCCGTGCGCGTGTGCATTGCACCAGCGTGGGTGTGAACGGCAACATGGTTTTAGTGTTTGTTGGGACGCGGTCAACATGTTGGTCCCATCCACGTGACTCCCCCTTCTCTCTCATCTTCCCTTTCCTCTCTTCGTGGGGTCCATACCTTTGTGCGCTCCCATTTTTTTCGGTTTTTCTGTGAAGCTCCAAAAGCTCATAGATACCAATTTTCATATTCGTTGAAATTAACACTTGAAAACAAATTAATTTTAGAATTTGGGGCAATAGCTTCCGAAAGTCGGTAGTGTAAAATCAGGAAAGTGCCAAAAATATAAACTTCCCTTTTTTGTATGTCGGAATTGATAGTACCCCGGCTCCCTGGTGTGTAACGGCTAGTTAGCCCTGCTCAGAATTGAATTAACTATTATTGTAAGTCTATGACTCCAGCACTTGTTTGTCACATCGGCTACTATGACCAAAAGAAGTGATTAGGATCTAGGATGCTACAGAATATGATATCTTACATTCAGTTTTTCGTAAAGAACCGCAATGTTGGAGAAGGTGTGGAGTATATATAAACTTTGATAGGTGAAGTGGTGGTTATGGTTCAATGGCACATGAATAATTACTGAGCCATGAGAAAAATTGGACCAAGTAGTTCACTTACTGATCTTCCACATGAAGTTCTATCAGATACAAGTATCCACTGGTTGGACTAACTCAGATCATATTATTATAGAAAACTAGGATACTTGCCCGCTCAAAATGCATGGGCAGCATCTTGAATTTAATTTAACTTTTTCATCAAAAAAGCATTGCTGTGTATTAATTTAATTGATTAAAAGGTGTGTAGCGTGATCTTTTTTATTTTAATGAAACACAACTCTTCCATCAAATTTGGCACCGACATCACGCACAAGCATCTTGCACCCCAAAAAAATATGGATTTTTTTTGCTATTTTTAACTATTTTACTGTTCGGCAGGAGTAGATGACCCTGGGTTCAGAGATGAATTATCGAGAAAACAACTTCTATCTTATGATATGTGATGTTGATGGAAAACATAAACTTCGATACATATGTTTTTACTTTGCTTTTATTTGAGATGCTTGTAAGATCAATGTTGCAGCTCTCCACTTAGTTGTAAAAGCGAACTCGAGTTCCATTTTTCTAAAGGGATAGTTTTGTGAAAGAGATCTAATTAACCATTGCAAGTTTACAAAAACTGCTTACCAGAGACCGCTTCATCCCTTGCAACTAGTGTTGCCGTTCTTGTGGGTGGCAAGGGAGGATGAGGAGGAGGAAGCGGGGAGCGGCAAAAATTTACTAGTGTGAATCACAATATACTGTTACTAAATTCTTTATTCAAGAAATCTCACACATCGAGGAATATTTTTGAACTATTAAAAATGCAGTAATGATATGATTTCCATAAGAGTCCAAACTTAGCATCCCATCGTCCTTGGTTACATGGTTGTCTTCCCCGCGGCAGATGGCACGCAGCCTATTTTCCCAAACAAAAACGACATGGCCATGTCGTTCTTAATAGGAACAACATGTCCATGTGGTGGGGCGGCCCTAGTTATTGTCGTCGTACCTAAAGATGAGAAGGCATGTCAGCTGTACTGCAGTGATTTGCTTGTACGGTGAAGCTAAGGGCTTTGTCTTATGTTCTTCTGGCACACAGCGTGGGAGTGTTGCCATTCTTGTGGGTGGCAAGGGAGGAGGAAGAGGAGGAAGAGGGGAGTGACTACTGCCGAGTTGCATGACATGCGAGGGGCCGCTCGGATAGCTGGTGGCCATCATGGGCCGAACAGGGCTGGCAACACGGGCTGGGTGGTGTTCGACGCAGAGCTAGTAAACGTCTGCCCAAGACTGGCATTTAGAACTACTACCAATTTTTGAATACTAGTTGATCATGTGGTAGGCTAGTGGTCCCTATTGCTTATGGGACACTGATTAAATCTGCTTGGGTCCCTAGAATTATGGGAAAACACCTCTAGCAAATATGTGCTAGAGCTGCAAGTATACCTGCCTATGAATGCCATGGTATAAGATGCAAGTATTACCTCCCCGCAAAAAAAAAATGCAAGTATTACCTGTCTATAGTTTTAAAAAAGTATTAACCGTCTATGAATGCTATTGTGTAAAATTATTCGAAGCAAATATGCTGCCTACAATTTCCATTGTTCAAGAACAAACTACTGGTATTCTGATTTTGATACATTCAGGATGACCAAGAAAATGAAGAAGGTAGCCTGAGCAAGTCACGAAAGGAATTAAAGAAGGTACTTGGTTGTTCTTCTGGACAAAATAAGTCGGATGCCGATGATGATGATGATGATGATGATGATGATGATGATGATGATGATGATGATGTAATAATCCATTCACAGAGAGTTAATATTTATTTTTATTTTATTGATATGGATTTCATTCTTCCCTTATTTCAGCAGGATGTATCTCCTGTGACAGAGGATGAGATCAGGACTGTTCTTCTTGGAGTGGCTTGTGTCACCACACAAGATTTAGTGTCCATATTTAAGTCTAGACTACGAAGTCCAGAGGTAGGATTCTTCAGCATTATTGTTGCAACTTTTAAGGCTGTTGCATTCTTTTTCACTAATTACTAATAATGATGCAGCATTTGTTCTAACCACGTATATTAAGAATTGCAGGCAGTCCTGTTTTGCATTAACTCAGAATATTTTTTGAAGGATTTAGTTATGGTTTGTTAATTGTCACGCATGAAGACACCTCCAGTTTCTTGGACCTCGTTGATGGTGTGCCTGATAGTCAGAATTTCTTGTTTTTAATAATCACAAAGTGTCATTACTGAACTGGGAATTGTCGGTTGGCAATTTGAAAAATACTCCCTCCGTCCCAAGATAGGTGTCTCAATTTTGTACTAGTGTTAGTACAAAGTTGTACTAAGGTTAAGACACTTATTTTGGGACGGAGGGAGTAGGAACGAAGTTATTGCTGTTAGTAACTTGGCATCCAGATTTGGATACAGTCAGTTACACCGTCTGCAAGAGTGTCGTGCATTGGGGCATGGACGCTATCAGGCTCCCCATCCACCGCCTTTTTTTTTTGAAAGGCCATCCACCGCCTTCTGGTGATGCTATGGTTGGCTGGGTGCCTGGATGGAGAAGTCCGCCCATAGTCTACATCAGCGGCTGTGCTATTTGCTAATTCGATCCCAACTTTATCACATCTAATTTTGGTAGTACTATTTATATTGTTAAAAAAAATCTCATGTTGTTAAAAAAACAGTTGTGGGAATAGTTCTAGTGGAAAAAAACATGTTTCTTTGATGTAACTTGCTAGGCAAAGCTTTAAAATTCATAGAAGAAATCATGTAAAGCTCAAAATTGGTTGTGTTTTGCACTCGCTAAATGTTTAGTCCTTCTCTGTAACCAAAAGTGTCTATCATGCTCTTTCTACCAGTTTGTTGAGTTGACAACCCAATTTGTTTCTTGATCTCATTTTGTCTTGCATCGCAGTACAAGAACGCCTTTGCTGAAATTCTGAAGAAAATTGCGACGATACGGAAGACTAATGGCTACAAATATGTCGTCCTCAGAGAGGATAAGAAATGATGAGCTCAAAAGTGGAGATTTCCTTCATTGCGAAGCTTCCTCTTGTGTCTTTCTAGGGATAATAGTTTTGTATTATATTCGGTCTTCTGACAAGTGTATGACGAACTTCTACTGCAGCTTGCTTGTAGAAATCAAATAACGATAGGTGCTATGTTGTCATTCCCTGGAGTTATTCTAGAAGAAGTTGGGAATTACAAGGTTACGATGATGTGTGAGAAGAGGTATATTCATGCCAGGACAGTGTTTTCTGTTTGACCAGGTTCTTTAAACCTATGAATCCAAAGTGTAAAATCTAGAACGATGTTCCTAAGAGTAAAGTTTCATTGTGTTACTCAGTACAGTTTTTTTTTGTTGTTGCAATTTTCGAGTCCCATGTCACCCAAAGAATAGTGAGCGTCCCTAGAAGCTGTAGGGTCTCTACCTATTTATCCCTAATAATAAAGCAAATAATGTTTCTAGTGGTACTTCATAAGATTTGCCCCCAAAATTGCCAATAATTACCCCCATGCCACCGGTAAGTGGGAAAACGATTCCTTTTTTTTACAATTCGCTACACAGGACTTGGTTTATTACCAGGCAGCGGAAGCGGACTAGGAGCACTCGGCAGCGCAGCACCCTGAAATCCTGCCCGCTACCCTAGTCGCTCGGGATCCGTGCCACTTTTGACGAAATGTTTTGTTACGTGTGAATACACAACCCACGTGTAGAAAGAAACATTTTGTACCTGTACTGCTCCATTAATATGAACACAGAAGAGTTAAGAGCGGGCAGCAGGAGGCTCGATGCGGCACTATTTGTACACGAACACGTCACCGTATACCTCCAACGCCGAGGGTGATGCACCGCAGCTCACGTCGAAGGAGACCCGTCCGGAAGTGCAGTACGCAAGCAATCTGGTGGGCACTTTTCAGGACCCAAAGCCCCACGCGCCTGGGCGGGACCCCGTCAGGGTGCGCGGCGGCTATGGGCTGCCGTAGGTCGACCTGATCGCCCCTAGGGGCTCAAGGTTCGCCGCCCTGCAATGAAGAAGAACGAACGAAGAACGAGGAAGGAGAAGAACAAGGGAGAAGATAAAAGTAAAGGTAAAAGATGATAGATTGATTTGTTCGATTTAGTGTTCTTCAATCGGCCATCACCTCTCATCTATTTATGAGGCGGCCGGACTTCCCGTACAAGAAAAGGACTCAAAATCTCATTCAAATCCTTCCAAAATTAGCCGAACTCGGATTAGGTATGTCTGAGACGGTAGTTTGGTTTTTGTGTTTCACAGGCCAAATACGACCTCGGATGAAGATGTACCCGAAAGACAATTTCACAGTTTCAACGAGATGAACAACTGTCGTGTTGAACATTTTTCAATTCGAAGTCGTCTTGTGGGCTGAAACGCTCACGCAATATAAACAACTAGATCGGAATCGCACCTTGGCACGAGGGTGCCGGTCCCAACATTTTGATCAAGCAGGTAATAGTAATCCAGATTATGGCGCCGTATTCTTATTTTGTTGTTGGCGGGTGGTGCCCTCAACACATTACCCGGACGTGTAACCAAAGTATAATTTTTTGCAAGAGTAATAACTGTTGCCAACACATCTTGGCCCATTGTCTCCAATAGATGCAGCACGCCTAATCCTAAATGATGACATAATGTCAGATCAAAATAAAAAGAGCAAAGTAGCTTCTTATGATAGATTGCTATTTGATTATAATGCATAAAGACCCGAGCAAGGAATAGTAATCGCCCATGTCAATAGGTTCACAACTGTACATTCATTACAGGGGATAGATGCTTAATATACCAGAAGCAAGTCAGATTACAAAATAACAAAGCGCAGAGTAGCTGCCCTTTGATAGATTCTATTTAATCACAAAGCCATAAGGATCCAATTCATACCATACAATGGTTGTCCACAAAAGCAAGAGATACATCATAGTAACAAAAGTACATCGAAAGGTGTAGCGGCTGCCGATGCATCGGAAGCTCGTAGCAAGGACGCAACTTCCCATGCAAGCTGGTAAGAAGAGAAAAGGAGGTGGAGCACCACAATACATAATTTATTAGACTAAAGGGCACTAAAATATCACAATAATTTGAAGGAGCAATTGTATGCCTACTCATGATCTTGACAGATGCAACTTTGGTACATGTATTTCTTTGAACATTTTTCATTTGAAGAATGCCGATCTTAAAATTATGACGGTGCAGTTTGGTTATAATCAAATCAATCAACCAACTATGCAAGTATGGTAGTTATCAACAAAGAGCCACATCGCACCCGTTCTTGTTAACTAACACTTGTTCTATAGCTCAGTTGTATAGCTCTCCCACGACATGCACGATCACCACGATCTGCAGCACGTCGCCCCACTGCGCCATGCGCTCTCTCTGTTGTACTGTAACACCATATATACCCCAAGAGGAATACAGCAGCACCAAAGGTGCATTGCTTCCCCGATCCTCCTTGTTCACATGGTATCAGACGCCGGTCTCCTCCTGCGTCGTTAGACCTCTTCCGCTGCACTCTCCTTCCAACTGCTCCACCGCACCCCACCATGGTCGCTCCATCTCCACCACCTCCTCCACCACCTTCCCCCCCTCCCGGCTTCGGTCTCGGTGGATGTGCCGGCGGCTCTCCTGCTGCCCCAGCAGCTCACCGCCCCACACTCCTCACCCCATCCCTCTTCAACCGCGGTGGTGCTCTGTTCGCCCCCGACCCCAGCGCCACCTCCTCCACTGCACCGCCCAATCCATCTCCCCTCTCCGGCGTGTTCATCAACCAACACGTCCCGATCGTGCTCTCTCTCAACCCTCCCAACTTCTCCCACTGGCGTACCCTGTTCGAGGTGATGTTCCAGAAGAGCGGCGTCGCCGACCACTTCACCGGCGCACCGCGCCGTGCCGATCCGGGCTGGATGCAGGACGACGCTCACATCGTGTCCTGGCTCTACCACCGCGTCGGCGCCGACATCTTCGCGCTCATCCATCAGCGTGGTGCGACTGCGGCCGAGGTGTGGGCCACGATCTGCACCCTCTTCCTCGAGAACAGCGAGCACCAGGTGGTCCTCCTCACCACCGAATTTCGCCGCCTCGAGCAGGGCAACATGTCCATCATCTCCTTCTTCGCCAAACTCAAGGAGTGCGCCGACCGGCTCGCCGATCTCGGCGCCCCTGTCGACGATCGTGATCAGGTACTGAACATGATCCGCGGGCTGCACCCGTGTTTTCGGTACGCCATACCTATTCTCACCATGCAGACCCCCTTCCCCACTTTCCTCCGCTGCTGCGCCTTTCTGCTCCTGGAGGAAAGCCGCCAGGCCGCCGACTCCACCACCACGGACACCGCTCTCCACGCCGCCCGCGCCCCCAACACCAACCACGGCGGCGGGAACACTGGTGGTGGCACCGCCCGCGGTGGCGGCGGCCAATACAAGGGCAAGGGGAAGAGCTCCAACTACGGCAGGGGGCAGTCCTCCAACTTCGACGGGGGTGGCGCGCCCCCTCGCCCCGCTGCTCCAGCCCCGGCACCGTGGACTGGCATGGTGCACGCCTGGCCCATGCCTTGGCGTCCACATGCTCCGGGCGCCGGCATCCTCGGGCCACGACCTGGCGGTGCTGCCCCGTTCGCCGGCATGGCCTACCACCAGTCCGCGGCGCCGACCAACAACACCAACTACGGGGCGCCGACTGTCTGGCCGCCCGCCGTGCCGCCACATCCGCTGTACGGGGCCCCGGCTGCGGGCTCTGCTGCCTCTTCCACGCCCAGCTGGGATCAAGCCTCCCTCGTCCAGGCCCTCAACAACCTGACGATGCAGCAGCAGCAGCCGATCACGCCGCCCGGAGCGGAGTGGTACCTCGACACTGGAGCCACGTCGCACATGGCCTCCTCCTCTGGTATGCTCTCCTCCTCACAGCCTTGTCATTCTGCTCGCATTGTAGTCAGCAACGGGGATTCCTTTGCAGTCACGCACTCCGGGCACCTCAACATCCCCACACGCACCTCCCCTCTCTCCCTCAACGATGTTCTTGTCTCCCCCCACCTCATCAAAAACCTAATCTCTGTCAAAAAGCTAGCCCGAGAAAACCCCGTTAATGTTGAGTTTGACGATATTGGTTTCTCTCTTAAGGATCGAAGCACGAGGAAGGTGATCCTCCGGTGTAACTCTGACGACGACGAGCTCTACCCCATGCCCCATGCACCAGTTCAGGCTCATCATGCACTCACCGCCGTCTCGCGTGACTTGTGGCACCAACGCTTCGGGCACCTTGGCGCTGATGCTCTTGATCACACCCTTCGTCGTTCCTCCCTCGTCCACACGGGCGGTGGCGGCCATGTCTGTCATGCTTGTCAACTAGGCAAAAGTACTAGGTTACCTTTCAGTTCATC
The DNA here is from genome assembly GCF_056163025.1 of Triticum urartu. Taxonomy (NCBI): domain Eukaryota; kingdom Viridiplantae; phylum Streptophyta; class Magnoliopsida; order Poales; family Poaceae; genus Triticum; species Triticum urartu. The sequence continues at coordinate 727,158,739 of NC_141879.1, forward strand.
CGATCATGTGTCGTATTTCCCATTCCAGTTAGTTCATTGTGATGTATGGACCTCGCCCGTTATGAGCATATCTGGTTGTCAATATTATCTCCTATTACTCGATGATTACAGCCATTTTGCTTGGACCTTCCCGCTCAAGCATAAATCAGATGTCTTTCCTACACTGCGCCATTTCTTCGCTTTTGTGCGTACTCACTTTAATCTCCCTGTTCTCACCCTACAAACAGATAATGGTAGAGAATTCGATAACCAGGCCGCGCGCACGCTCCTCTCCTCCCTTGGCGTTGTCCTACGTATGTCATGCCCGTACTCCTCGCCACAGAATGGGCGGGCCGAGCGCGCACTGCGCACGCTCAATGACATTGCTCGCTCGCTTCTCGTGCACGCACACATGCCATATGAGTACTGGGCGGAGGCACTCCAGACTGCCACGTTCCTGCTCAACCGTCGACCATGCCACCCCCGCCATGACCAAACTCCATTCTTCCTACTCTATGGCTCATACCCAGACTACACCTTGCTCCGCATGTTTGGGTGTCTATGCTACCCCAACATGACGCCCACTACGCCCCACAAGCTCGCGCCCCGCTCCGCACCTTGCGTCCTCCTCGGGTACTCACCTGACCACAAGGGCTATCGGTGCCTCAACAGGATGACCAGGCACGTCGTCATATCGCGCCATGTCGTGTTTGATGAACACACGTTCCCGTTTCAAACACCTACCCCTACACCACCCACGGACACCGCTCCTCTCCTCGATCACGCGATCGTCCCGCTCGTACCGCGGCGTCCCCGCTCCCTACGCTCTCACGAGCGTCCTGCTGCTGCAGCGCCTCCCGCTGCCCCCGCGCCACCGCCTTCCCCGCCGCGCGCGCCTGCTACCCCAGGTGACGCGCCTCTCTCCCCTACCGTCGTCGCGCCGTCGCCGCCAACACCTCACCAAACTACCCCGACCCCGGATCCTGCTATCCTGGCAGCCGAACCGCCTGTCGCGGACACGGATCCCCAGCCCGCACCCACCGTCCGTCGTCGCGCTCCCCCGCCACCTCCCAGCCACCCCATGCAAACCCGCGCGCAGGCCAGCAAATTTCTCCCTAACCCTAAATATCAAACCAACCTCTCCGCTACCACTGACGCATCCATCTCTCCCGTTCCAAAAAGTGTGCAGGCTGCTCTGCGAGATCCACGTTGGTTGTCTGCGATGCAGGTGGAGTACAGGGCTCTGATGGATAACCAGACGTCGCGGCTCGTTCCCCGACCGGCCGGCGCCAACATCGTCACCGGCAAGTGGCTGTTCCGGCACAAATTCAAAGCCGACGACACGCTGGAGCGTTACAAGGCGCGCTGGGTCGTCCGCGACTTCTCCCAACGCCCGGGCGTCGACTTCGACGAGACCTTCTCCCCTGTGGTCAAGGCTGCCACCATTCGCGTGGTCCTCACCATCGCTGCCTCCCGCGACTGGCCGGTTCACTAGATGGACGTGAACAACGCCTTCCTACACGGGCACCTCTCCGAGCAGGTCCTCTGCCAACAGCCAGCCGGCTTCATCGACGCCGCCCACCCCGACCACGTTTGTCTTCTTGACAAATCGTTGTACGGCCTCAAGCAGGCGCCCTGTGCCTGGTTTGCCCGCTTCGCGTCGTACGCTCGCCGGATCGGCTTCTCCAGCTCGCGCGCCGATCCCTCCTGCTCTACGTCGACGACATCGTCCTTGCCGCCTCGTCGACTACACTGCTCCAACACCTGCAACGATAGCTCTTCGCGGAGTTCTCCATGAAGGATCTCGGGCCACTGCACTATTTCCTCGGCATCACAGTCACCCGCAGCGAGCGTGGCTTCTACCTGTGCAACGCAAGTACGCGGAGGAACTGCTCGACCGCGCCAACATGCAGGCCTGCAAGCCCGTGTCCACTCCACCGACGGCGCCCCCGTCTCTGATCCCTCGGAGTACCGCAGTCTCGTTGGCGCTCTCCAATACATGACCATGACGCGGCCCGACATCGCCTATGTCGTCCAGCAGTGCTGCCTCGTCATGCATGACCCGCGTGCTCCTCACCTCGCTCTGGTCAGACGGATACTTCGCTATCTGCGTGGCACCACCACACATGGTCTACACCACCAGCGCTCGTCGCCTCTCGAGCTCGTCGCCTACTCCGACGCCGACTGGGCAGGGTGCCCCGACACGCGCCGGTCCACATCGGGCTACGCCGTCTTCCTCGGTGACTCCTTGGTCTCCTGGTCCTCCAAACGCCAGGCCACGGTGTCCCGTTCGAGCGCCGAAGTGGAGTACCGCGCCGTGGCCAACACCGTTGCTGAGAGCTGCTGGCTGCATCAACTTCTCGGCGAGCTCCACGTACCCCTGGCCAAGGCCAGCATCGTCTTCTGCGACAACATCTCGTCTGTGTACATGGCGGCCAACCCCGTTCACCATCGCCGCACCAAACACATCGAGCTGGACATCCACTTTGTCTGCGAGAAGGTGGCGCTCGGGCAGCTTCGTGTCCTGCATGTGCCCACGCAACAACATTTCGCCGACGTGCTCACCAAAGGGCTGCCCACGGAGGCGTTCGAGGACTTCCGTTCCAGCTTGTGCATCCGGCCACCGGACGCTCAAACTGCGGCAGGGTGTTAACTGACAGTTGTTCTATAGCTCAGTTGTATAGCTCTCCCACGACATGCACGATCACCACGATCTGCAACACGTCGCCCCACTGCGCCATGCGCTCTCTCTGTTGTACTGTAACACCATATATACCCCAAGAGGAATACAGCAGCACCAAAGGTGCATTGCTTCCCCGATCCTCCTTGTTCACAGTTCTAAATTGCAGGATAGGTGCTTATTATAGTTTCTAAGATTGGTATGCATCTATTAGAATCAAGAAATACATGTATACACCAGCAACTAGTGCTCGGGAGGGGGCCCGAGGGGGGGGGGGTGAATTATGCTTATGCGGCGCCATGAATATCTAAATATATATTTTATTGAATATATATGATGCATTTACTTTGGTTTTTCAATAGTCATGGTCAAAAGTTTTAAACTTGACTTGTATCCTACACAAATATTTACTTTGGTTTTTCAGCTGTCGTGGTCAAAAGTTTTAAACTTGACTTGTATTCTAAAAAATATAGTTTCCTAATGTGATCCAGTGTGTTGTTGCGACTAAAAATATATATTTTTAGTCAATCATTTGTACATCTCTAACCTACACGCTCTAGCTATGCTTACTATGTAATTATGAAGTTATTAACTTTCTTGTCATCATTTATAATTAGAACATGACAATGGTTTGATATATACCCTTCTTGACAGAGATCCTAAAAGACGTAAGGCACATAAGCCTAAACAAAACAGTGGTGTACCTTGGGAAAAGATCACTTTGACCCTTGTCTTTCTTCACCAATCAATGAACCAATACTCTTGATGGCCACAGATTGCCCATTCATTTTTTATAAAAGGTGTATTGACCGGGTAACTGACTTTTAGGTCTATTAGGTACTGAGCATTGTAGATGCAACATCGAAGAGCAAAGATGGTTCCTTAAATAGATAAGTTTTTTGGAAAATTCATATGGAGAAAGCTAGAAATCTCACCATGCTACCGAGGTAAAGCATCCGACAACCCAAAAGGGACAACATGATAATCATGGAGGAAAAATGGCAAATGAGACCATGGAAAAAGGAAAGCAGAAAGAGAAACTAATCAACTTAAGAGGAGAAACGGATTTTGCCTTGGCGGACGTTGACCGGTCCATCCCCTTGATCTAGTGCGTCGATTCCAAAACGATTCCAAGTCCAGAACAACAAAGCACGACATATGAAACCAGAGCTGCTGCATAGATAGACAAAGTTGTTGTAAGCCATGTTTTTATTGCAGTTGAGCCCAGAAGGGCTATTAAGCTAAGTTAGAAATTGTAGTCTGAGAGCTCAATATATAAAGTGTTTAGTACATCCAAAGGAAATAGCAGTCACGAAGTATAAATCAAAATTACTAAAGACTAATAAAACCAAGGTATAGTCAACCTACATGATAATTAAGGCCCTGGCTTTGATTAATGTAGCAGCCACGATTAATAGCCATGTCAACAACAGTTTTCCGCTTGATCTCCTAAAGAGCTGGTTCAATGATATACAGAAAATTAGACACATGTGAAAACTGACACCTTTTGAAATTAAAGCGTGGGGTGATCATATTTCACATACATGTAAATTGCTTTCAGATCATCTGGAATCTCGGTGATCTTTTGGACAGACATCTTTGTAGATAGTACTAATTTTCAGGACAGCTGACCAAAAATAAAGTTCAGTAGTCTGTCGATTCGTTTCAAATGATGCAAATAAAAATTGCCGAGTAGGGTGGCTCACCTGCTGCTGTAGGCATTGCTTGGAGGTGCCGGCAGATGCCAGATGGACAGGCTGTGTTGCGAATCAGATCCGGCGCATGCGCAAGCTCGACGGGGAGCTGTGAGAGCTTCGATGTTGCGGCGTCTCACCTCTTCCATGTCCATTCTCATATAATCAAAAGTAGACATGGTAGATCCGAAGCAATGTATCAAAGACATAAATTGAGGGGGAAATGCAAACTGATTAAAGATTGAAGCCGTAAATTTTGTTAGGAAACATGCAACTTAATATTATCAGGAGGCAAACGCCATCATATATACATATGTACAGGGGAGGCCAAAGGCCAGAATGCAAAAGGCCAAAGCACACCATAAATATAACTCTAACACCCCCCTCAAACTCAGGGTGGATCCACAACACTGAGTTTGAAGAGATAAAATCCATGTTGCGCTCTAGTCTGGGCCTTCATGAAGAAGTCCGCCAGCTGTAACTCTGAAAGCACATACTGAAGAGCAATAACATGGTCCTGCACGCCAGCACGCACAAAGAAAGCATCAACACCAATATGCTTGGTAAGCTCATGCTTCACTGGGTCCCGCGCAATACTGATAGCACCTGTACTATCTGACAAGAGTGTAGTAGGTGCGGTAATAGTAACACCAAAATCCTCAAGTAACCAACGTAACCAAGTCACCTCTGTTGTGAGAAGAGCCATAGCTCGCAACTCAGCCTCTGCACTTGAACGGGAAACTGCGGTCTGTTTCTTCGTCTTCCAGGCAATGAGAGAACCACCAAGAAAGACACAGTAAGCAGAAAGTGAACGATGATCCGAAGGATCACTAGCCCAGGTAGCATCCGAATAGGCCTGGAGCTGTAACGAGCTAGAACGAGGAAGGAAGAGACGGTGAGAGATCGTGCCACGAAGATATCGTAGAACATGAAGAAGGTGACTATAATGAACCGAAGTGGGAGAAGAAACAAACTGACTCAGGATATGGACAGGATAGGAGATATCCGGACGAGTGACAGCGAGATAGACAAGACTGCCAACAAGATGACGATAACGAGTCGGATCAGACAAGGGCTCACCATCAGTAGCATGAAGGTGAACATTAAGCTCCATAGGAGTCTCAACAGTGCGCTCATCACTAAGAGCCGCACGAGCAAGAAGATCCTAGATATACTTTTCTTGGGAAATAAAAAAGGCATCAGAGGTGGAGGAAATCTCAATCCCAAGAAAGTAACGAAGTGGACCAAGATCAGACATAGAAAACTGGTCACTAAGACGAGCCTTGACAAAGGCAATGTACTCAAGATCATCGCCGATGATGATCATGTCATCAACATATAGAAGAAGAAGAGTGCGACCACGAGCAGAAAGGTGGACAAACAGCGCTGGATCATGAACACTGGGTGAAAAACCAGCTGCCGCGACAACCGAGGCAAAACGCTCAAACCAGGCACGGGGGGCTTGCTTAAGGCCATAGAGAGAGTGACGAAGACGACAAACCATGCCATCAGGAACTGAATACCCAGGTGGTGGCTGCATATAAACTTCCTCACGCAACTCACCATTAAGAAAAGCATTTTTAACGTCAAGCTGAGACACAGACCAGTGGCGAACAGAGGCCACGGCGAGAAGTGTGCGAACAGTGGTCATATGGGCCACAGGAGCAAATGTCTCATCGTAATCACGACCATGCTCCTGCTGAAAGCCACGAGCCACAAGACGAGCTTTATAACGCTCAAGAGAACCATCAGAGCGAGTCTTAATCTTATAGACCCACTTACAAGTGATGGGGCGAACACGGGGAGGAAGAGAAACCAGATCCCACGTGCCGGTGCGTTCAAGGGCAGCAATCTCCTCTGCCATGGCAAACTGCCATTCAGGATGAACAATAGCATCTCGATAAGAAGTCGGCTCAACAACGGTCGAAAGACCATAGCGAGAAGGAGAATATCGATCAGGGGGTGGACAAGGCCGAGAACGGAGACCATAAGTCGGCTGAGAGGAGGAAGGCGACACATCAGAAGTAGAGGGCACATAAGTAGACTCATCCACAACACGGCGACGACGAGTATAATGGAATGGAAAGGAGGGCACTGGATGTGGAGACGGGGAATGTATCGGTGATGAAGGTGGAGAAGAGGAAGGTATCGGTGATGAAGGTGGTGAGTCATGCGATGAGGGAGGAGAAGAAATCATAGGAGAGGATTGCGTCGGATCTGCAACAGCGAGACGAGGAGTAGGAATACTATTGGGCACAAAGGGAGGTGTATCTGGAAAGGTAAGAAAGGAGATGTCCTCCGTGGAAAAGGCCGAGGAGGATGGACGAGGGTAGTAGGGACGAGACTCATCAAAGGTGACATCCCGGGAAATACGCATCCGATGACCGGTGGGATCCCAACACCGATAGCCCTTATGCTCATCACTGTATCCGAGAAAGACACACTCAACAGACTGAGCGGTCAGTTTGGTGCGTTCACGAGGGGCAAGCAAAACATAGCAAACACAACCAAACAAGCGAAGCGCCGAATAATCAGGAGAACGACCAGAAAGACGCTCAAGAGGAATACCACCCTGTAGAGCAGCAGATGGCTGAATGTTGATGAGATAGGTGGAAGTAGTAATAGCCTCAGCCCAGAAGTGTGGCGGGAGAGAGGCAGCGATCATCATCGCACGTGTCGTCTCAAGAAGGTGATGATGCTTGCGCTCAGCCACACCATTCTGAGCATGAGCACCCGGACAAGAGAACTGAGCAAGAGTACCTTGCTCAGCAAGTAATCCCCGCAGCGCATGGGAGATATACTCACCAGCCGAATCTGCACGAAAAACACGAATAGGAGTAGAAAACTGGTTATGAACCATGGCAGCAAATTTTTTGTAGATAGATAAGACCTCACTACGAGAAGACATGAAATAGATCCAAGTGTACCGAGAAAAATCATCTATAAAGATAATATAGTAGCGATGACCCCCTTTCGAAGCGAAGGGAGCCGGACCCCAAACATCAGAGTGAACAAGATCAAAAGGGCGCTCGGACACTGACTCACTATGAGGATAAGGTAGTTGAATCTGCTTACCAAGCCTACAACCCAGACAATCTAACGAAGCGTTACCGGAGACAGATCCCAGAACACCACGGTGAACCAAAGACGAGAGACGAGAACCACACAAATGGCCAAGACGATGATGCCACTGCTGAAAAGAGCTGGTAGATGCAGCAACAGGGGCTGCGAGACTGGCGGCGGCGGCAGCGGAGGGAAGACGAAGCCAGTCAAGCTCCCAGAGACCATCAGAGCGTCGAGGGCCAGCACCAAGCAGAGCACCCGTGCGACGATCCTGAACAGAACATGAATCAAAGTTAAGAATGACCCTACAACTAGAGTCAACAATCTGACCACCAGATATGAGCTGCATAGTAAGTCGAGGAACATGAGCGACAGAAGGAACATGAAATGAAGAAGTGTTAAGAGTGCCTCGACTAGCTACAGGGAGGGGAGTACCATCAGCTGTAAGAACACGAATAGGAGACTCGACGGGTCGAACGGAGGTCAGAGTAGAAGAATCATAAGTCATATGAAAAGATGCTCCAGTATCAAGAATCCATGGGGATGTACCTGAATGAGTAGAAGGTGGTTTCTCAATGCCAGAAGAGTCAGTCACAGAACCTGCAGAACCAGTCGGTGAATACTCTGAAGCAGCAAGCAGACTTCGGAGCTGCGCAATTTCACGCGCAGACAGGGACACAGCGAAAGAGGTCGAGGTAGGAACACCGGCCGCTTGTAGAGTCGACCGAGAGTAGCGAGTCGATGTAGAACGACCACCGCCACGCGCGGAGGCCGCGAGAGGAGTCGACGTAGAGCGACCACCGCCACGCGCGGAGGCCGCAAGAGGAGTCGATGTAGAGAGATCACCACCGCCCGCGGAAGCTGCAAGAGTCGACGAAGAGCAGCCACCACGACGTGTAAAAGCCGCAAAGGGAGCCGATGAAGAGTGACCACCACCGCCTATAGAAGCGTCGAGAGGAGTCGACACAAAGCAGCCATTGCTATCCAAAAATATCGGAGTAACAGAGTGCAAGGCGTGAGGAGGGGCACCGAGTAAAGATGGAAGGTGCATGTGTGAGCTGATGTTGGATAGACAACCAGCGCCTGAAGACAACGACATAGTACCTTTTTCTTTTTCTTTTTCCTTTTTTTTCTCTCTCTTTTTTTTAACACAGAAAAACGACCAGCAAAATCAGCCAAAAAGCAGCTGAAAGGTAGCGCACAGGCAGGAGGCAGGAAGCCAGCGGGCCGAAACAGCCCGGTCGCAGCCGCCCAGCCAAGCGCCTCGATGAAGGAAGCGGGCGGAAAGCGCCCGATGGAAAGCAGGCGGCGGCCTGATGAGTGCCCAATCTGGAGGCGGCCGGCGACGGGAACCGGCAAACGGCGGCGGGAATCAGGTCGGTGGCGGGCGTCTCGGTCGAGTGTGACGAAATCGGGAGCGCGTCCCGATCTGAGCTGCAGCGGGCAGCAGAAAATCGTCTAGGAGCGGCGACTTGGGGCGGAACCGTCGCCGGCAGCAGAGAACCGGCGAGCAACCGGCAGCAGAGATGGAATCTGGGTGGGAACGAAGATCGTGACCTCCGATAGCAGCTGCTCCGTTTTCCAGTTCGAGATCGATCTCGCACGGACGGGGACGAGAGTAGAGCAGCGGCAGCAGAGAAAACTGCACGCGCAAAGGCAACGGCCAAGCACAGGGATGAGAAGATTTGGAGCAGCAGAGCCGGAAAAGGATGGTCGTCACGACGTGATTGGATCTAGCACGAGTTGCAGCGTGCGAAAAAAGAACTTAAAGCTCTAATACCATGTTAGGAAACATGCAACTTAATATTATTAGGAGGCAAACACCATCATATATACATATGTACAGGGGAGGCCAAAGGCCAGAATGCAAAAGGCCAAAGGACACCATAAATATAATTCTAACAAATTTCACTCCCACAATTTGCAGATTGTAATTGTTTCAGATGAACCAAATGAATATATTTATATAAGGCAAGAGAAAACATCATCATTGATATTCCCTATAGACTTAGGTCTCTGCCAAGAATCACACAAATTCCTTGATGCTCCACAAAATATTGATACCGAAATTGAAGAACGATGCCAAGTAAGGGAAGGACACATGATTGATCTAGTAAAGGTGCACACTTTCAGCCAAGATTAATGTTGCAAGGTAATTGTCTCGGGACCAAAGCAACTTTTTTAGCACAAAGCTCCGATACAAAAAGGGAAAGGAATAACCACAACTGCACTTCCTTCTATCTAAGGTCACATACAACAACAATTTGAACTTATACTGTTATTAGGAAATTGAAACCTTTCTTCAATGTATATTTACCTAGAAAGATTCTCTCTAAACTAAGCCAGCATCCTTCATCAAGGCCACCCAGTTCGGCGGTAAAACCTGAGCACCCAATAAACATGCGAGGAAGCCAGTAATATTAGCCCAAACAAATCGAGCACTTCTCCAATAAAATAGAACTAAATCTCTACTCCCAAAGTCTAACAAACCGAAATCTGATCTAAAAAGCAACACATACTGTAAATTGAAGACCCTATTATGCAGATAAACTTGTGGTTATCCCTACAAAAAAAGCACCATAAACAATTGCAATTTGATAAGCAAACCCTACAGTGCTAAAAAAATCCTACTCTGGAAATTATTGTCTAAAGGTATAACTGAATGAAAAGATGGTTGGTCCATCTTCTGTATAACTGTATGTATAGATGACTTGTACATCTTCTATATCGAAGGTGTATCAATCAGCGGGAAATTAATACTGGCACTATCCCATACCAGGCACAGTCTCTATCAACTGCTCGCGCATCTCAAGTTAGCTATCCATGTTCAATCAGATAGAAATTCAGCAAGGGAGAGGAAGAGAAAGAGAGGCAAGAGACAGAGGAAGAGTGGGAGGGTGAGGAGATTGTCCAGACGCAGCCTGTTGCCCACACATAGCAACAACTCCTCTCCCTCTTTGTCCGTCTCCCTCTCCCCCAACTTCATGCTTGAACAGGAAGTGAGGCCGACCATACCTGGCGGAGCGAAGCCGAGCAAGGATGACGGCGGAGACATCTCAACCTCCTCGTTATCTCTATGGCCCACGCTCCTGGTCCTCCTACCTGGTGATGTCTCGATGGAGTATTTCAGTCTATAATGTACCAAAAAGCAAAGCAATCCATTAGACATATTACTGTATCACTATTTAGTGGCAGGCAACATAGTGGAATGAATCAATTCATCATAGGCACTACGTATTAGCAAATCATGTAGATGCACCTCCCACACCACTTTCTTGTCAGTGCTTTTCAAATTGAACAAAAAGGAAGATCCTAAACTCTAAAACTGAACCGAACCTTTTGATCTCCTTGTCAGATTACACACATGAATATAAACATCCGGCCGATGCATCTAAATACTACTAAACTCTTATCCACGAATAAATTGGAAAGTGAAGCAAGGTATGCTAAAATTCATGTATCAAGTGACATAACTTGAGTGTTTTCGGAACATAAGATCAAAACTGAAGGCCCAATGTGTATCCAACATGAACACACCATCTTTTGGTCCATGGCATAAGCATAGGATAAAAATCTGTGTATCACCATCATGCCTCGATCAACTCAACCTGCGCAGAAAAAACAACAAAAGATCATTTCTGATAAACATAACCGAAATTGGACATTAACATATTTTTAGGAGAATAGCTACACTACCGAAATCAGGGGCTATGCCTACGGCCCAAGGCCGTCGGCATATGCCACAATGCCGTCGGCATAGGCCTATGCCTACGGCTGCCGTCGGCATACCCCCGTCGGCATAGAATACGTCAGCGTATTCTGTCAGGCCGTCGGCATACTAAAGCCGTCGGCATAGCTGTCTATGCTGACGGCTTCCGTACAGCCGTCGGCATAGTTTCACCGTCGGCAAAAAAAGAACAAGACGGCAGCTGACGGCGCCGTCGCTAAGTAAAACCAACCAGGAGCTGCCACATGGCAAAACTATGCCTACGGCTTTGCCGTCGGCATAGATTTGCCACGTGGCAGTTCATGGTTGCTCCTGGCCGAGGACTATGCCTACGGCAAAGCCGTCGGCATAGATCATCTATGCCTACGGCAGCCAGGAGCTACCACATGGCATGAATTATTTCTACACACCACTAACACTGCAAGCAAATACAGCAATGCATATGCATAATCAAGTCAGTGTTTCCTTCATAATTATATAGAAATAAATAGAAAGTTCACATGGAAGCTGCTGGCACAAACATTTTTTCATATTAACAGAAATAGGCAAATTCATGTTAAAGAAGCAGTGCCTTTCTCAATATACATAGAAAACCTATCATAGCAGATCAACTCTGCATCCGGCCGCAAACCCCCATAACTAATATTTTGAACATAAGGGATTTTCTTGGCCATGTAGCAACAAGATCCTCGGTTAATATACAAAATGAGAAACATACTTCATGATATCTTTCCTGGAGAAATATCAAATTACGTGTGGTTTGCGTGCAGAAAATAGAGTTTACTAACAAATCAATGGAAAAGATGAACTATACTCAAATGTGAATAAGGTAGCAGTGGGCATTGATGGCAAGAAAGGGATAGTTCGTGACCTTTAGGAACAAAATGGAGCTAAAAGAAATAGAATTATTGAAGCTGACAAGTTGAACACCGATATGATATATGTATTTTAATATAGGTTCTGAAGTGTTAGATGAAAGCTCACCAAACTATCTCAGTCTCTGCAACTTGATTGCATAATGTTTCAGATCCCACAACTTGAATGTGATAATGCAAATAAACAAAATCATAATTAGACCATCCAGGAAGTTAAATAGGCAAATGTCCAACAATAAACTTGGAAAGATATCATCAAAATCCAAGTGAGCAGACTCTAAAGCAAATTCAATGTACTTCTTGGAGAACAAAGGGCTCGGAATGACTTCACTGACTAATTCATCATCAGTTGTTGGCTCCTCTCCAGCCTGTGAGGAGGCCATCCAGCTTAAAAGCCCAAGTGCTTCAGAATCTACATGCTACAAAAGAAAGTGACAAGAGGCGCTTTATTTATCAGGAGAAAGTAAAAAACACATTCAAATCGAAAGCATGATATGCAAATGTAGCCAGACAAAATGCACATACATAATCCCAAGACGGGAAATATCAGAACCCACATCTAAAATGATTGGCAAGATCAAACAGTGACCCTGTACTGGCATCCTCTACCATCTGAAGTACTCACTTCATACCAGACCTAAAATTATCTTCCACCCTCTCGAATTTTACCATTAATGTGCTTGTCAGGCATTTATTCTTGGACCACCAGGAGCACCATCTACCAATAGCCAGAAGCCAAACAATGCAGTTCTTCATCTTACAACTATTTTAGGTACATTATATAGGTTGGGAAAATTGGTTCGGCATGTTTCTTATTTATAAACTGCTTTGGATAACACTACAAACTGACCCAATAATATATGCATAACTTAGATCAAGCCATAACCAGATAACTAAGATCTGAGAACTACCTTTTCATGTTGGTCAAATGACTGAGATGTTCTTTGAGCAGAATTATCACTACCAATATTTTCGCAGCAGTCATTTTGTGAGAATGTGATAGTCCCAATAACATCGGTCAATGATTTAAAGCACCTCTCAAGATTTTTAGATGCTTCAACGGCAGAATCTTTGTGTTGGGACCCCTCCTCTTTTGGATCCAACGCAGAAAGAGCACTCTCATACTTAATACCATGAAGAAAACTTTTAAGAACAGCATCCCACGGTGGTCGACCAATATCAGCAGGTTTTGTTTCGTCTAGTAGTCTTAAGTGCTCAAGTTCCTAAGCAAAGCAGGTATGAGAGGTTTACCAATAAGTAAATCATGAGAAAACGAATGTAAAGCCAGATCTGCCTCTCCATATGAATGAACACCAAACCAAATCGCTAGGAAGTTTCTGAAATCTCTAGCTCCAGATTCTTTAGGGAGGGAGAGAGAGGGGGGAGGGGGAGAGAGATGTACCTGGAGGTCTAGCAGGCGCGGTGGGAGAGCCTGGTGAGCCCGACCGCCGCCGCTACTGATGGCTCCGCACTTGTGGTAGCCGGTTGCAACGACGCGCACCACCTGTCCTCCTCCCGTTGACGCGCCAGCCGTGGCAAGGGCGCGCTCCGGTTGACCTCCTCCCGTCACCTCGCCTGGCATCTTCCCATTGAGCGCGCAACAGCGCCCTCCTCGGGGAAGAGCAGCTCCACCTTCCTCTCCTCCCGTCGCGCGAGGTGACTGGGAAGAGGCAGTGCGAGCAGCAGATCCTCGATGGCGAGCGGCAGAGAGAGGCGAACGACGGGAAGGGGGACGAACGGTGGTGAGAGCAGGAGCCGTGAGGCTGGTGGCTAGGGTTAGGGTTTGGAGAGGAGAGAGAGAGAGAGAGGAGGCGGGAGGAAGAGGAGAGGGGCGGCGTGACGTCGTGGTAGGTGCCCGGGCGAGTGGCGACGGTGGCGGCGGCGGCAAGGAGAGAGAGGGAGGCAGGCGCGGGAGGGAGAGAGAGAGGCTGGCGCAGGAGGGAGAGAGGGAGGCGATTGGGCAGCGGGGATTGGAGGAGACAGGGAGGGGATTGGGCAACGGCGCACAGACGAATGAGAGCACGAACGAATGGGCCGCCGCCCTCCCCCACCCCATAGCCGCACGAGCCAACCGCTACACGCCACGCACGACCCTGTCAGCGAATAGACCAAAATACCCTCGGCGGGGGCAGGGTATTACGTGCGGTGGCACGAGATCTTTCCCCCGCCGATGCGCGCGACGAGACGACCGGGCCATATCCAAGCCACGGTCGCTGACAACCGAGGCCCACCTGCAAGCGGACCCACATGTCAGGGACTTCGGACCGAAAAAACGTAGTAAAAAACGAGCGCTGGGAGGCGTTAGAGGCGGTTACTATTCATTCCAGCAGTAACTTATTTTGATCCGACGGCCCAAATTCCTCAAGATCTTGATCCAACGGACGAAAACGCATCAAAAGAACCGATCCAACGGCCCAGAATCACTGATCTCTGAGGAGGCCTGTAGAGACCTTCTTCTCTTATTTCTGGATTGGTGGCGCTACCTATGAGATATATGTCTTACTAGATCATTAGAGGCGCGCGTTGCTGCATCCGTCCATTTTGACAATATAAGGACAGGAAGTTTTCCAAATATATAGAAAATTGATTGCTGAGTTGGAAGATAATTCTATTTTCGTTGAAGCCAGATTTTTCCATCTCAATTTTTTGCAGGCATGCTTATGAGATAGCATATGTCGACAGGAACAAAGTAAAAAGCCAAATTTACGTTCTCATAAATGAACTATAGTATGAGAGAGGATTATCTCATATCAAGCTCTTGTTCTCACATTTCCACACTATCAGCATTTTTGCACATACATAGGCAGGCACAAATAAAAAATGTTAATCTGGCGAACATCTATCAGTTTGCCAGCATATGATTAGACATATAGAGCAAGAAGATTGAAAAGCTTTCATCAACATCACATGGATTTTGCAACCACCAATAGCAAGAAGATTGAAAATATGGCTTTCCAATCTGGCTCTTTGAGCAAGTATTGCTACACCATCTAAGTGCTACTTGTGACATGTTGTTGACTAAGCCTGAAAGTACCATTGTTATTTCAGAAATAGGGAAATCGACAACACTACGTAAACTCTAGCCTACCTTACATCAGCGAACTCGATGACTGCAAACTTCTGAATAGAGTGGGGATGACGATTTGACCACATATTCTGCAATAGACAATCTTAAAGACAGAGAGGAAATTTAGTATTTACATATTTGCAAATTTCCAACACCACATCTAACAATACAGCGCAGAGAATTGCATTACAATTTACTATCATACACATAACCTGGAAATGACTAAAATTAGCATACTACACACATTCAGTTGTTCGGTCAATTCTTGTGTACACTGATTTAATGCTTATTGACCAAAAATACCAGTCTTACACAAGTGGGGCCAAGGAATATATATGAAAACATAAATAATGGTTAAAATTAGGGTAGCTGCTGAAGCTTATGGTAAAATATTTACCATGACTCCATGAGTACACTTAACTACCACAAAGGGTCATCACATGCAATAAGTATCTTTCAGTATTGAATTCATGATATAAAAACAATTAGCATTTTATGTTCGTTCGGAGCAGATTTGAAGATCACCAGAATGAGCTGCTGAAGCTTATGGTAAAATATTTACTATGACTCCATGAGTAGACTGAACTACCATAGGGGTCATCACATACAATAAGTATATTTCAGTATTGAATTCATGATAAAAAAATCAGAATTTTATGTTTGTTCGCAGCAGACTTGAAGATAACCAAAATGAATGAACAATAAATTTCTGGACATAGATGTAAATTGTGCAATAAGAATTCATGTTACAGGAAGGAGAGTGGCTAACCTTGATGTTGACATGTAATATTTGTAGTCAAATAGTATAAACTCACAAACTCTTGCATGGTTTGTTTGAGGCAGTTGTCATATTACGGTATAAACCAAAGAGGTGAATTTTGAGAGGAATAATGTTATACACATGGCAAATTCTTTAGTACAACACATCACATTAAGCCGTCCGTGCGTAGAGCAGAACTGGCCAATACCATTCAATCCTCTGCCGTACAAAGTTCGGACGCAACCTGCCATACTCGCATTCGTTCCGTGTGGCCAGAAATAACAAAATATGGAGAGAAGAGCCTAAGATGTACTTGTTGCACGTGAAAGGAAGGAGCAAAAGGAATCACCAGGAAACATGATAATCTATCTAGGATCCATGGATGCTGCAGTTGATGTGAAGAGTGGTCGGCCTTCGCTTTTCTGGCGTGAAAGACATACAGAAGATCATTTGACCAAAAGTCATATGTTCAAATATTAGAGATCAACCTTCACGCTTTCTTCTCTTTTCCCAATAAGAGATTAACGGATCTGGGAGCATCTGGGTGCGATGGATGGCGACGAAATCTAACGATACCTGCAGACAAAACAACAGACGTGAAGGGAGGGTGGAAGCATGACGGCCCTCTTCCTCGCCTGGGGACGCCGGTTCTACCAGCACTGCCGCAAATCGTGGTGGACTCTGCCGTTTGAGTTCAAGATCGGCGGAGGGGGAAGCGCCGTTACCATGGTGCTCATCCAGATCGCCGGGAACGTGGTGGTTCTCCATCTCTTATCCAGATCGCCGAGAACGTGGTGGTTCGCCGTTGTCGTCGGGGAAGCCACCGCGGTCGCGCCATCAGCCGTCATCATCTCCTCCATTAGGGTTCACGAGGCGTGGCATTTTTTTTCTTTTCGGGATATCAAGGCACTGCGTCAAATGAAATAGAGGACTACGTGGGCTTCTTGCGGGTGTTGGCCCAATAAACCAGAATGCTACGATTTGGCCACCGGAATAGCTGCTCACAGGACAACCAGCCCACTTAGCGGGAAACCATGAGATTCCTTAGCAAATCGGACGGCCACAGATGATCGGTAACTAATCTGACGGCCAAAATTGCTAAGTGCGTGAGAGGGCTCCGTTTAGGCTCGGTTATACTGTCCTTAACTAGATCATTGATGGCGCGCGTTGCTGCGCCCGTCCTTTTTTCCAAGAGATTGGTAGTAATTCCCACAAATATATGGAGGTAATAAAGGGACTTCATATTTCTATTATTTCAAAAATAACAACGCAACCATTCAATTTATTTTGAAGCAACAATACACATATTTGGGAGACATATATGGTCATATGAAATTGATAAACATGACACAAATTTCTCAATCCAATACTTGCTGGAACAAACTGAATCTTCGAAAATAACAAAATCTGAAGGAAATCATTTAATAAACAAACTACTTGGGGTGACATTTGGTTCAAGCTATAATAAAAGAAAAAAGAAAATATAAAGCAATTTGATAATAAATATGCATGAAAGGTAGCTTCCAAACAACCAATTTATTGAAGGGTAAGTCTTGTTTATGTGTTACAAACATTCTAGTTATAAATCTGTAGGGGTGACATTTTGGCCGGATACGTGTTTACTTAGAAAAAGGATAAAAATGAAATCTAGTAGATCCATGGCCATGCTAAAAACTAAATATGCATTGGTAATGGGAGTGAGATCCTCTCGTGGAAATCGGAAATATAACGCAGGAAGTAAAACCAAATTCCAACTTGATCATGGCCTCAACAACCTTCCAGTATCGGTGAAGCAAACACGTAAACAATATTTCTATCGAAGTACCAAGGAGCACTGCTATATAAAATAGGAGGGGCAATTGAAAGAGTTGTATACACACAAGTTAAATTGTGTAAAGTTTTTTAAACATCTCTTCAATCTATGGAAATAAGATTGCTAGTTTGTTGAGCTTTCTTTATGATGGACTTGTTTCGAATTACCATATATTTACTTTTTTATGTCAAGGAAATATATCTTTGTAAATCTTGGAATGGACATCAACTATTGTGAAAAGGCATAATGGTTGCTTTGTGATGTCTATGATTCTAAGAAGCCAAGTGGTTGTGTTGTGTTATAACTGCAGACAAAAAAAATACTTACCATTCATACCCACGTCTAGTGGACACCTCAAGAACGATTACACTGTAAATCAACTCCAGTACTTCTCAAATGAACAAATCAGCTCAGGTGTTCACATTTAAAAAAATGTTCTTGAATTTTACCTTTGCTTTTTCGAAAGGATATATACTAACAAGACAACTCAATGTGTATGCTCCCAAGATAGAACCAACAAAGAGTATCAGAACATGAAAGTCACCGTTGGATAGTGATATATAGCTCCCCCTGATAAACATTAAAAAACAACACTTTTCATATATGTTGCTGCTGCAGAAATTATGTGCTTCAGCCAGTAGTTCTCTAAGTAAAAAGCGGTTTATGTTCTTTATGTGCTAGTTGCAAAATAATAAACACAACCTGGTACCTGATTCATAACAAGGTTGACTAAATTCAGTGTTGTTAGCTAGCTAACTGTCGTAGAATCAAATGTAATTGTTGTTTTATGGCGTTTATTAGTAAAAAATAATACTATTTGCATATTAGTAAAGATATTTCATTCAAAATTTTGTGCTAAACTGAACGGCAATATAACCCCCAATCAAGTAACATACCTAATGTATAGCATTTTGTGAGATACATCCAAGAAGGGTGTGCTAACTGTCCCCATTATTCTGCACTGATGCACAAGCGCAAAGAGATGTTCCTCCCAATAAACATCCTCGCAATGGTACCCTAGCAGTGTTAATGGTGTGCTTAAACCAGATTAACTTAGAGAATCTGCATAGACCAATTTACTTGACATCAATGTTGGAAGATCAATTCAACAAACAGTAAAATTTTACAAGAGAAGTAGCAGTGGCTATATATAGAGAGCAAATACTTACCTCCAGGTCGCCAGAATCACTATGGGATGTTACAAATGAACTGGACGTGATAGAGATGCCACTGACCATTGGGGAATTCTGTGCTCACCGACTTTGTTCAGTAGTCCATTAGCTGCCTCTGCTTGGATTTGAGCTCCTCTGATGGCTTGAGGGATTCAGAAAGAGAGAAAATGAGAGAGCAACATCAATGTCAATATGTCGATGCCATGGTGGCCTTTGATCCATCCTTTTTCACATTTTGGCTCGCAAGTGCAGTAACAATTTGATCACTAAAAGATTCTGCAGAGAAAAAAAATTAACATGGTCGGTTAAGCAAAATTTCTTGTGTAAATCAAACATGATAATAGTATTGCACTCAATTTCATGATCAATTGAAAAGATAAATAGTTAGTGTGATATCCAGTACCTCACTTTGGCTGCTTGCAAATTACATATGGAGTTGCAACAACTCAGTCGTAAACGACGGCATGGCCTAATATATTCATATGTACTGCTATGCTTAATGCAAACTAAAATGTTCAAGGATTCTAGACTTACCTGGAAGCCAAATCCATGCTAAATCAATTCACGAGATCAATCAAGAACTGCCTCTGCACAAGAAAAATTCAAAAGTAGTAGCACCTTGAGCTTGCAATCGGTGGAAGATTAAAATGCTGCAAAGCATCTAAATATTCAATGATCGTGGAATTGGAACTGCAGCGCTTCATTGCATACTTATATCTATATTGTATCCACATAATTAGCTGCTTTTAAAACCAAGATCTGACCATTGAGCAGTTTTATGCACTGGATCTTCCTTGAAATAATGCAACAAAGAATGTACGACAAAGCTAGCTAGCCTTCAACGTACCATCAAAGATGTATGAGCCTGCTAACTTGTATGTAATATTCGTGGACTATTTAACAAGTTCAGTACAGTCACTCGCGGGTCCCAAAGCACAACAATTTGATTACACAATATCAGTTCTGGACCTCTTGGTATAATCTCAGATTGGAAACTACAGGCATTCTTCCCCACCGGCGGGAGCAATTGCCCTTCATGCCACGGCCGGTGTTTGGGATGGGCTCTGTTCTGCAGATCGCGATGGCGTACCTAGAGGAGGAGGGGTCTGATCGCCGGCAGAGGTCGGAGACGGGGAGTGGAGCGCCGTACCCATCGCCATAGCCGATGGGAACAATCGGCGGCGTCATCACCATCGCCGTGGTGGAGCAGAGAGGGGAGGTAGAGGAGTGGTCGGAGATTAAGGCAGGGGAGGACGTCGAGCCTTGATGTTTGGATCGATCCGTCGCCCGCCATGTTTGTCACCGGTCATGGGGATCGGATGGGAGAGGCGGACGAACAGAGAATAGGAAGGGGCAACCTGCGTGGGTGAGAAAAAGGATATTGGTGTGGGAAGGAAACGCTTGATGACCGTCCGTCCAAGATCGGACGTTCCTTCATGCAAGCGAAGGAGAGGGCCTCGATTTGGTTTCGGGAGTAGCTGGCCGTCGGACAGTCGGCCCAGGAGCAGCCCACGTGCGACAGGAGCAGTATCGGACGACCAGCAATGATCGAGCAATGAAATCCGACGGCCACAAACACGAATCGCTGAGAGAGCTCGCTTTAGGTGCGGTTATACTGTCCTTAATTGGGCAAGCGACTTTTTGCCTCGTGGGAGGGCTGCACTGGAATGACTCTAACTTTTACATACGACTTTGGATTGAGACGATTGCTATATCAAAACCGACCATTTCGACAAGACGAAGACAATTTGTGTAGAAAGTTTTCTCATTTGAGGCCGTCCTTGAGGCATAATCGGCCAAACAGTGCTCTGGATACAAAATCTTAGTATTGCGAACACAACTTTGATCTTCGAGATGAGATCGGATGGCGATGGCCCAAACTTCAAAGATGTTCATATAAACAATACATAACTTTTTCATGTAGATCACTTCTTCATTTGAGGCCATCTTAATTAAGTTCTTAACCGTGCCAAAATCTGGTGTGAACACATGCCTCCCTGTTTTTTTGGCAAAAGTTGTGTGCCGAAAAATAACTTGCACGAAGTTTGTTCTAAGGACGATGGCAACAATCCATCGGCCATTTGTATGTGCTTAGGGCGATAAGTATATATCGGCCATCTATATGCTTAGCGCGATAATTATATATCGGCCATTTCCCATTGCTTACTTGAACTTTGTTGATGCGAACTTGGGTGGGATTTCCTCAACTCATTGCTTAGTTTTAAAACACTCGAAAAGAATAGCATCAATAGTCCG
The DNA here is from genome assembly GCF_056163025.1 of Triticum urartu. Taxonomy (NCBI): domain Eukaryota; kingdom Viridiplantae; phylum Streptophyta; class Magnoliopsida; order Poales; family Poaceae; genus Triticum; species Triticum urartu. Next base: position 727,179,825 of record NC_141879.1, read on the forward strand.
GCAATAAAATTGTATATACCAATGTGCATCGCAAAGTCTTTCGCCGAACCATCGTGTCCACCCCGTCGCTAGGATCTTACAGATAATCAATAATGAGCTTTCTTTCGCCTGTATAAAAATTGCATTAGTGCCCGAAGTGATGAGCTCCAATTAGGCCACTTCGGCCTTACCTACATTGGTGAGAATAAGCATCGGCTATTGATAGATATATGCAATACACCATGATCAGCATAGTAGCCGGATGCTTGCTGTGCAACTCGTTTTCTCTTTAATTGTCATGTCTAGATATATGAGAAGTATTAAAACAATCCAAGGTAAATTTTACATCTAGACATACCCTAAAATAAATTATAAGTGATTCGTCAAAACGTTGATAACCCTTGGATATTTGTTGCACTTCTCATAACGAATCACCGAATGCCTCAATATGTGTAGCACCTATGGCAACCAAAGGCTTGTCTCGCTTTCCAATCGAACTAAGGACAATGTTCAGAAACTACACCGTGTTGGGGAACGTAGTATTTCAAAAAATATCCTACGATCACGCAAGATCTATCTAGTAGAAGCATAGCAACGAGCGGGGAGAGTGTGTCCACGTACTCTCGTAGACCGAAAGCGAAAGCGTTTAGTAACGCGGTTGATGTAGTCGAACGTCTTCATGATTCAACCGATCCAAGCACCGAACGTACAGCACCTCCGTGTTCAGCACACGTTCAGCTCGATGACGGCCCTCGTACTCCTGATCCAGTTGAGGCTGAGGGAGATTTCCGTCAGCATGACGGCGTCGCGATGGTGATGATGAAGTTACCGGCGCAGGGCTTCGCCTAAGCACTACGACAATATGACCGAGGTGTGTAACTGTGGAGGGGGCACCGCACACGGCTAAGATAAAACTTGGTGTGCCTTTGGGGTGCCACCCTCCCACGCATATAAAGGAGGGGGAAAAGAGGTGGCCGGCCCAAGGGGGGCGCACCAGGTGTGGGCAGTCCTACTAGGATTCTCTAGTCCAAGTAGGCTTCCCCTCCTCTTTCCTTTTTCGGAGTAGCAAAGGCGGGAGGAGAGGGAGAGTAGGAGAGGGAAAGGGGGGGGGGTGCCGCCCCCGCCCCTTGTCCAATTCGGACTCGCAAAGGGGGGGCACCTCCTGGCCGGCCCTCTTTCTTCTCCACTAAGGCCCATGATGGCCCATTAACTTCCCGAGGGGGGGTGAGGGAGTCCTGGATTAGGGGGTATCCGGACAGCCGGACTGTTGGACTATGAAGATACAAGATTGAAGACTTCGTCCCATGTCCAGATGGGACTCTCCTTGGCGTGGAAGGCAAGCTTGGCGATACGAATATGTAGATCTCCTCCCATTTGTAACCGACTCTTTGTAACCCTAGCCCCCTCCGGTGTCTATATAAACCAGAGGGTTTAGTCCGTAGGACAACAACAATCATACCATAGGCTAGCTTCTAGGGTTTAGCCTCTACGATCTCGTGGTAGATCAACTCTTGTAATACTCATATCATCAAGATCAATCAAGCAGGAAGTAGGGTATTACCTCCATCGAGAGGCCCGAACCTGGGTAAACATCGTGTCCCCCGCCTCCTGTTACCATCCGCCTTAAACGCACAGTTCGGGACCCCCTAGCCGAGATCCGCCAGTTTTGACACCGACATTGGTGCTTTCATTGAGAGTTCCACTGTGCCGTCACCATAAGGCTTGATGGCTCCTTCGATCATCGGTAATGATGTGGTCCAGGGTGAGGTTTTCCTCCCCGGACAGATCTTCATATTCGGCGGCTTCGCACTGCGGGCCAACTCGCTTGGCCATCTGGAGCAGATCGAGAGCTACGCCCCTGGCCACCAGGTCAGGTTCGGAAACTTGAATTATATTGCCGACATCCGCGGAGACTTGATCTTCGACGGATTCGAGCCCTTGCCAGGTGCGCCGCACGATCACGACGAGCATGATATAGCTCTGCCGTCGGACGGTGTTCGGGAGATCACACCTACAACCACTCCGTCCCTCGATCCGGAGCAAATTGCGCCATCCGAGGACGGGTGGATAGACCCCACCTTGGAGGCCGCACTCTCAGTGGCGATAGAGCCGAATACTGACTTTACCCCTCGCGAGAACTGTGCTGCCAAACCATTGGATTCATCCCTGGCCACAGGCTCCGAACCGCCCGCGTCCATGCCTATCGAATCCGATTGGGCACCAATCATGGAGTTTACCTCCGTGGATATCTTTCAGCACTCACCTTTCGGCGACATGCTAGATTCATTGAAGTCTCTTTCTTGTCAGGAGAACCTTGGCCGAACTATGTCCGGCTAGGATGGGATGCGGACGACGAAGAAATTCGCTCCCCACCCGCCACCCACTTAGTAATCACTGTCGATGATTTAACCGACTTGATCGACTTCGACTCCGAAGACATCGACGGCATGGACGACGATGCAGGAGACGAATTGGAACCACCGCCCACAGGGCGCTGGACCGCCACCTCATCATATGATATATACATGGTGGACACACCCAAAGAAGGCAACGGCGATAAGACAGCGGAGGATGACCCCTCCAAGAAGCAACCCAAGCGCCAACGTCAGCGGCGCCGCTCTAAGTCTCTCCATAGCAAAAGTAGTGATACCGTCACAAGAGACAATAGCACTCCGAACAGTTCCGAAGACGACGACAATCCCCTCCAGCAAGATTTAGAGCCGGAGGATGAGCAAGCTAGCCCTCCTGAGCGGGCAGCAGACGGAGAAGCGGAGGATGACAATTACATGCCTCTCTCCGAAGACGAGGTGAGCCTCGGCGACGAAGAATTTATCGTGCTTGAGGATCCCGTCGAGCAGGAGCGCTTTAAGCGCCGGCTTATAGCCACAGCAAATAGCCGGAAGAAAAAGCAACAACAGCTTCGAGCTGATCAAGATTTGCTTGCAGACAGATGGACTGAAGTCCTTGCCACCGAGGAATATGAACTCGAACGCCCCTCCAAGGGTTACCCAAAGCGCAGGTTGCTACCCCGACTTGAGGAGGAAGCATCGAAACCTACATCACCAGCGTACGATGCGGCTGATCGGCCACCTCGTGGCCGAGACAGAGAGGCATTTCAGCCTGAAGCTCAGCCTGCACCCCGCCGCCACTCAAACAAAAATACCAAGGCATGGGGCAACACGCGGGACCCGGGAGACGTATTGGAGAACAAAGCAAAACATGCAAGATCGATCTACGGATCACGGGGGCGCGCACCAACACGTGACGATGATCGCCACACCGGATACAGTAAAAGTAAATCCGTCCGGGCCGAATACAGCAGACAAGATTTGCGTCATGATATAGCCCGACACAGAGGCGCTGCACACCCCCTATGCTTCACTGACGAAGTAATGGATCATGAATTCCCAGAGGGTTTTAATCCCGTAAATATCGAATCTTACGGTGGTACAACAGATCCCGCAGTATGGATTGAGGATTTCCTCCTCCATATCCACATGGCTCGCGGTGATGATCTACACGCCATCAAGTACCTCGCACTAAAACTCAAAGGACCAGATCGGCATTAGCTGAATAGCTCGCCAGCAGACTCTGTTAGCTGTTGGGAGGATCTGGAAGATGCATTCCTTGACAACTTCCAGGGCACTTATGTGCGACCACCAGATGCTGATGACTTGAGCCATATAACTCAGCAGCCGGGGGAATCGGCCACGCAATTCTGGACACGGTTCCTAACAAAGAAAAATCAAATTGTCGCCTGTCCGGATGCAGAGACCTTAGCGGCATTTAAGCATAACATCCGTGACGAGTGGCTCGCCCGCCACCTCGGCCAGGAGAAGCCGAAGTCTATGGCAGCCCTCACGACACTCATGACCCGCTTTTGCGCGGGAGAGGATAGCTGGCTGGCTCGCAGCAACAACATTTCAAAGAACCTTGGCACTTCGGATACCAAGGATAGTAACGGCAGACCACGTCATAGCAGACACAAGCGCCGCAAGAACGGCGATAACGCCGAGGATACGGCAGTCAATGCCGGATTCAGTGGCTCAAAATCCGGTCAGTGGAAAAAGCCATTTAAAAGAAGTACTCCGGGCCCGTCCAGTTTGGACCGCATACTCGATCGTTCGTGTCAAATACACGGCACCCCCGATAAGCCAGCCAATCACACCAACAGATAATGTTGGGTGTTCAAGCAGGCCGGCAAGTTAAATGCCGAAAACAAGGACAAGGGGTTGCATAGTGATGACGAGGAGGAGCCCCGGCCGCCAAACACAGGAGGACAGAAGAGGTTCCCCCACAAGTTAGGACGGTGAACATGATATACGCAACCCACATCCCCAAGAGGGAACGGAAGCGTGCACTAAGGGACGTCTATGCGATGGAGCCCGTCGCCCCAAAGTTCAACCCATGGTCCTCTTGTCCGATCACCTTCGATCGCAGGGACCACCCCACTAGTATCCGTCATGGCGGATCTGCCGCATTGGTCTTAGACCCCATCATTGACGGATTTCACCTCACTCGAGTCCTTATGGACGACGGCAGCAACCTGAACCTGCTCTATCAGGATACAGCGCGCAAAATGGGTATAGACCCCTCGAGGATCAAACCCACAAAAACGACCTTTAAAGGCGTCATCCCAGGTGTAGAGGCCCATTGCATGGGCTCAATCACACTGGAAGTGGTCTTCGGATCTCCGGACAACTTCCGAAGCGAGGAGTTAATCTTCGATATAGTCCCGTTCCACAGCGGCTATCACGCACTGCTCGGGCGAACCGCATTTGCAAGATTCAGTGCGGTACCGCACTACGCATACCTTAAGCTCAAGATGCCAGGACCTAGGGGGGGTCATAACAGTCAATGGAAACACAGAGCGCTTGCTCCGCACGGAGAAGCACAAAGCAGCCTCTTAAGGCAATCCACCAATTCGGCGATAAAGCCCCCGGACACCATCAAGCGAGTCTGGAGTAACCTGCAATAGGATCGCCTGGCACGTTCAGAGCTCGCCTAGCAATTCGGCCCCCGCCCTAGTCCCAGTCAAACGGTGAAATCCGTGCCGCGCGTACATAATTACGCATTGAAAATACCATGGGCATAGGTGCGGGCACGACCATGGCACGTCCCACAGTGCGGCTCAACCGCCCTAGGGGCTGAATACCTTTATCATTTTCTCTCTTTGAGGACCTTACTCTCTGGAAGCCCTATCTGGCAGTGTGATTGCCGGTCACATAATACAACAACCAAGGAGGCAGGAAGCTACGTCGTACAATGGAATCCCCAGGTGGTCTCTGATAACGAGTGAAATACCTGCTTTAAATACCAGTCCGCAGCTTGCCCTTGGATAGGACATGTCAAATAGTCCTATTTTTTCTTATTGCACTACTTGTATCAGTACGCTACAACGTATTCTTTAAATAACAATGCATAGCATTAGTCTATTATTGCATTGTCTATTCTTTTTTATATGTTTATTTATGACAATCAACATCCATACATTCTGGTACGGCCAATACGCCAGGGGCTTTTGTATACCCCATAATATGGCGTGAGAAGTCCGAACACTTTCGACAGTGCGGCACCCCGAACTTATAGCATTATATGCATCAGCTCTGAATCATGTCTTGGGTCAATAGTTGGGTTTGCCCGGCGCCCATGTTTTGGTACCTTACGATTCCGCTATATCGGCTAAGGTAGCACTGGGAGAACTACTGCGATTGTGTCCCGGTTCTTCCGGACGAGCACCTCAGTAGAGAAAGCCAAAACTGACTGTCATGATGAGGCGAGAGCTGGTCGCTGTTCGAGAGGTCTCAAGTCCTTAAAGACTTTTTCCGCTTCGGGTGAGGAGTCGGCCTTGTCCGACTTAGGCGTATATTGCGCCCCAAATTGGTCTTCCGAATAATAGGGGCTTCGCCAAAATTTAAAATTATAGACTTCTATGGCTAAGTGAGAGTGATAAAGCATTATAGTCCGATTGCCTGGTTCGTTGCGCTGAGCACCTCCCTCGAAGGACCCAAAAATGGGAAAAAGAGTGCTCAGAGTTATCCCGAACACCCAAGTACTAGTTGCATGGGGGCAGAAGCCGACGACTGGCCAACTCTCAGATTTGATAAACGGCCGCACAGAAGGTAATATTTTAAATTCAAAAAGCGTTGCATAGCGCAAATGAACTAGTTTTCATATTACAGGATCACATGAGCAAAGTTCATTCAAAAATTACATCTTTGGTACACACCTCCGCCACAAGGCGGGCACCCTTCAGGACACCGTCATAATACATTTCGGGGTGGCGATGCTCCTTGGCCTGCGGCGGCCCCTCCTTAACCAGCTTCTCGGCGTCCATCTTCGCCCAGTGCACTTTCGCACGGGAAAAGGCCCCGCGTGCACCTTCGATGCAGACGGATCGCTTGATAACTTCAAACTGGGGGCAGGCATCCACAATTCGCCTCACCAGACCGAAGTAGCTGTTGGGAAGGGGATCGCCAGGCCACATCCGGACTATAAGGCCCTTCATGGCCTGTTCGGCCGCCTTGTGGAGCTCGACCAGTTGCTTCAGCTGGTCGCTCAAGGGCATCGGGTGTTCGGTCCCAGTATACTGAGACCAGAACAACTTCTCCCTCGAGCTCCCCTCCTCGGCCCGGTAGAACTCCGCGGCATCAGACACACTGCGGGGCAGATCTGCGAACGCTCCTGGAGAGCTCCGAACTCGGGTAAGTAAAAAGAAATTTTCTTTGACATGCTTGCTTAGCATAATGAATGCCTTACCCGCCGCTATCTTCTTGACCGCCTCAATTTTCTGGAGGGTCTTTTGGGCTTCGGCCTTGGCATGTTTTGCGCTTTCAAGGGCCTTTGCAAGCTCGGACTCTCGCGTCTTTGAGTCAAGCTCCAAGGACTCATGCTTCTTCACGAGAGCCTGGAGCTATTGCTGCACCTCGCCTACTCGGGCCTCTTGTTTTTCTCGCTCGGTGCGCTCTTTGGCCGCTTTGTTTTCGGCCTCGGACAGCGCCTGCTTCAGGGTCGCCACTTCGATCGTGGCCCCTGGCACATTCATGATGATCCTATTATTTTGCAACCAAATTTATTTTTAATATATAGACAAGGTATTGCTTACCTTTGCTCTCCTCGAGCTGCCTCTTGGTAAGGCCAAGCTCTTCCTCGGACCGCTCAAGGTCCTGCTTCAGGGCATTGACCTCCGCAGTACGTGCGGCGGTGGCCAGCAGCGACGCCTGCATACGCATATAAACATATTATGATTAGACTCCTGTGATTATTATTTGATCCTTTATTCGGCTTTTCTTCGCAAACGCCAAACAGAGCATCAGGGGCTACTGTATATACGGTAATATTTTCCCATATTTCGATTACATACCTAAAAGCCTGTTAGGAGGCTGGCACAAGCTTCAGTTAGTCCGCTTTTGGCGGACTGAACCTTCTCGATCACCGCACTCATGATAGTGTGGTGCTCTTCGTCCATGGAAGCGCCGCGAAGCGCTTCCAGCAAGTTGTCCGGTGCCTCTGGATGGACAGAGGTCACCGGCACGGGCGGCTTGCCCCTCTTAACAGGGGGTCGCCTGCCGGAGTCCGTAACCACAGAAGGTTCCGGCACAGTGTTCGGCTGGGGGCCGAACTTGGAGCCCGTGGGAGTCTTGCTCCCTTTGCGCCCGGGGTCCGGATGGTCGCCTCGAGGCGCCTCCAGGACTACCTCCCCTCGGCTTGGTGCCTTTTGAGACAACACCTCAATGTTTTCCGTAGGGTGAGGGGTGGAGGCGGTCGGAAGTGAACCGCTACTCATATCCGACGGGTCCAAAGAACCGTCCGACGAGGATACGTCCATGCGGGCTCGGGACGAACTGCATAATCATATTCGGCGTAAGGAGAAGCAGTGCAATAAAAGCATACCATGAATTACTCTGGTATCCGAATACTTACGACTTCGCCAGGGGCTTGTCCCTGGGCAGCCACTCGTCTTCACTAGAAGCGGCGGTTGTGGAACAGTCCGGAGGGAGAGTCCTTCCCTTCTTGGACCCTTCGGCCTCCCCAGTTGGGGCAGCCTTCCTCTTCTTGTCTCCCCCGGCTGGGGGGGAGAACTTTCCTCTTCCTCCTCCTCGTCTTCATGGGAGGAGTGCGCCTCGGAGTTATCGGACGATGAGTCCGATATCACCTGACGCCGGAGACCCTTTCGGGTCCCCGTGGCCTTCTTCTTGGCCTTCTTCTCCGGCACCTCATAAGGTGCCGGAGCCAGCATCTCCGTTAGGGTAGCATCCGCTGGATCTTCGGGCAGGGGGGCTAGACAGTCAATCTGCTCCGCTGTCTCCACCCAGTCCTGTTAAAGGCATGGAGGCTTAGATCCCGCACAAGATTAAACTGGGGATAATAAATACCCTATAAGGTATAGAAGAACTAACCGAACTGGCATGGCGCTGTGCTCTGAGTCCGCGGTCCTCGGTAAGGGAAGGGTTGACCTCGGCGCCCTTGAACAACACCCTCCAGACGTCCTTGTGTGTCGTGTCAAAGAGCTCGCGCAGAATCTGGTGCTTGGCCGGGTTGAACTCCCATAAATTGAATGCCCGTTGTTGACACGGGAGGATCCGGCGGAAGAGCATGACCTGGACCGCGTTGACGAGCTTGATTTTCTTGTTCGACATGTTCTTGATGCAGGTCTGGAGTCCAGTCAGCTCTACCGGGTTACCCCAGGACAGGCCCTTCTCTTTCCAGGTGGTGAGCCGCATGGGGATTCTGGATCGGAACTCGGGGGCCGCCACCCAGTTGATGTCGCGCGGCTCGGTGATGTAGAACCACCCCGATTGCCCCCCTTTATGGTCTCCACATAGGAGCCCTCGAGCCATGTGACGTTGGGAATTTTTCCCACCATGGCGCCTCCGCATTCCGCTTGTTGGCCGCCTACTACCTTCGGTTTAACATTGAAGGTCTTCAGCCACAAGCCGAAGTGGGGCCGGATGCGAAGGAAGGCCTCGCACACGACGATAAACGCCGAGATGTTGAGGATAAAGTTTGGGGCCAGATCATGGAAATCCAGCCCGTAGTAAAACATGAGGCCGCGGACGAACGGGTGGAGAGGAAATCCTAGTCCGCGGACGAAGTGGGTGAGAAAAACTACCCTCTCATGAGATTCCAGGGTAGGGACGATCTGCCCCGCGTTGGGCAGCCGATGCGCGATATCCGCGGCCAAGTATCCGGCTCCCCACAGCTTTTTGATGTCCTCCTCCGTGACGGAGGATTTCATCCACTTGCCTCCCGCTCCGGACATGCTTGGAACGGTTTGAGGATAAAGACGCAAACTTGGGTGTTGGAGCTCGAGTGCGCGAGAATGGATGAGCAAGGAGGAAGAAGGCGTGGGTGAAAGGGATGGATCCTTATCCCTTTATAAGGGCGGACAAAACTGTACGCCCCCACCTTCCTAGTAAACTCGCTTATTCCCCAAGCGCCGTAATTGATGGCGCGGTTGGGTTACCCACGTCCGTATTGATGAGAATCCCGTGATAAGGGGACACGATCTCTGCTTCGACAAGACGTGCCAAGGAAACCGCCTCATAATATGCGCCGAGGCTGGTTGAGAAAAATGGTTCGAATAATGACCGGGCCGTGGTGTGATGTCATGCTACCGAACGCGTCGGCAGATTAGATTTGTGGAAGTATTATTCTCTCTACGGTGGTATGTGGAACTTGTTTTGCAGAGCCAGACACTATCCTTGTGTTCAAAATCTTCCATGGAATATTCGGAGGAGGAACCCGCCTTTCAATGCCGAAGACAAAACTGCACGCCAGACTCATCGTCATTGAAGCCTGGTTCAGGGGCTACTGAGGGAGTCCTGGATTAGGGGGTATCCGGACAGCCGGACTATATCCTTTGGCCGGACTGTTGGACTATGAAGATACAAGATTGAAGACTTCGTCCCGTGTCCGGATGGGACTCTCCTTGGCGTGGAAGGCAAGCTTGGCGATACGGATATGTAGATCTCCTCCCATTGTAACCGACTCTGTGTAACCCTAGCCCCCTCCGGTGTCTATATAAACTAGAGGGTTTAGTCCGTAGGACAACAACAATCATACCATAAGCTAGCTTCTAGGGTTTAGCCTCTACGATCTCGTGGTAGATCAACTCTTGTAATACTCATATCATCAAGATCAATCAAGCAGGAAGTAGGGTATTACCTCCATCGAGAGGGCCCGAACCTGGGTAAACATCATGTCCCTCGCCTCCTGTTACCATCCGCCTTAGGCGCACAGTTCGGGACCCCCTACCCGAGATCCGCCGGTTTTGACACCGACAGGGGGGGGGGGTCCGGTAACCCCCGGTACTCCGAAACATCCCGAACTATTCCGGTGTCCGAATGTGACCTTCCAATATATGAATCTTTACCTCTCAAACATTTCGAGACTCCTCGTCATGTCCGTGACCTCATCTGGGACTCCGAACAAACTTCGGTCATCGAATCACATGAATCATAATACAAATCGTCATCGAACGTTAAGCGTGCGGACCCTACGGGTTTGGGAACTATGTAGACATGACCGAGACACATCTCTGGTCAATAACCAATAGAGGAACCTGGATGCTCATATTGGCTCCTACATATTCTTTGAAGATCTTTATCGGTCAAACCGCCCAACAACTTACGTTGTTCCCTTTGTCATCGGTATGTTACTTGCCCGAGATTCGATCGTCTGTATCCTCATACCTAGTTCAATCTCGTTACCGGCAAGTCTCTTTACTCGTTCTATAATGCATCATCCCGTAACTAACTCATTAGTCACAATGCTTGCAAGGCTTATAGTGATTTGCATTACCGAGAGGGCCCAGAGATACCTCTCCAATACTCGGAGTGACAAATCCTAATCTCGATCTATGCCAACTCAACAAACACCATCGGAGACACCTGTAGAGCATCTTTATAATCACCCAGTTACATTGTGATGTTTGATAGCACACTAAGTGTTCCTCCGGTATTCGGGAGTTTGCATAATATCATAGTCATAGGAACATGTATAAGTCATGAAGAAAGCAATAGAAATAAACTAAACAATCATAGTGCTAAGCTAACGGATGCGTCTTGTCCATCACATTATTCTCTAATAATGTGATCCCGTTCATCAAATGACAACACATGTCTATGGCTAGGAAACTTAACCATCTTTGATTAACGAGCTAGTCAAGTAGAGGCATACTAGGGACACTCTGTTTGTCTATGTATTCACACATGTACTAAGTTTCCGGTTAATACAATTCTGGCATGAATAATAAACATTTATCATAATATAAGGAAATATAAATAACAACTTTATTATTGCCTCAAGGGTATATTTCCTTCAGTCTCCCACTTGCACTAGAGTCAATAATCTAGATTACATAGTAATGATTCTAACACCCATGGAGTCTTGGTGCTGATCATGTTTTGCTCGTGATAGAGGCTTAGTCAACGGGTCTGCAACATTCAGATCCGTATGTATTCTACAAATCTCTATGTCTCCCTCCTTGACTTGATCACGGATGGAATTGAAGCGTCTCTTGATTTGTTTGGTTCCCTTGTGAAATCTGGATTCCTTCGCCAAGGCTATTGCTCCAGTATTATCACAAAAGATTTTCTTTGGACCCGATGCACTAGTTATGACACCTAGATCGGATATGAACTCCTTCATCCAGACTCCTTCATTTGCTGCTTTCGAAGTAGCTATGTAGTCCGCTTCACACGTAGATCCCACCACGACGCTTTGCTTGGAATTGCACCAACTGACAGCTCCACCATTCAGTATAAATACATATCCAGTTTGTGACTTAGAGTCATCCGGATCAGTGTCAAAGCTTGCATCGACGTAACCATTTACGACGAGCTCTTTGTCACCTCCATAAACGAGAAACATATCCTTAGTTTTTTTCAGGTATTTCAGGATGTTCTTGACCGTTGTCCAGTGATCCACTCCTGGATTACTTTGGTACCTCCCTGCTAAACTAATAGAAAGGCACACATCAGGTCTGGTGCACAACATTGCATACATGATAGAACCTATGGCTGAAGCATAGGGAATGACTTTCATTTTCTCTCTATCTTCTGCAGTGGTCGGGCATTGAGTCTGACTCAACTTCACACCTTGTAACACAGGCACGGACCATTAATTTCTTTGCTTGATCCATTTTGAACTTCTTCAAAACTTTATCAAGGTATGTGCTTTGTGAAAGTCCAATTAAGCGTCTTGATCTATCTCTATAGATCTTGATGCCCAATATATAAGCAGCTTCACCGAGGTCTTTTATTGAAAAATTCTTATTCAAGTATCCTTTTATGCTATTCAGAAATTCCGTATCATTTCTGATCAACAATATGTCATCCACATATAATATCTGAAATGTTACAGAGCTCCCACTCACTTTCTTGTAAATACAGGCTTCTCCAAAAGTCTGTATAAAACCATATGCTTTGATCACACTATCAAAGCGTATATTCCAACTCCGAGAGGCTTGCACCAGTCCATAAATGGATCGCTGGAGCTTGCACACTTTGTTAGCACCTTTAGGATCGACAAAACCTTCTGGTTGCATCATATACAACTCTTCTTTATGATATCCATTAAGGAATGCAGTTTTGACATCCATTTGCCAAATTTCATAATCACAAAATGCGGCAATTACTAACATGATTCGGACATACTTAAGCATCGCTACGGGTGAGAAGGTCTCATCGTAGTCAACTCCTTGAACTTGTTGAAAACCTTTTGCAACAAGTCAAGCTTTGTAGACAATAACATTACCTTCAGCGTCAGTCTTCTTCTTGAAGATCCATTTATTCTCTATGGCTTGCCGATCATTGGACAAGTCAACCAAAGTCCACACTTTGTTCTCAGACATGGATCCCATCTCAGATTTCATGGCCTCAAGCCATTTCGTAGAATCTGGGCTCATCATCGCTTCCTCATAATTCGTAGGTTCGTCATGGTCAAGTAACATGACCTCCAGAACAGGATTACCGTACCACTTTGGTGTGGACCTTACTCTGGTTGACCTACGAGGTTCAGTAACAACTTGATCTGAAGTTTCATGATCATCATCATTAGTTTCCTCACTAATTGGTGTAGGAATCACTGGAACTGATTTTTGTGATGAACTACTTTCCAATTCGGGAGCAGGTACAATTACCTCATCAAGTTCTACTTTCCTCCCACTCACTTCTTTCAAAAGAAACTCCTTCTCTAGAAAGGATCCATTCTTAGCAACGAAAACTTTCCTTAGGATCTGTGATAGAAGGTGTACCCAACAGTCTCCTTTGGGTATCCTATGAAGACACATTTCTCCGTTTTGGGTTCGAGCTTATTAGGTTGAAGATTTTTCACATAAGCATCGCAGCCCCAAACTTTAAGAAATGACAGCTTAGGTTTCTTGCCAAACCACAGTTCATATGGTGTCGTCTCCACCGATTTAGATGGTGCCCTATTTAACGTGAATGCAGCCGTCTCTAAAGCATAACCCCAAAACGATAGTGGTAAATCGGTAAGAGACATCATAGATCCATCATATCTAATAAAGTACGGTTACCACGTTCGGACACACCATTACGCTGTGGTGTTCCAGGTGGCGTGAGTTGCGAAACTATTCCACATTGTTTCAAATGAAGAACAAATTCATAACTCAAATATTCACCTCCACGATCAGATCATAGAAACTTTTATTTTCTTGTTACCATGATTTTCCACTTCACTCTGAAATTCTTTGAATTTTTAAATGTTTCAGACTTATGTTTCATCAAGTAGATATACCCATATCTGCTCAAATCATCTGTGATTGTCAGAAAATAACGATACCCGCCACGAGCCTCAACACTCATCGGACCGTAGACATCAGTATGTATTATTTCCAACAAGTCTGTTGCTCGATCCATTGTTCCGATGAACGGAGTCTTAGTCATCTTGCCCATGAGGCATGGTTCGCAAGCATCAAGTGATTCCAAAAGCCCATCAGCATGGAGTTTCTTCATGCGCTTTATGCCAATATGACCTAAACGGCAGTGCCACAAATAAGTTGCACTATCATTATTAACCTTGCATCTTTTGGCTTCAATATTATGAATATGTGTATTACTACAATCGAGATTCAGCAAAAATAGACCACTCATCAAGGGTGCATGACCATAAAAGATATTACTCATATAAATAGAAGAACCATTATTCTCTGATTTAAATGAATAGCCGTCTCGCATCAAACAAGATCCATATATAATGTTCATGCTTAACGCTGGCACCAAATAATAATTATTCAGGTATAAAACTAATCCCGACGGTAGATGTAGAGGTAGCGTGCCGACGGCAATCACATCGACTTTGGAACCATTTCCCATGTGCATCGTCACCTCGTCCTTAGCCAATCTTCGTTTAATCTGTAGCCCCTGTTTCGAGTTGCAAATATGAGCAACAGAACTAGTATCAAATACCCAGGCGCTACTACGAGCATTAGTAAGGTACACATCAATAACATGTATATCAAATATACCTTTCACTTTGCCATCCTTCTTATCCGCCAAATACTTGGGGCAGTTCCAGTTCCAGTGACCAGTCCCTTTGTAGTAGAAGCACTCAGTCTCAGGCTTAGGTCCAGAGCAACTTGCTTGCCGTTCTTTTTGAAGTTCCCCTTCTTCTCTTTGCCCTTTTTCTTGAAACTTGTGGTCTTGTTAATCATCAACACTTGAACCTCCTTCTTGATTTCTACCTCCGCAACCTTTAGCATCGCGAAGAGCTCGGGAATTGTCTTATCCATCCCTTGCATATTATAGTTCGTCACGAAGCTTTTGTAGCTTGGTGGCAGTGATTGAAGAACTCTGTCAATGACACTATCATCAGGAAGATTAACTCCCAGTTGAGTCAAGTGATTGTGGTACCCAGACATTCTGAGTATATGTTCACTAACAAAACTATTCTCCTCCATCTTGCAGCTATAGAACTTATTGGAGACTTCATATCTCTCAATTCGGGCATTTGCTTGAAATATTAACTTCAACTCATGGAACATCTCACATGCGCCATGACGTTCAGAACGTTGTTGAAGTCCTGATTCTAAGCCGTAAAGCATGGCACACTAAACTATCGAGTAGTCATCAGCTTTCTCTGCCAGACGTTCGTAACATCCGGTGTTGCTCCTGCAGTGGGTCTTGCACCTAGCGGTGCTTCTAGGACGTAATTCTTCTGTGCAGCAATGAGGATAATCCTCAAGTTACGGACCTAGTCCGTGTAGTTGCTACCATCATCTTTCAACTTAGCTTTCTCTAGGAACGCATTAAAATTCAAAGGAACAGTAGCACGGACCATTGATCTACAACAACATAGACATGCAAAATACTATAAGGTACTTAGTTCATGATAAATTGAAGTTCAATTAATCATATTACTTAAGAACTCCTACTTAGATAGACATCCCCCTAGTCATCTAAATGATCACGTGATCCATATCAACTAAACCATGTCCGATCATCATGTGAGATGGAGTAGTTTTCAATGGTGAACATCACTATGTTGATCATATCTACTATATGATTCACGTTCGATCTCAGTGCTCCGAGGCCATATCTGCATATGCTAGGCTCGTCAAGTTTATCCCGAGTATTCTGCGTGTGCAAAACTGGCTTGCACCCGTTGTATGTGAACGTAGAGCTTACACTCGATCATCACGTGGTGTATCGGCACGACGAACTGTAGCAACAGTGCATACTCAGGGAGAACACTTATACCTTCAAATTTAGTGAGGAATCATCTTATAATGCTACCGCGTTACTAAGCAAAATAAGATGCATAAAAGATAAACATCAAATGCAATCAAAATATGTCACATGATATGGCCATCATCATCTTGTGCCTTTGATATCCATCTCCAAAGCACCGTCATGATCTCCATCGTCACCGGCTTGACACCTTGATCTCCATCGTAGCATCGTTGTCGTCTCGCCAACTATTGCTTCGACGATTATCGCAACCGCTTAGTGATAAAGTAAAGCAATTACATGGCGATTGCATTTCATACAATAAAGCGACAACCATAAGGCTCCTTTCAGTTGCCGATAACTTTTACAAAACATGATCATCTCATACAATAATTTATATCTCATCACAACATGCCCTGCAAAAACAAGTTAGACGTCCTCTACTTTGTTGTTGCAAGTTTTATGTGGCTACTATGGGCTTCTAGCATGAAGCGTTCTTACCTAGCATCAAAACAACAACGATTTTTCGTCAAGTGTGATGTTTTAACCTTCAACAAGGACCGGGTGTTGTCAAACTCGATTCAACTAAAGTTGGAGAAACTGACACCCGCTAGCCACCTGTGTGCGAAGCACGTCGGTAGAACCAATCTCATGAACGCAATCATGTAATGTCGGTCCGGGCCGCTTCATCCAACAATACCGCTGAATCAAAGTAAGACGTTGCTGGTAAGAAGTATGACTATTATCGCCCACAACTCTTTGTGTTCTACTCGTGCATATAACATCTACGCATAGACCTGGCTCGGATGCCACTGTTGGGGAACGTAGTATTTCAAAACAATTCCTACGATCACGCAAGATCTATCTAGGAGAAGCATAGCAACGAGCGGGGAGAGTGTGTCCACGTACCCTCATAGACCGAAAGCGGAAGTGTTTAGTAACGTGGTTGATATAGTCGAACATATTCACGATTCAACCCATCCAAGCACCGAACGTACGGCACCTCCGTGTTCAGCACACGTTGAGCTCGATGACGTCCCTCGTACTCTTGATCCAGTTGAGGCCGAGGGAGAGTTCCGTCAGCACGACGGTGTGGCGACGGTGATGATGAAGTTAGCGGTGCAGGGCTTCGCCTAAGCACTACGACGATATGACCGAGGTGTGTAACTGTGGAGGGGGGCACCGCACACGGCTAAGATAAGACTTGGTGTGCCTTTGGGGTGCCCCCTCCCACGTATATAAAGGAGGGGGGAAGAGGTGGCCGACCCAAGGGGCGCGCCAGGTGTGGGGAGTCCTACTAGGACTCCCTAGTCCAAGTAGGATTCCCCTCGTCTTTCCTTTTTCGGAGTAGCAAAGTGGGAAGGAGAGGGAGAGTAGGAGAGGGAAAGGGGGGGGGGTTCTCCCCCCACCCCTTGTCCAATTCGGACTGGCAAGGGAGGGCACATGCCACGTCCTGGCTGGCCCTCCCTCTTCTTGTTGGGGAATGTAGTAATTTCAAAAAAATTCCTACGCACACGCAAGATCATGGAGATGCATAGCAACGAGAGGGGAGAGTGTTGTCTACGTACCCTCGTAGACCGAAGCGGAAGCGTTGACACAACGTAGAGGAAGTAGTCGTATGTCTTCCCGGTCCAACCGATCCAAGCACCGTTACTCCGGCACCTCCGAGTTCTTGACACACGTACAGCTCGATGACGCTCCCCGGGCTACGATCCAGCAAAGCTTCAGGGAGGAGTTCCGTCAGCACGACGGCGTGGTGACGATCTTGATGTTCAACTGTCGCAGGGCTTCGCCTAAGCACCGCTACAATATGACCGAGGTGTAATATCGTGGAGGGGGGCACCGCACACGGCTAAGGAACGATCACGAAGATCAACTTGTGTGTTCTAGGGTGCCCCCCTGCCCCCGTATATAAAGGAGCAAGGGGGAGGCCGGCCGGCCCTTGGGGCGCGCCAAGGAGAGGGGGGAGTCCTCCTCCTAGTGGGAGTAGGACTCCCCTTTCCTAGTCCAACTAGGAATAGAGAGGGGGAAGGAAAGAGAGGGAGAGGGAGAGGGAAAGGGGGGCCGCGCCCCCTCTCCTAGTCCTATTCGGACTCCTCATGAGGGGGGCGCGCCACCTCCTGGGCTGCTGCCCTCTCTCTCCCCTCAGGCCCACTAAGGCCCATTACTTCCCCGGGGGGTTCTGGTAACCCCTCCGGCACTCCGGTTTTATCCGAAATCACCCGGAACACTTTCGGTGTCCGAATATAGTCATCCAATATATCGATCTTTATGTCTCGACCATTTCGTGACTCCTCGTCATGTCCATGATCACATCCGGGACTCCGAACAACCTTCGGTACATCAAATACATAAACTCATAATATAACTGCCATCGAAACCTTAAGCGTGCGGACCCTACGGTTCGAGAACAATGTAGACATGACCGAGACACGTCTCCAGTCAATAACCAATAGCGGGACCTGGATGCCCATATTGGTTCCTACATATTCTACGAAGATCTTTATCGGTCAGACCGCATAACAATATACGTTGTTCCCTTTGTCATTGGTATGTTACTTGCCCGAGATTCGATCGTCGGTATCCAATACCTAGTTCAATCTCGTTACCGGCAAGTCTCTTTACTCGTTCCGTAATACATCATCTCACAACTAACATATTAATTGCAATGCTTGCAAGGCTTATGTGATGTGCATTACCGAGAGGGCCCAGAGATACCTCTCCGACAATCGGAGTGACAAATCCTAATCTCGAAATACGCCAACCCAACAAGTACCTTTGGAGACACCTGTAGAGCACCTTTATAATCACCCAGTTACGTTGTGACGTTTGGTAGCACACAAAGTGTTCCTCCGGTAAACGGGAGTTGCATAATCTCATAGTCATAGGAACATGTATAAGTCATGAAGAAAGCAATAGCAACATACTAAACGATCGGGTGCTAAGCTAATGGAATGGGTCATGTCAATCAGATCATTCAACTAATGATGTGACCTCGTTAATCAAATAACAACTCTTTGTCTATGGTTAGGAAACATAACCATCTTTGATTAACGAGCTAGTCAAGTAGAGGCATACTAGTGACACTCTGTTTGTCTATGTATTCACACATGTATTATGTTTCCGGTTAATACAATTATAGCATGAATAATAAGCATTTATCATGATATAAGGAAATAAATAATAACTTTATTATTGCCTCTAGGGCATATTTTCTTCAGTCTCCCACTTGCACTAGAGTCAATAATCTTGATTACAAAATAATGATTCTAACACCCATGGAGTCTTGGTGCTGATCATGTTTTGCTCGTGGAAGAGGCTTAGTCAACGGGTCTGCTACATTCAGATCCGTATGTATCTTGCAAATTTCTATGTCTCCCACCTGGACTAGATCCCGGATGGAATTGAAGCGTCTCTTGATGTGCTTGGTTCTCTTGTGAAATCTGGATTCCTTTGCCAAGGCAATTGCACCAGTATTGTCACAAAAGATTTTCATTGGACCTGATGCACTAGGTATGACACCTAGATCGGATATGAACTCCTTCATCCAGACACCTTCGTTTGCTTCTTCCGAAGCAGCTATGTACTCCGCTTCACATGTAGATCCCGCCACGACGCTTTGTTTAGAACTGCACCAACTGACAGCTCCACCGTTTAATGTAAACACGTATCCGGTTTGCAATTTAGAATCGTTTGGATCAGTGTCAAAGCTTGCATCAACGTAACCGTTTACGATGAGCTCTTTGTCACCTCCATATACGAGAAACATATCCTTAGTCCTTTTCAGGTACTTCAGGATTTTCTTGACCGCTGTCCAGTGATCCACTCCTGGATTACTATAGTACCTCCCTGCTAAACTTATAGCAAGGCACACATCAGGTCTGGTACACAACATTGCATACATGATAGAGCCTATGGCTGAAGCATAGGGAACATCTTTCATTTTCTCTCTATCTTCTACAGTGGTCGGGCATTGAGTCTTACTCAACTTCACACCTTGTAACACAGGCAAGAAGCCTTTCTTTGCTTGATCCATTTTGAACTTCTTCAAAACTTTGTCAAGGTATGTGCTTTGTGAATGTCAAATTAAGCGTCTTGATCTATCTCTATAGATCTTGATGCCCAATATGTAAGCAGCTTCACCGAGGTCTTTCATTGAAAAACTCTTATTCAAGTATCCCTTTATGCTATCCAGAAATTCTATATCATTTCCGATTACTAATATGTCATCCACATATAATATCAGAAATGCTACAGAGCTCCCACTCACTTTCTTGTAAATACAGGCTTCTCCAAAAGTCTGTACAAACCCAAATGCCTTGATCACACTATCAAAGCGTTTATTCCAACTCCAAGAGGCTTGCACCAGTCCATAAATGGATCGCTGTAGCTTGCACACTTTGTTAGCTCCCTTTGGATCGATAAAACCTTCTGGTTGCATCATATACAACTCTTCTTCCAGAAATCCATTCAGGAATGCAGTTTTTACATCCATCTGCCAAATTTCATAATCATAAAATGCGACAATTGCTAACATGATTCGGACAGACTTAAGGATCACTACGGGTGAGAAGGTCTCATCGTAGTCAATCCCTTGAACTTGTCGAAAACCTTTTGCGACAAGTCGAGCTTTGTAGACAGTAACATTACCGTCAGCGTCAGTCTTCTTCTTGAAGATCCATTTATTCTCAATTGCTTGCCGACCATCGGGCATGTCAACCAAAGTCCATACTTTGTTCTCATACATGGATCCCATCTCAGATTTCATGGCTTCATGCCATTTTGCGGAATCTGGGCTCTCCATCGCTTCTTCATAGTCCGTAGGTTCATCATGATCTAGTAGCATGACTTCCAGAATAGGATTGCCGTACCACTCTGGTGCGGATCTTACTCTGGTTGATCTACGAGGTTCTGTAGTAACTTGATCTGAAGTTCTATGATCATCATCATTAACTTCCTCACTAATTGGTTTAGACGTCACAGAAACCGGTTCTTGTGATGTACTACTTTCCAATGAGGGAGCAGGTACAGTTACCTCATCAAGTTCTACTTTCCTCCCACTCACTTCTTTCGAGAGAAACTCCTTCTCTAGAAAGGATCCATTTTTAGCAACAAATGTCTTGCCTTCGGATATGTGATAGAAGGTGTACCCAACAGTTTCCTTTGGGTATCCTATGAAGACATATTTTTCTGATTTGGGTTCGAGCTTATCAGGTTGAAGCTCTTTCACATAAGCATCGCAGCCCCAAACTTTAAGAAACGACAACTTTGGTTTCTTGCCAAACCACAGTTCATAAGGTGTCGTCTCAACGGATTTTGATGGTGCCCTATTTAACGTGAATGCGACCGTCTCTAAAGCATAACCCCAAAACGATAGCGGTAAATCTGTAAGAGACATCATAGATCGCACCATATCAAGTAAAGTACGATTACGACGTTCGGAAACACCATTACGTTGTGGTGTTCTGGGTGGCGTGAGCTGCGAAACTATTCTGCATTGTTTCAAATGTAGTCAAACTCGTAACTCAAATATTCTCCTCCACGATCGGATCACAGAAACTTTATTTTCTTGTTACGATGATTTTCAACTTCACTCTGAAATTCTTTGAACTTTTCAAATGTTTCAGACTTATGTTTCATTAAGTAGATATACCCATATCTGCTTAAATCATCTATGAAGGTGAGAAAATAACGATATCCGCCACGAGCCTCAACATTCATCGGACCACATACATCTGTATGTATGATTTCCAACAAATCTGTTGCTCTCTCCATAGCACCGGAGAACGGTGTTTTAGTCATCTTGCCCATGAGGCACGGTTCGCAAGTACCAAGTGATTCATAATCAAGTGGTTCCAAGAGTCCATCAGTATGGAGTTTCTTCATGCGCTTTACACCGATATGACCTAAACGGCAGTGCCACAAATAAGTTGCACTATCATTATCAACTCTGCATCTTTTGGCTTCAACATTATGAATATGTGTATCACTACTATCTAGATTCATCAAAAATAGACCACTCTTCAAGGGTGCATGACCATAAAAGATATTACTCATATAAATAGAACAACCATTATTCTCTGATTTAAATGAATAACCGTCTCGCATCAAACAAGATCCAGATATAATGTTCATGCTCAACGCTGGCACCAAATAACAATTATTTAGGTCTAATACTAATCCCGAAGGTAGATGTAGAGGTAGCGTGCCGACCGCGATCACATCGACTTTGGAACCATTTCCCACGCGCATCGTCACCTCGTCCTTTGCCAGTGTTCTCTTAATCCGTAGTCCCTGTTTCGAGTTGCAAATATTAGCAATAGAACCAGTATCAAATACCCAGGTGCTACTGCGAGCTCTAGTAAGGTACACATCAATAACATGTATATCACATATACCTTTGTTCACCTTGCCATCCTTCTTATCCGCCAAATACTTGGGGCAGTTCCGCTTCCAGTGACCAGTCTGCTTGCAGTAGAAGCACTCAGTTTCAGGCTTAGGTCCAGACTTGGGTTTCTTCTTCTGAGCAGCAACTTGCTTGCTGTTCTTCTTGAAGTTCCCCTTCTTCTTTCCTTTGCCCTTTTTCTTGAAACTAGTGGTCTTGTTGACCATCAACACTTGATGCTCCTTCTTGATTTCTACCTCCACAGCCTTTAGCATTGCGAAGAGCTCGGGAATTGTCTTATCCATCCCTTGCATATTATAGTTCATCACGAAGCCCTTGTAGGTTGGTCGAAGTGATTGGAGAATTCTGTCAATGACGCAATCATCCGAAAGATTAACTCCCAGTTGAATCAAGTGATTACAATACCCAGACATCTTGAGTATATGCTCACTGACAGAACTATTCTCCTCCATCTTGCAGCTATAGAACTTATTGGAGACTTCATATCTCTCAATCCGGGCATTCTGTTGGAATATTAACTTCAACTCCTGGAACATCTCATATGCCCCATGACGTTCAAAACGTCGTTGAAGTCCCGGTTCTAAGCCGTAAAGCATGGCACACTGAACTATCAAGTAGTCATCAGCTTTGCTCTGCCAGACGTTCATAACATCTGGTGTTGCTCCTGCAGCAGGCCTGGCACCGAGCGGTGCTTCCAGGACGTAATTCTTCTGTGCAGCAATGAGGATAATCCTCAAGTTACGGACCCAGTCCGTGTAATTGCTACCATCATCTTTCAACTTTGCTTTCTCAAGGAACGCATTAAAATTCAACGGAACAATAGCACGGGCCATCTATCTACAATCAACATAAACAAGCAAGATACTATCAGGGACTAAGTTCATGATAAATTTAAGTTCAATTAATCATATATTACTTAAGAACTCCCACTTAGATAGACATCCCTCTAATCCTCTAAGTGATCACGTGATCCAAATCAACTAAACCATAACCGATCATCACGTGAAATGGATTAGTTTTCAATGGTGAACATCATTATGTTGATCATATCTACTATATGATTCACGCTCGACCTTTCAGTCTCCGTGTTCCGAGGCCATATCTGCATATGCTAGGCTCGTCGAGTTTAACCTGAGTATTCTGCGTGTGCAAAACTGGCTTGCACCCGTTGTAGATGGACGTAGAGCTTATCACACCCGATCATCACGTGGTGTCTGGGCACGACGAACTTTGGCAACGGTGCATACTCAGGGAGAACACTTCTTGATAATTTAGTGAGAGATCATCTTATAATGCTACCGCCAATCAAAGCAAGATAAGATGCATAAAAGATAAACATCACATGCAATAAATATAAGTGATATGACATGGCCATCATCATCTTGTGCTTGTGATCTCCATCTCCGAAGCACCGTCATGATCACCATCGTCACCGGCGCGACACCTTGATCTCCATCGTAGCATCGTTGTCGTCTCGCCAATCTTATGCTTCTACGACTATCGCTACCGCTTAGTGATAAAGTAAAGCATTACAGGGCGATTGCATTGCATACAATAAAGCGACAACCATATGGCTCCTGCCAGTTGCCGATAACTCAGTTACAAAACATGATCATCTCATACAATAAAATTTAGCATCATGTCTTGACCATATCACATCACAACATGCCCTGCAAAAACAAGTTAGACGTCCTCTACTTTGTTTGTTGCAAGTTTTACGTGGCTGCTACGGGCTTAAGCAAGAACCAATCTTACCTACGCATCAAAACCACAACGATAGTTTGTCAAGTTGATGCCGTTTTAACCTTCGCAAGGACCGGGCGTAGCCACACTCGGTTCAACTAAAGTTGGAGAAACTGACACCCTCCAGCCACCTGTGTGCAAAGCACGGCGGTAGAACTAGTCTTGCGTAAGCATACGCGTAATGTCGGTCCGGGCCGCTTCATCCAACAATACCGCCGAACCAAAGTATGACATGCTGGTAGGCAGTATGACTTATATCGCTCACAACTCACTTGTGTTCTACTCGTGCAAATAACATCAAACCATAAAAACCTGGCTCGGATGCCACTGTTGGGGAACGTAGTAATTTCAAAAAATTTCCTACGCACACGCAAGATCATGGTGATGCATAGCAACGAGAGGGGAGAGTGTTGTCTACGTACCCTCGTAGACCGAAGCGGAAGCGTTGACGCAACGTAGAGGAAGTAGTCGTACGTCTTCCCGGTCCAACCGATCCAAGCACCGTTACTCCGGCACCTCCGAGTTCTTGACACACGTACAGCTCGATGACGCTCCCCGGGCTCCGATCCAGCAAAGCTTCGGGGAGGAGTTCCGTCAGCACGACGGCGTGGTGACGATCTTGATGTTCAACCGTCGCAGGGCTTCGCCTAAGCACCACTACAATATGACCGAGGTGTAATATCGTGGAGGGGGGCACCGCACATGGCTAAGGAACGATCACGAAGATCAACTTGTGTGTTCTAGGGTGCCCCCTGCCCCCGTATATAAAGGAGCAAGGGGGAGGCCGGCCGTCCCTTGGGGCGCGCCAAGGAGAGGGGGGGAGTCCTCCTCCTAGTGGGAGTAGGACTCCCCTTTCCTAGTCCAACTAGGAATAGAGAGGGGGAAGGAAAGAGAGGGAGAGGGAGAGGGAAAGGGGGGCCGCGCCCCCCTCCTAGTCCTATTCGGACTCCCCATGAGGGGGGGCACGCCACCTCCTGGGCTGCTGCCCTCTCTCTCCCCTCAGGCCCACTAAGGCCCATTACTTCCCCGGGGGGTTCCGGTAACCCCTCCGGCACTCCGGTTTTATCCGAAATCACCCGGAACACTTCCGGTGTCCGAATATAGTCGTCCAATATATCAATCTTTATGTCTCGACCATTTCGAGACTCCTTGTCATGTCCATGATCACATCCGGGACTCCGAACAACCTTCGGTACATCAAATACATAAACTCATAATATAACTGTCATCGAAACCTTAAGCGTGCGGACCCTACGGTTCGAGAACAATGTAGACATGACCGAGACACGTCTCCGGTCAATAACCAATAGCGGGACCTGGATGCCCATATTGGTTCCTACATATTCTACGAAGATCTTTATCGGTCAGACCGCATAACAATATACGTTGTTCCCTTTGTCATCGGTATGTTACTTGCCCGAGATTCGATCGTCGGTATCTAATACCTAGTTCAATCTCGTTACCGGCAAGTATCTTTACTCGTTCCGTAATACATCATCTCACAACTAACATATTAATTGCAATGCTTGCAAGGCTTATGTGATGTGCATTACCGAGAGGGCCCAGAGATACCTCTCCGACAATCGGAGTGACAAATCCTAATCTCGAAATACGCCAACCCAACAAGTACCTTTGGAGACACCTGTAGAGCACCTTTATAATCACCCAGTTACGTTGTGACGTTTGGTAGCACACAAAGTGTTCCTCCGGTAAACGGGAGTTGCATAATCTCATAGTCATAGGAACATGTATAAGTCATGAAGAAAGCAATAGCAACATACTAAACGATCGGGTGCTAAGCTAATGGAATGGGTCATGTCAATCAGATCATTCAACTAATGATGTGACCTCGTTAATCAAATAACAACTCTTTGTCTATGGTTAGGAAACATAACCATCTTTGATTAACGAGCTAGTCAAGTAGAGGCATACTAGTGACACTCTGTTTGTCTATGTATTCACACATGTATTATGTTTCCGGTTAATACAATTATAGCATGAATAATAAGCATTTATCATGATATAAGGAAATAAATAATAACTTTATTATTGCCTCTAGGGCATATTTCCTTCAGTCTCCCACTTGCACTAGAGTCAATAATCTTGATTACAAAATAATGATTCTAACACCCATGGAGTCTTGGTGCTGATCATGTTTTGCTCGTGGAAGAGGCTTAGTCAACGGGTCTGCTACATTCAGATCCGTATGTATCTTGCAAATTTCTATGTCTCCCACCTGGACTAGATCCCGGATGGAATTGAAGCGTCTCTTGATGTGCTTGGTTCTCTTGTGAAATCTGGATTCCTTTGCCAAGGCAATTGCACCAGTATTGTCACAAAAGATTTTCATTGGACCTGATGCACTAGGTATGACACCTAGATCGGATATGAACTCCTTCATCCAGACACCTTCGTTTGCTTCTTCCGAAGCAGCTATGTACTCCGCTTCACATGTAGATCCCGCCACGACGCTTTGTTTAGAACTGCACCAACTGACAGCTCCACCGTTTAATGTAAACACGTATCCGGTTTGCAATTTAGAATCGTTTGGATCAGTGTCAAAGCTTGCATCAACGTAACCGTTTACGATGAGCTCTTTGTCACCTCCATATACGAGAAACATATCCTTAGTCCTTTTCAGGTACTTCAGGATTTTCTTGACCGCTGTCCAGTGATCCACTCCTGGATTACTATAGTACCTCCCTGCTAAACTTATAGCAAGGCACACATCAGGTCTGGTACACAACATTGCATACATGATAGAGCCTATGGCTGAAGCATAGGGAACATCTTTCATTTTCTCTCTATCTTCTACAGTGGTCGGGCATTGAGTCTTACTCAACTTCACACCTTGTAACACAGGCAAGAAGCCTTTCTTTGCTTGATCCATTTTGAACTTCTTCAAAACTTTGTCAAGGTATGTGCTTTGTGAATGTCAAATTAAGCGTCTTGATCTATCTCTATAGATCTTGATGCCCAATATGTAAGCAGCTTCACCGAGGTCTTTCATTGAAAAACTCTTATTCAAGTATCCCTTTATGCTATCCAGAAATTCTATATCATTTCCGATTACTAATATGTCATCCACATATAATATCAGAAATGCTACAGAGCTCCCACTCACTTTCTTGTAAATACAGGCTTCTCCAAAAGTCTGTACAAACCCAAATGCCTTGATCACACTATCAAAGCGTTTATTCCAACTCCAAGAGGCTTGCACCAGTCCATAAATGGATCGCTGTAGCTTGCACACTTTGTTAGCTCCCTTTGGATCGATAAAACCTTCTGGTTGCATCATATACAACTCTTCTTCCAGAAATCCATTCAGGAATGCAGTTTTTACATCCATCTGCCAAATTTCATAATCATAAAATGCGACAATTGCTAACATGATTCGGACAGACTTAAGGATCACTACGGGTGAGAAGGTCTCATCGTAGTCAATCCCTTGAACTTGTCGAAAACCTTTTGCGACAAGTCGAGCTTTGTAGACAGTAACATTACCGTCAGCGTCAGTCTTCTTCTTGAAGATCCATTTATTCTCAATTGCTTGCCGACCATCGGGCATGTCAACCAAAGTCCATACTTTGTTCTCATACATGGATCCCATCTCAGATTTCATGGCTTCATGCCATTTTGCGGAATCTGGGCTCTCCATCGCTTCTTCATAGTCCGTAGGTTCATCATGATCTAGTAGCATGACTTCCAGAATAGGATTGCCGTACCACTCTGGTGCGGATCTTACTCTGGTTGATCTACGAGGTTCTGTAGTAACTTGATCTGAAGTTCTATGATCATCATCATTAACTTCCTCACTAATTGGTTTAGACGTCACAGAAACCGGTTCTTGTGATGTACTACTTTCCAATGAGGGAGCAGGTACAGTTACCTCATCAAGTTCTACTTTCCTCCCACTCACTTCTTTCGAGAGAAACTCCTTCTCTAGAAAGGATCCATTTTTAGCAACAAATGTCTTGCCTTCGGATATGTGATAGAAGGTGTACCCAACAGTTTCCTTTGGGTATCCTATGAAGACATATTTTTCTGATTTGGGTTCGAGCTTATCAGGTTGAAGCTCTTTCACATAAGCATCGCAGCCCCAAACTTTAAGAAACGACAACTTTGGTTTCTTGCCAAACCACAGTTCATAAGGTGTCGTCTCAACGGATTTTGATGGTGCCCTATTTAACGTGAATGCGACCGTCTCTAAAGCATAACCCCAAAACGATAGCGGTAAATCTGTAAGAGACATCATAGATCGCACCATATCAAGTAAAGTACGATTACGACGTTCGGAAACACCATTACGTTGTGGTGTTCTGGGTGGCGTGAGCTGCGAAACTATTCTGCATTGTTTCAAATGTAGTCAAACTCGTAACTCAAATATTCTCCTCCACGATCGGATCACAGAAACTTTATTTTCTTGTTACGATGATTTTCAACTTCACTCTGAAATTCTTTGAACTTTTCAAATGTTTCAGACTTATGTTTCATTAAGTAGATATACCCATATCTGCTTAAATCATCTATGAAGGTGAGAAAATAACGATATCCGCCACGAGCCTCAACATTCATCGGACCACATACATCTGTATGTATGATTTCCAACAAATCTGTTGCTCTCTCCATAGCACCGGAGAACGGTGTTTTAGTCATCTTGCCCATGAGGCACGGTTCGCAAGTACCAAGTGATTCATAATCAAGTGGTTCCAAGAGTCCATCAGTATGGAGTTTCTTCATGCGCTTTACACCGATATGACCTAAACGGCAGTGCCACAAATAAGTTGCACTATCATTATCAACTCTGCATCTTTTGGCTTCAACATTATGAATATGTGTATCACTACTATCTAGATTCATCAAAAATAGACCACTCTTCAAGGGTGCATGACCATAAAAGATATTACTCATATAAATAGAACAACCATTATTCTCTGATTTAAATGAATAACCGTCTCGCATCAAACAAGATCCAGATATAATGTTCATGCTCAACGCTGGCACCAAATAACAATTATTTAGGTCTAATACTAATCCCGAAGGTAGATGTAGAGGTAGCGTGCCGACCGCGATCACATCGACTTTGGAACCATTTCCCACGCGCATCGTCACCTCGTCCTTTGCCAGTGTTCTCTTAATCCGTAGTCCCTGTTTCGAGTTGCAAATATTAGCAATAGAACCAGTATCAAATACCCAGGTGCTACTGCGAGCTCTAGTAAGGTACACATCAATAACATGTATATCACATATACCTTTGTTCACCTTGCCATCCTTCTTATCCGCCAAATACTTGGGGCAGTTCCGCTTCCAGTGACCAGTCTGCTTGCAGTAGAAGCACCCAGTTTCAGGCTTAGGTCCAGACTTGGGTTTCTTCTTCTGAGCAGCAACTTGCTTGCTGTTCTTCTTGAAGTTCCCCTTCTTCTTTCCTTTGCCCTTTTTCTTGAAACTAGTGGTCTTGTTGACCATCAACACTTGATGCTCCTTCTTGATTTCTACCTCCACAGCCTTTAGCATTGCGAAGAGCTCGGGAATTGTCTTATCCATCCCTTGCATATTATAGTTCATCACGAAGCCCTTGTAGGTTGGTCGAAGTGATTGGAGAATTCTGTCAATGACGCAATCATCCGAAAGATTAACTCCCAGTTGAATCAAGTGATTACAATACCCAGACATCTTGAGTATATGCTCACTGACAGAACTATTCTCCTCCATCTTGCAGCTATAGAACTTATTGGAGACTTCATATCTCTCAATCCGGGCATTCTGTTGGAATATTAACTTCAACTCCTGGAACATCTCATATGCCCCATGACGTTCAAAACGTCGTTGAAGTCCCGGTTCTAAGCCGTAAAGCATGGCACACTGAACTATCAAGTAGTCATCAGCTTTGCTCTGCCAGACGTTCATAACATCTGGTGTTGCTCCTGCAGCAGGCCTGGCACCGAGCGGTGCTTCCAGGACGTAATTCTTCTGTGCAGCAATGAGGATAATCCTCAAGTTACGGACCCAGTCCGTGTAATTGCTACCATCATCTTTCAACTTTGCTTTCTCAAGGAACGCATTAAAATTCAACGGAACAATAGCACGGGCCATCTATCTACAATCAACATAAACAAGCAAGATACTATCAGGGACTAAGTTCATGATAAATTTAAGTTCAATTAATCATATATTACTTAAGAACTCCCACTTAGATAGACATCCCTCTAATCCTCTAAGTGATCACGTGATCCAAATCAACTAAACCATAACCGATCATCACGTGAAATGGATTAGTTTTCAATGGTGAACATCATTATGTTGATCATATCTACTATATGATTCACGCTCGACCTTTCAGTCTCCGTGTTCCGAGGCCATATCTGCATATGCTAGGCTCGTCGAGTTTAACCTGAGTATTCTGCGTGTGCAAAACTGGCTTGCACCCGTTGTAGATGGACGTAGAGCTTATCACACCCGATCATCACGTGGTGTCTGGGCACGACGAACTTTGGCAACGGTGCATACTCAGGGAGAACACTTCTTGATAATTTAGTGAGAGATCATCTTATAATGCTACCGCCAATCAAAGCAAGATAAGATGCATAAAAGATAAACATCACATGCAATAAATATAAGTGATATGACATGGCCATCATCATCTTGTGCTTGTGATCTCCATCTCCGAAGCACCGTCATGATCACCATCGTCACCGGCGCGACACCTTGATCTCCATCGTAGCATCGTTGTCGTCTCGCCAATCTTATGCTTCTACGACTATCGCTACCGCTTAGTGATAAAGTAAAGCATTACAGGGCGATTGCATTGCATACAATAAAGCGACAACCATATGGCTCCTGCCAGTTGCCGATAACTCAGTTACAAAACATGATCATCTCATACAATAAAATTTAGCATCATGTCTTGACCATATCACATCACAACATGCCCTGCAAAAACAAGTTAGACGTCCTCTACTTTGTTTGTTGCAAGTTTTACGTGGCTGCTACGGGCTTAAGCAAGAACCAATCTTACCTACGCATCAAAACCACAACGATAGTTTGTCAAGTTGATGCCGTTTTAACCTTCGCAAGGACCGGGCGTAGCCACACTCGGTTCAACTAAAGTTGGAGAAACTGACACCCTCCAGCCACCTGTGTGCAAAGCACGGCGGTAGAACTAGTCTTGCGTAAGCATACGCGTAATGTCGGTCCGGGCCGCTTCATCCAACAATACCGCCGAACCAAAGTATGACATGCTGGTAGGCAGTATGACTTATATCGCTCACAACTCACTTGTGTTCTACTCGTGCAAATAACATCAAACCATAAAAACCTGGCTCGGATGCCACTGTTGGGGAACGTAGTAATTTCAAAAAATTTCCTACGCACACGCAAGATCATGGTGATGCATAGCAACGAGAGGGGAGAGTGTTGTCTACGTACCCTCGTAGACCGAAGCGGAAGCGTTGACGCAACGTAGAGGAAGTAGTCGTACGTCTTCCCGGTCCAACCGATCCAAGCACCGTTACTCCGGCACCTCCGAGTTCTTGACACACGTACAGCTCGATGACGCTCCCCGGGCTCCGATCCAGCAAAGCTTCGGGGAGGAGTTCCGTCAGCACGACGGCGTGGTGACGATCTTGATGTTCAACCGTCGCAGGGCTTCGCCTAAGCACCACTACAATATGACCGAGGTGTAATATCGTGGAGGGGGGCACCGCACATGGCTAAGGAACGATCACGAAGATCAACTTGTGTGTTCTAGGGTGCCCCCTGCCCCCGTATATAAAGGAGCAAGGGGGAGGCCGGCCGTCCCTTGGGGCGCGCCAAGGAGAGGGGGGGAGTCCTCCTCCTAGTGGGAGTAGGACTCCCCTTTCCTAGTCCAACTAGGAATAGAGAGGGGGAAGGAAAGAGAGGGAGAGGGAGAGGGAAAGGGGGGCCGCGCCCCCCTCCTAGTCCTATTCGGACTCCCCATGAGGGGGGGCACGCCACCTCCTGGGCTGCTGCCCTCTCTCTCCCCTCAGGCCCACTAAGGCCCATTACTTCCCCGGGGGGTTCCGGTAACCCCTCCGGCACTCCGGTTTTATCCGAAATCACCCGGAACACTTCCGGTGTCCGAATATAGTCGTCCAATATATCAATCTTTATGTCTCGACCATTTCGAGACTCCTTGTCATGTCCATGATCACATCCGGGACTCCGAACAACCTTCGGTACATCAAATACATAAACTCATAATATAACTGTCATCGAAACCTTAAGCGTGCGGACCCTACGGTTCGAGAACAATGTAGACATGACCGAGACACGTCTCCGGTCAATAACCAATAGCGGGACCTGGATGCCCATATTGGTTCCTACATATTCTACGAAGATCTTTATCGGTCAGACCGCATAACAATATACGTTGTTCCCTTTGTCATCGGTATGTTACTTGCCCGAGATTCGATCGTCGGTATCTAATACCTAGTTCAATCTCGTTACCGGCAAGTATCTTTACTCGTTCCGTAATACATCATCTCACAACTAACATATTAGTTGCAATGCTTGCAAGGCTTATGTGATGTGCATTACCGAGAGGGCCCAGAGATACCTCTCCGACAATCGGAGTGACAAATCCTAATCTCGAAATACGCCAACCCAACAAGTACCTTTGGAGACACCTGTAGAGCACCTTTATAATCACCCAGTTACGTTGTGACGTTTGGTAGCACACAAAGTGTTCCTCCGGTAAACGGGAGTTGCATAATCTCATAGTCATAGGAACATGTATAAGTCATGAAGAAAGCAATAGCAACATACTAAATGATCGGGTGCTAAGCTAATGGAATGGGTCATGTCAATCAGATCATTCAACTAATGATGTGACCTCGTTAATCAAATAACAACTCTTTGTCTATGGTTAGGAAACATAACCATCTTTGATTAACGAGCTAGTCAAGTAGAGGCATACTAGTGACACTCTGTTTGTCTATGTATTCACACATGTATTATGTTTCCGGTTAATACAATTCTAGCATGAATAATAAACATTTATCATGATATAAGGAAATAAATAATAACTTTATTATTGCCTCTAGGGCATATTTCCTTCACTTCTCCACTAAGGCCCATGATGGCCCATTAACTTTTTTGTGGGGGGGGGGGGTTCCGGTAACCCCCGGTACTCCAAAACTTATCCGAAACATCCAGAACCATTCCGGTGTCCGAATGTGACCTTCCAATATATGAATCTTTACCTCTCGAACATTTCGAGACTCCTCTTCATGTCTGTCATCTCATCCGGGACTCCGAACAAATTTCGGTCATCGAATCACATAACTCATAATACAAGTCGTCATCGAACGTAAGCGTGCGGAACCTACGGGTTCGAGAACTATGTAGACATGACCGAGACACATCTCCGGTCAATAACCAATAGCGGAACTTGGATGCTCATATTGGCTCCTACATATTCTACGAAGATCTTTATCGGTCAAACCGCACAACAACATACATTGTTCCCTTTGTCATCGGTATGTTACTTGCCCGACATTCCATCGGTATCCTCATACCTAGTTCAATCTCGTTACCGGCAAGTCTCTTTACTCGTTCCGTAATGCATCATCCCATAACTAACTAATTACTCACATTGCTGGCAAGGCTTATAGTGATGTGCACTGCCGAGAGTCCCAAAGATACCTCTCTGATACTCGGAGTGACAAATCCTAATCTCGATCTATGCCAACTCAACAAACACCATCGGAGACACCTGTAGAGCATGTTTATAATCACCCAGTTACGTTGTGACGTTTGATAGAACACTAAGTGTTCCTCCGGTATTCGGGAGTTTGCATAATCTCATAGTCGTAGGAACATGTATAAGTCATGAAGAAAGCAATAGCAATAAACTAAACGATCATAGTGCTAAGCTAACGGATGGGTCTTGTCCATCACATCATCCTCTAATGATGTGATCCCGTTCATCAAATGACAACACATGTCTATGGCTAGGAAACTTAACCATCTTTGATTAACGAGTTAGTCAAGTAGAGGCATAACAGGCACACTCTGTTTGTCTATGTATTCACACATGTTCTGAGTTTTGGGTTAATACAATTCTAGTATGAATAATAAACATTTATCATGATATAAGGAAATATAAATAGCAACTTTATTATTGTCTCTAGGGCATATTTCCTTCACACCGACCATGCTTTGACATACTCTTAGGACGATAGATAAATATCGGCCATTAACATAAGGTCCATATAAACATCATCCACCAAAGCAAGTATAGCCAAAATAAACAAATGAAATGACAAATCAAATATTTCGGCCCTTTGGATCAGCAGTAAACTTGTAGTAATCAAATATAAATTTATTTAGTAATACCCTTTCATGATATAAGAAATTATATTGCATCCACGGATCTATGGAAGCCCATGGAGGGTGACCGGTCATTCTTGGGGATGAATTCCATGGCAAAGACATCAATGGCATGTTTGGCAACTATGGATAATGTGCTAACAGAAGATTTTGATGGGGTGATGCAAACCTTCGGCTTAATTGTTTTTGGCTTCCATCCTTCTCTTTCTTCAATTTTGTAACACTTGTTGCAATAGAAGGTTGCACATCATTTTTATTTTGACTGCTCCTCTTGGGAACCCATGCCATGTTCTTCTTTTTCAGCTCTTGTGCACTAAGCTTTTGTGATTCCTTCTTCTGCCAATATGATAAGCCGAGTGGGCACCTCAGTTGTGATTCTGTTTCAACCAATGGAAACTCTTTTTTGGCCTTATGCACCCTCTACTTCTTTTCTTAAGATCTGGCACTTTGACTCTCAACTATTGATTGCTTCATCTCATTGCCTTTAGTAGCCAATGGCAACACTTCCATTGGCTCTTTTTCACTTGGGATCAAATTTAAAGTAGCACTCTTACGGCCATCTTTATTAATGCGGTAAACTTGTTTAACCACCTCTTTGTTCTTCCTTGAGCTCCGGACCGATTCCTTATGATTGAAACGGTCTTTAACATGTGATTGTTCAAATTTTAATCTTCTCGGAGCTACATAATATTGGTGAGATGGTATAAAATAAGATGGAGAATGTGCCCTTGTATCATACCTGTCACATGATGGATATGGATCTACATGAGCATAGGGAGGCATCCATGGCATTGGCATTGGCGGCCCAAAATAAGGATATGAATATATGTTGCATTAAAATCCTCACTTTTCCAATACCGATCATCATATTTGCGCCTTGCGGGTGATCTTGGTTTATTTGCATGATTTGGCCAATAAGCATTCTTCTCTCCACTCTTCTTTTGATAGTTATCCAACTAGCAAAGTGGCCCGCTCTTCGCGCGGGCTAGAATTTATAATAGTTAGATTGAAATTAGTTTAATATTTACATTTAATATTTACCATTTCTTTCGTTTGGTCGTGAAGTGGTGATTTTAAGGATATAACCTCTTTAAGGTTTATGGGAAATATCTAGAGGCTATGGTGTTGCTGAACTTTTTAATTGCTACGTGCCTGAATCCACGGGTTTGCCTAATGGGGCTGCAGTGATGTGCACATGGTGTGCGGCTGGCTTGACAATACCGTTGAGGCGTATTAAAGTTTCTTATTTTTAGTATATAATGTTTTCCTGAGAAGTATCATATGCATCAAATTTGCATCAATATGGTTGATTTTTTAACGATTATATATTTTTGTTCATAATCCCATGAAGTATATGCTAGCATGGATTTATTTTTAAAAAAGTTTGCATGACCAAAAATTACATAATTGAAGCTAAATATACGTATATGCACTATACGTTTTTTCCTTAGATGATGTACACTAATCATAGGTGTTTTTTATAATTCATAGATGATTTTTAGAACAATTCATAGTTGATTGATTTTGTTTTTTGTAGTAAATTAATTTTTTCATGCTTGAATGATCAGTTGGGCTTTTAGCCCAACAGGCTCACGCAGATGCACACAACATTCAGGCATATCTCACACCTTCACACAGAGGCTGGTCTTGCCCGATCCCCTTTGTCCCATTTCTCCTTTCCTTCCTTTCTCCATTGACTCCCGGGTCGTTGCCATCGGCTAATCCAGCTACTCATAGAGCAAGTACACCCTCCCTTTCCCCCTTGACTCCCAGCTTGATGCCGTCGGCTAATGTCCAGCTACGCAAAGAGCAACGTTGGTGTTGTTAATGATTCGTTGTGGGCATGGATCTCATCTATCGTAGGCAGCTTGGACCTGGACTGAGTTCATCCTCCAGAAGACACATCCATATTAGTGCAAATCAAGGCCGGCGGATGCGTCGTCTTCATCCTTAATAGCGGCTGCCATCTTCCGCCTGCAGGTCCAACTTTTTTCCCTTCTCTATTCATGTCATATTTTCCCTTCTTGTTGTCCTTTTCCTGTGTTTCTACTATTGAAACGATGTAATTAAGGTAGTCAAAATATTAATTTTTGATGCCTATCCACTTTATTCGTGCTTGGGATCGACATTGGCAGTTGGCCCTGTACCCCGGTTCATATTCAAGCTCTGAACTATCTAATGAGCCTCAAATATCAAATAATACTGAGCATCCATGTTAGGTATGAATGAGTTGTTTCCGTCAAATGCTGATGCACGTTTCCATCAGTTCTGCATATTAGTAGACCATATTCATCCTGCCCTATCGTGTTAGCATTGATATTTTAGTTATTATTTTGAAGATAGTTTGTAGTATACAAAATTTTCATGTACTTATTCTAGTCTAATAAAAGGTCAGTAGCAACATTTTGTTGAAGAACTATACTAAATGTGTTTTTTCCATGCCTCCAGAATATTTATTTATATACTATTATCCTTAGTCTACCCCTTTATTGCTACTCTTGAGAATGCTATGTAGAGTTCTCCATGTGTAAACACATGTTTAGGCAGAGATAGGTCTAATTTTTTGATCTGCGGGTATCACTTCCCCCTATTTACTTTTTGTCATTGTACAATTGAACTAATAAATTTATTAAGGTAGTTTTTGTTACAGACTAACATTCCAGTTTATGTTTTGTGCCACCCTATATGCTGGGTACTCTTGATCTTCACTCGATTGACTTATGGCCAAGTTACAAAACAATAATAGTATGTATAATGAAGGTCAAATACAAAGGCATAGTGTTAATTTCTTTATGCTCCCTCCACTTTTCTCTGGTCTGAGGACCGGCATTGGCAGTCTTAGGCCCCCCTACATCTATTAATTTTGGACAAACTCCCAAAGACATACTAATATTTAATAACTGAATAAGAAAACATGTTTGATTGTATTCTACATATAAAATATAACAATGTCCAGATGCTCTCACTATTGGTTACACTATATAAAAAGCTTGAGGACTCGGATATCACATAATATAGGTCAATATTGGAAATCAACAAAAAAATTCCATCAATTGTTTCATCTATTACCGTAGGATCCAAATCCTCCCGATGTGCCTACTCCGACGGAAACAACCTTGCGGCCAAGATCAAGGAAGTTGGTGGATTGCATGCGTGTTCGCAAGGAGGCAACAACCTGGCTGCTAGGATTGATGAAGTTTGTGGATCGGAGGCTCGGACATGGAGTGAGAATAGTGGCCGGGAGAAGAGTTTTTTTTTACCCTGGAGAAGGAGATCTGCAATTGATGCCTTGAACATAAGTTTTTCTTTCTACCAAAAATAATTGGGAGTTGATAGGTTTTCTTTGTAGTTAGGTGGCGGTGAAGAGAACATGGATCCCGAAGCAATACTGGCAGCGCTGGTGCAAAGACTCATTGCGACACCGCTACTTGAGGACGAGGACATTGGGGGCGGCAGCCACGTGTGTTTTCGTATTTTGAGGGACGGCAGCTGCGATATTTATTCTAGGATTGAGCCACACGTATAGTCTAGGATAGCTTTAGTTTTTTTCCTTATAAAGGAAGGTTTCCACGTCTAGGATAGCTTTAGTTATTTGCTTTATTCACAAAAAAAAGAAGGTTTTCACGTTTGTTTTTGAACTGGACGTAATCTTCTTTCAGGATTTAGCCGCACGCACTAGTAGAAAACGGGCCTATTGTCCCGGTTCATAAGGGCTTTTTGTCCCGGTTCCTGAACCGGGACTAAAGGGTCGTTACTAATGCCCTGACCCTTTAGTCCCGGTTCAAACCAGAACCGGGACAGACGGACTTCCACGTGGCCTGCGCGCTGAGCCCAGGCAGGAGGGCCTTTGGTCCCGGTTGGTGGCACCAACCGGGACCAATAGGCATCCACCCGTCAGCATTTCTGTGGCTGGGTTTTTTTTTGAAAGGGGCTTGTTTAGGGGTTTTGGGGGTTAATTTAGTTTGTTATTAGCTAGCTAATAGAGAGAAGTGTCCTCTCTTATATCTCCGTGCTTGGTTTATACCAACGCTATGCTATGCCTAAACATGGCTTAGATTGAAGTGAAGGCATCATGTGGTGCATGTCGAAAGTAATACTAATTAATCCTAACTTGATCAAGTTTGGATTAGTACTACTTTCGACATGCACCACATGCATGTTGCCTTCACTTCAATCCAATCCATGTTCATTTTACCCACTGATATATAATAACTCTTCATGCTCACATCATGCATCATCATAATAATAAGTCATACTAATCATCATGATACAACTTCTACTCGTTATTAATAACAAGTCATACGATCATCATCCTCATAGTCATCGAACCAACCCTACTTAATTGTTCTTAGCACATGATCATCAGTATTAGGTAGGACCTAAATACCCTTTTTAAGGTAAAATAGCATAAAACAGTATAGATCCTGAATCTCCATTATGGAGAATGGAGATCATCCTGTCTCCAATTCTTGCGCCACGCTTCCTTTTGCGTCCAAGAACCTCTTTACGAGTGTCCATACATTTTTTCCATTCTCTGATTTGCATGTCTCCACTTCTTTTAGAAATCCGGTATGGACAGTTGAGATTCGTAGGATGACCTGGATATATGTTCAAAATATCAAGGCGACCATGCTCATACATCAGATGAGGCACACAATCCTCTGGGATTATCTGTTGAAAAACATAGTAATAACTTCATAGTTAGCAATGAAGTACTAGTTTTATAGAAGTATGCAAAAGATGCACGTATGTCGTAATAGTAAAAAATCTTACCAGGGTATCTCCATAGTAGTTACCGTAGTTCAACACGTGCACTATTGGCACGTATTGACCATAATGTTGAGGAGTTCGATTGTAGATATAGTAATTCTCAAGATCATTACAAAATCCAACCAGATGATTTTTCTCCTTGTAAGTTAACTCAAAGCCATCGGTGTAGTAAATTCTATCTACCATCTTCTGCACATTCTTTGATACTTCAAAATAAGCTGTCAATGGAAATAAGCTGTCAACTATTTTGAAATGAACAATATAAATTAGTTAATAATTAACTATGTTTGAGAAACTCACATAGCGGTAGAACTGGAGGCGTATCAACAAGGACCCAAATGTCCATATTGTCTTGCTCGATTTCAGGATCACCAAGATCCATGGTGACAAGCATACCCTCATCAAAACCATACAATTTGCAAAATGCTTCCCATTTTTGCAACCAAAATGGGTTACGCTCTCAGCATTATACAACTTTACTTCAAAATCCACATCATGATGGGTCCTCAGGTGAATTTTCTTCGTTTCAAAATTTTCATGGTCTACAAAATCCATCCTCTCCAAGACATAGCGTCTTGCATGGCATGGGATAAACTATACTCGAATTGTAAAAGATGAAAATTACACGTTGAAATAGTTGAAGTCATGCTTACTTATGAAAAAAAAAACTTGTCGTCGTTGCGTACCGTTTCAACTTCGAAGGTCTCCTCAAGCTTAATGCTGAAGCGCCGATCATCGTCCAGGTAAGGCCTATCGCACAGACCTCGATCGTCATGGCACCAGTCGCACTCCCCCGGGAGACTTCCGTCGTCCGATGATGACATTTCCTACGTTCATAATTCAAAGATTAAACATGTACAATTAAATATATATATATGTACTACAAAAACTAAATTAGATCATTATTATTCAACTAATCATATGCATATGCCTTCAATTATAAGAAAAACTACATCATCTCCATGTGTCCGTACATCGTCGAATATTATCACTAATACACGTCGAATACTATCATACATATCGCCAGTACAGCTAGAACCGTAGCGCCCGACGGGTATCGGCGCGGGCGGTGGACACCCAAAGGGAAGGAACCATCACAGGATCATAGCTCCAGTGAGATCCCTGAAGAACCTGCCAGGTATTCTCGAACCTGCCCTCCAACGCAACCACGTAGCGACGGACGTGCTGGTCCTACTCGCTGACACGGTGACGTACCACCTCCGCGGTGTCCGGAAGCCTCGGCACCGTCACTGGCCCACGCGACCGCCACCAAACAAGGATCGGGTCAACGACGGGCTGGCTCCTCACCAAGCTAAGCCCCCCGGAAGGTAGCGCCTCCCAGTACCACCCCGGCGGAGCCCAGTCCCGGACATGGCCCATCTAGTCAAGCAGGTGTCGTCCTCCGCCGACTCGACGACGAGGATACGGGATAGGCATCGTCCACGTCGATGCGGGAAAAATTGCTTTAACTAAAAAAATAAACTAGTTCTATTAATTTTCTTGCTAAAAATAAACTATTTCTATATATAGTAAATAAACTAGTTTTCTTAAATCAACCAGTTCAACTACTACTAATATAAGTAGTTAATTACTATAAATAAAATAAAGTAGTACTAACTAAAAATAAACTACTTGTAAATATAGTAAAATAAAGTAGTACTTATTAAATCAACTAATTCAACTACTAATTAAACTAGTTCAAAGCACTAACCTAGAATGTACTATCCTAAAATGCACTAACAGTAGAACTAATAACCTCAAATGCATTAAATCAACTAACCTTAAATGTAACTTTTGCAACACAATTTTTTTTCTGAATATGCACATATATATACATAAATTGAAAAAAAATCTATGAACAAAAAAAAATCATACATCAATTCATACATATCAATGGATCATACATACATCTGCATATATACATATACATACAACATCCATATATACATACATCAATGAATTACAAAAAAAATATGAAAAAAAAACAGAGTGCAGGCCGGGGCGGCGGCGGCGGCGCGCGGCAAGCAGAGTAGGCCGGGGCGGTGGCGGCGGCGCGCGGCAAGCAAGAAGGCAGGGGCGGCGGCGTGGGGGAAGGGAGGGGCCGGGGCTCACTGGGCGGCAACGACGAGGCACGGCAGAGGGCGGCAACGGCGAGGTCGGGGCAGAGGGCGGCCACGTCGGGGTGGCGACGGCGTCGGGCCGGCGCGGGACGGCGCGCGGCGACGACGGCGACGGGCAGAGGGGCAGCCTGGCGGCGTCATCGGGGCGGGATCGAAGAACTGACCCCAAATTTTCACAAGTCTTGCTTATATAGATAGAGCATTGGTCCCGGTTCGTGGCACAAACCGGGACCAATGCCACCTTTAGTCCCGGTTGGCGCCACCAACCGGGACCAAAGGCCGGTCCCGGTTGGTGCCACCAACCGGGACTAAATGGGGGGCATTGGTACCGGTTGGTGCCACGAACCGGTACCGATGCCCCTTTAGTCCCGGTTGGTGCCACCAACCGGGACCAAAGGCCTTGTGCTGCTGCGGCGTCGAAAGTTTAGTCCCACCTCGCTAGTTGAGAGGGGTGCGCATTGGTTTATAAGCCCCACTGCCGCACCCCTCTCGAGCTCCTCTCCATTGCTGGCTTACGGGCCTAATTGTCACTGCTATGCCTTTGGGCCTACTGGGCCTCCTGCGGGCCTGAATCCTGGCCCATGGATGGGTTTCTAGTCGTATTCAGGCCATGGGGGCCCAGTAGGTGGCAATTTTTTTTGTTTTTTTGTTGCTTCATTTATTTTATTTTGTTTCTACTTACAAAAAAATACTTATTGTTGCTATTTTTATTTTTTTTCAGATTTTTTGTTTTGTTTTCTGCATTATTTATTTTCTTTTGTTTTTTGCTTTATTTTTTAATTCTTTGTGCTTTTAGTTTTAGAGAAATTATAAACTTTTTGTTAATGCCATTAGTTTTCAAATTTGAAAACACTTTTTTTGTTTTTTTTCTTTGTTGCTTTATTTATTTTATTTTGTTTCTACTTACAACAAAATACTTATTGTTGCTATTTTTATTTTTTTCCAGATTTTTTGTTTTGTTTTCTGCATTATTTATTTTCAAATTTTCTGCATTACAGCACAAGGACCGTTTACCCAGGTTCAGGCCGCGAGGATGCGTAAAACCCTAGTCTTTCTTTGGTGGCTGTATTCCTAAGAGTTCTTGAGCTCTCGAACTAGCTGTGGTTAGCGCGTGGTTCGAAAGAGCCGAATCCTTCGCCTGGTCGCCTCGTGCCTCCTTTTATAGGAAAAGGGCCCCTTGCTTTATTGGGGACGGGGGCGAGGCCCGTCCCGTTCATCGCCGCTCTTCCTTGCTTCGACACGCGCCTTGGCCAGCGATGCGTGTGGTGCCACGTAGGCAGGCAGGCAGCTGAGGTGGCGCCGTGGTGGAGCCTTCACGAAGATCTGCATGCCGCCACGCAGGCGCTCGATGAGTTGGCCTGGGAGTTGCATGTTGCCACGCAGGCGCCCGCCCAGCTGGTTAGGTTGGCGGCCGCGTGTGAACGGTGATGGGAGCTTGGTCGTCGACGGGCCTGGCGGTGGCCCCGCTGCCGACTTTGGTGAGGGCTTCGATCTTACCTTGGCTCACCTCCCTCGTTCTGCTTGGTGCGGCCGTGGGCGCGGCTTTGACTGCCCGTGCACAGGAAAATGGGTACAAAAAAGCGCCCCTTGTTTTGTACATCGACAAGAGCCCCGGGCCTGGGCCACACATAAGCGCGACACGTTGTTGGGCCAGGCCCAAAACGGTGCGCGGGCAGGTGATACGTCCATTTCGCATCATGCTTTTATATCGATACACTAGTAGAAAACCGGCCTTTTGTCCCGGTTTGTAAGGGCCTTTAGTCCCGGTTCCCGAACCGGGACTAAAGGGTCGTTACTAATACCCTCACCCTTTAGTCCCGGTTCAAACCAGAACCGTGACAGATGGGCCTCCACGTGGCCTGTGCGCCGAGCCCAGGCAGGAGGGCCTTTGGTCCCGGTTGGTGGCACCAACCGGGACCAATAGACCTCCACGCGTCAGCATTTCTGTGGCTGGGGTTTTTGGTTTTTTTTAAAGGGGGGGGGTTTGGGGGTTTTGGGGGGTTAATTTAGGTATTTCATATAATGTGTTAGATAGCTAATTAATAGAGAGAAGTGTCCTCTCTTATGTCCGTGCTTGGTCGACGCTACGTACTATACATACGTATAGAGAGGACTAGGCACGCTAACTAGTTAGTAAGCAAACGAAGGAAACAGAAGATCGTCATGAACATATATGCATACAGAGAGAAGTGATATCGACCACCTCTCCTTCTCCGAGAGATTGGTCGAATAACAAGTTCTCATATATCTATCGTCTGACACTACCGGCTACATATATACAATAATTATCTTTTACAAATATAATCTCTTAAATTATGGACGCATGGTCCAGATAGTATTCTCCGTCTTCAGCGATCACGTGGTCAAGAAAGAATGCCGCCAATTCCTCTTGAATTGCTCGCATGCGATCTGGTTCTAGGAGTTCATCTCGCTGCCGAAACATCTAATTTGAAGAAGGGGGTCAATACATATATATATATATATATATATATATGAATGAATCAAACTCAACACAAATGATGGTAATAAACAAAAATTGTGAATATTATTTCTTACGCACTTCATATTGTTTCTCAGAGTACCCGCCCCGCTCACAGGTCGTGTGGCGGATGGACTCGCAGACGTAGTATCCACAGAAATCATTCCCTTATCCTGCCACAACCACTTTACAAGAAATAGAGGTCAATCAAACAGATAAGCAAGAATGCCAAATGGTATTGATGAAACTAGCGCTTGAATCAATAGCTAGGAGACGCGCGGAACATGGTACTATAGTACTTACTTTCGGGTATCTAAATTCCAGCTCCTTCGGGAGTCCCAGGGATTTTGTGCTGAATTTTCTCCAAACACTGCCAGACAAAAGAAAATAATTACTTGATATCAGGAAATGAACAAATTTGCTGATATGGTGGATAATGATCGATTTAACTTACTTCTTGAGGATTTCAGTCATGTCCGCATACTCCTGGGGATCTTTTCGTCTCGAGTCCAAGACAGTTACTACTCCCTGCTCAAGCCTAACCTCCAGGAGAATATAGTGGAAACAACGCACGCATGCATAACTTATCAATTACATTACTATAACCTGGACTAATATATAAGGGAAACCGAATATGCACAAGACAACACTCACTTGAAGTTGTAAGGAAAGAGTATTATATCTTTGTGTTCATTTATTTTGAATGATCGTAGCAAGTTGGCCTCAGTATCTGCGGCATGATCTTTAACCTGAACTGCATCTATGAGATTTGTGTTAATGAACCCAATATCACCGATTTGTCTTTTCTTCAATTCGGCGATCTTCAATCTGCATAA
Organism: Triticum urartu; assembly: GCF_056163025.1. Lineage (NCBI taxonomy): Eukaryota > Viridiplantae > Streptophyta > Magnoliopsida > Poales > Poaceae > Triticum > Triticum urartu. The sequence goes on from NC_141879.1 coordinate 727,224,200, forward strand.
TATAGTGAGGATAATTATAAATACATGCATTGAAAGAGCTGAGCTATATAGAGAGACTTAATGACAGAAGTAGTAGTACTTACAGACAGTAGCAGGTGACCGTTGCTTTATCGAGGGCCAATTGATTGAAAAACTGAAAGAACTCCTCAAATAGAACATGCAACAGTTCAATTCCAACGAGGTCATGCTCCTTTTTAACTCTCATATACAAAGTATTCCTCCCCCCAGACTCTCTGCAGGTTTTCATGTACCAATCATGCAATCTTCGCATCATCGTTGTTAGAGATTTTTCATCTTTGACGAGAGGCTTCCCGTACTCGTATCTGTGTATCTGCACGTCCAGGAAATCATAATGTACATCGTCGGGTAGGTAATCGTCAGGATTGTTATAACCGGGCGCCATCCTCGGATCGACGCTAGGCACCTTGAGCGGGGAGCACGATTGCTTTGCTTGTTCGCCGAGCTGGGCAATTTGTTTCCCAGCTCGTCGTTCTTTCATCCTTTGATCACTGACAGTACTTCCCGACCGCTGCGCTTTGGCAAATGCCTTTCCAATAATGCGCTCATAGTTGCCTTTCGGCGGAGACTTGGGTGGTTTTGCCAGGGTAGCCAGAGTGCGCTTCACTTTCACCCGATCTAGCTTCTCCTTCGGAGGTGGATTTCTCTTTTCTTTCAACCCTTCAAACCAGTCATCCACCTCGGTTTGCGCGATCCTCGCGTTCTCCTCCAGGGTCCTCTCGTATGGTAACTTCTTTGGAGTCTTCAGAGAAGGACCGAATCTGTATGTCCTCCCGCCTCTGGCTGTACTACTAGACGCCGGCAGAGCAGACGGAGCGGCAGTCTTCTTGACTTGCTTACGAGGCGGAGGAGAAGGACTACGACGTGCCGGAGCAGCTGCCGGAGCGGCGGCGGGTCTCTTCCGCCCTTGCTGACGAGGCGGAGAAGGAGTAGGCTGGCTGCTCGGGCGCGCCGGCGCAGGCGGAGAAGGAGGCGGAGTGCCGCCATGCGCCGGAGAAGGAGCCGGCCGAGGGCCCTGATCGTCACTCGCCGGAGGAGGAGGCGGAGTGCCCTGACTCGCCGGAGGAGGAGGAGGAGGCGGAGGCGTCCAGTTTGGAAGGTTGATGAGCTCCTTCCGCCATAGGCATGGAGTCTTCAGAGCAGAACCCAGCCGAATCTCCCCTTCTCCGGTAGGGTGGTCAAGCGAGAGGTCCTCAAATCCCTCCGTTATTTCATCCACCATCACCTTAGCATATCCTTCTGGAATCGGCTGGCAGTGAAAAGTTGCGTCGGGTTCATTAGGAAAAACAGAGCCAACAGCCGCCTTGACCTTCATATTCATCCATTGCGTCATAAGGTAGCAAATTTGAGCCTCCGTGATAGCATCCACGGGATAGCTGGCAGGAGCCGTCAAGACAAGCTCCGGCTGAAGCAGCTCGGTGGAAGCCACGCTTCTTCTCCGCTGAGATGGCAGGGTAGCTTTAGGGGAAGCTTCGGCAGTTCGTTTGCTGCAATTTGCTTCTCGTTCCTCTATCCCGAGTACCCTTTCTTTAAGCGCCTGCAGTTCGGACTGCTGCACTTTCTTCCTCCTCTCCTGGCTTTTGTAACCGCCTGCGTCCGGAAACCCAGCCTTCCACGGAATGGAGCCTGGCGTGCCTCGTGTCCGTCCAGGGTGCTCAGGATTTCCGAGGGCCTTTGTGAGCTCGTCGTTCTCTCTGTCTGGAAGGAACGTCCCTTTCTGCGTTGCAGCAATATAGTACCGAAGCTTCTTCAAGGGTATGTCAAGTTGCTCATCCGTCCAAATGCACTTCCCTGTTACAAGGTCCAAGGTTCCGCCAGCCCCGAAGAACCAAGTCCGGCAACGGTCTAGCCAGCTCATTGTCTCTGGGTCGATCCCTTTTGCAAGCAGATCATTCTCAACCTTGGCCCACTTAGGCCGGGCTACGAGGTAGCCACCTGACCCCGTGCAATGGTGAAGCTTCTTCTTCGCAACATTTTTCTTGTTTGTCGCCGACATCTTCTTACTCTTTTCTGATGTCTTGTAGGCCACAAATGCAGGCCAGTCATCTCTGATCTTCTCATATATGCCCTTGAATTCTGGTGTCTCTTTTTTCTCGACAAACCTATTCAGGTCATTCTTCCACCTCCTGAATAGGTCTGCCATCCTCTTAAGAGCAAAAGACTTGATTAATTGCTCTTTAACTGGCTTCTCCGGATCATCCTCTGGCGGTAGGGTGAAATTTGTCTTCAGCTCAGTCCAAAGATCATTTTTCTGCATATCATTAACGTAAGACACCTCAGGGTCTTCTGTAGCCGGCTTGAACCATTGCTGGATGCTGATCGGGATCTTGTCCCTAACCAGAACCCCGCACTGAGCAACAAATGCCTTCTTTGTTCGGATGGGTTCAATAGGTTGACCGTCGGGCGCGGTTGCTATGATCTCAAACCTTTCATCCGAGCTCAACTTTTTCTTCGGGCCTCGTCTCTTTACCTCAGTTGTGCTCGATCCGGAGGGCTAGAAAAAAGAGCAAAGACTTAATTAATATGTGTACATACCAAAACAATGAATGCATCAATTAGCTAGTCAGCACAGGCTTAACTAATATATATACCTGGCCGGACTCGGTTCGGTCACCGGAACCGTCATCACGGTCTCCTTGCACCAGCATTGGGTCACCGGAGCCGTCCTCACGTTCTTCTTCTTGCACCGGCATTAGGTCAGCAGAGCCAGCTTCTTCACCCTCTCCTTCCAGAGTACCATCGGTGTCGTTGAGATAGAACGAGACGGCATCACTTCCTTCTGCAATTATGTCCCTCAACATCGCTTCGTTTGCTTCGTCTCGGGTGGTGTCCATAGTTTCTACAAATATTTACAACATGGCAATTATTATTCAAACATGACAAATGGATATATTAGTAGCAAACGTAGAACTAGCTAGCTAATCATAGTAAGGAATCATATATATTAATTAGTGGCCTCGACGCTGCTTCTCTAGGGTTTGGGGTGGCCTCGACAACGCGATGGCAGCGCGCGGCGGCGTCGGCGACCAGTACAGGGGGAGGAGCAGGGGAATGGGGCGGCGCTCACCGCGAGGTGGCGTCGGCGACGAGGAAGGCTCGGGGACGTACGGCGGAGGTGCGCACGCTCGGGGGCGAGGGCAGGGGTGCGCGGGCTCGGGGACGACGTCGGCGACGGCGAGGCACGGGCGACGGTGACGACGCGGTCGGGGGCGACGGCAGGGGCGGCGGACGGCGTCGGGGCAGCCTGGCGGCGTCGATGTGCTCGGCGTCGTCGAGCGGGCCGGGGGGCAACTGGTCGATGAGAAACTGAAATTTTCCTAAGTCCTGCTTATATACTCAGGCCTTTGGTCCCGGTTCGTGGCACCAACCGGTACCAATGCCCCTCTTTAGTCCCGGTTGGTGCCACCAACCGGGACCAAAGGCCTCTTTTCAGCAGCCCAAAGGGCGGGAAGTGGCGGCCTTTGGTCCCGGTTGGTGGCACCAACCGGGACTAAAGAGGGGCATTGGTACCAGTTGGTGCCACGAACCGGTACCAATGCACCCCTTTGGTCCTGGTTCGTCCCACCAACCGGGACCAATGGCCTTGTGCTGTCCCGCGCCCAAAAGTTTAGTCCCACCTCGCTAGTTGAGAGGGCTCGTGAGTGGTTTATAAGTGCTGCTGCGCCCACCCTCTCGAGCTCCTCTCAACTACAGGCTTTCGACCCTAATATGTCACTGCAATGCCTGTGGGCCTACTGGACCTGCTGCGGGCCTGAATCCTGGCCCATGGTTGGGTTTCTAGTCGTATTCAGGCCGTGGTGGCCCAGTTGGTGGCATTTTTTTGCTATTTTTTTCATTTCTACTTAGAACTAAATACTTATAGTTTTGTAGTGATTTCTTTTTTATTTTATGCCACTACTTTATGAATAACTTTACAATAAAAATTGATTTTTGAGTCATTGTTTTTCCTGCTATTTAATATTACTGTGTTCTATCATTATACTCAATTTGGTAATTTTAGTTAGTCATAACAAATATTATAGGCATTTTTCTTTTGTTTTTTGCTTTATTTTTTTATTCTTTTTGCTTTTAGGTCAGCAAAATTATAAACTTTCTGTTAGTGCCATTAGTTTTAGAAAAATTATAAACTCAAATTTGAATAGTTAAAATTTGAATTCTTTGAAATTTGTGTGAATCACAAGTTTGTGATTAACTTTACTAAAAAATGAACATAGATGCACCTATAGAGAAAATTCGACCTAAATTCATAGTTTTCAAATGAACTCTGAAAAAGTTGGCATAGCATGCTCGTCTGTTACAAATTTGGCATGGTATCATCATAATAGTTGTGGGAGAAAGTCTTCACTTTTTCTTCGCTTTTGTCATTTTCTTATTGCGCCGTAACCATCGATAATCTTCATCGTTTATCAGGATGCTTGGGTCAGCCTTGACATTGAAGGGAGGAATTTCATGAAACCTTTCATAATCTTCAGACATGTCTGTCTTGCCCTCCACTCCCAGGATATCCCTTTTTTCCTGAAAGAACTATGTGGCGCTTTGGCTCATCGTATGATGTATTTGTTTCCTTATCTTTTCTTTTTCTCGGTCTGGTAGACATGTCCTTCACATAGATAACATGTGCCACATCATTGGCTAGGACGAACGGTTCGTCAGTGTACCCAAGATTTTTCAGATCCACTGTTGTCATTCTGTATTGTGGGTCTACATGTACCCCGCCTCCTGACAGATTGACTCATTTGCACTTAAACAAAGGGACCTTAAAATCTTGTCCGTAGTCAAGTTCCCATATGTCCACTATGTAACCATAATATGTGTCCTTTCCCTTCTCGGTTGTTGCATCAAAGCGGACACCGCTGTTTTGGTTGGTGCTCTTTTGATCTTGGTCAATCGTGTAAAATGTATTCCCATTTATCTCATATCCTTTGTAAATCAATACAGTCAAAGATGGTCCCCTGGACAACAAGTACAACTCATCACAAACAGTATTGTCACCTCTGAGACGTGCTTCCAACCAACTGCTGAAAGTCCTAATGTGTTCACATGCAATCCAGTCGTCGCACTGCTCTGGGTGTTTGGAGCGCAGACTGTTCTTGTGTTCATCGACATACGGGGTCACCAAGGTAGAGTTCTGTAGAACTGTGTAGTGTGCTTGAGACCAAGAATGCCCGTCCCTGCATATTATTGAGTCCGCTCCTAGCGTGCCTTTTCCAGTCAGTCTCCCCTCATACCGCGATTTAGGGAGACCTATCTTCTTAAAGCCAGGAATGAAGTCAACACAAAACCCGATGACATCCTCTGTTTGATGGCCCATGGAGATGCTTCCTTCTGGCCTAGCGCGGTTACGGACATATTTCTTTAGGACTCCCATGAACCTCTCAAAGGGGAACATATTGTGTAGATATACGGGCTCCAAAACATATTAAGTGTCCAAATTAATAGAAGTTCATCATCACATGCATTAAAAGCAAAGTACATACATAGTTCTCATCTAACAACATATAGCTCTCCAGAGCATCTAATTAATTAAACCATACATTGAAACTATGTAAAACATTTTAATGCGAAAACAAAGGCGATCATAATCGCAACCAAGGTAACAATTGATCGAACGGCATAATGATACCAAGCCTCGGTATGAATGGCATATTTTCTAATCTTTCTAATCTTCAAGAGCATTGCATCCATCTTGATCTTGTGATCATCGACGACATCCGCAACATGCAACTCCAATATCATCTTCTCCTCCTCAATTTTTTTATTTTTTCCTTCAAGAAATTGTTTTCTTCTTCAACTAAATTTAACCTCTCGACAATAGGGTCGGTTGGAATTTTCGGTTCACATACATCCTAGACAAATAAAATCTATGTCACGTTGGCCCGCATAATTTTCATAAAAAATAAATGAACCAATAGTTATAAAGATTAATGTATATACCACATCCGAATCATAGACAGGACGAGGGCCGACGGGGGCGGATACCAAAACCATCGCACTATATAAGATGCAATAATAAAAGTAAGAAAATGATACAAGTATCTATCTAAACATACAAGTAACAATATTTTTCCTTTCAGAAAGAAGATTAGAACAAGAGGCTCACCCCGGTGGTGTCGGTGATGAGATCGGCGCGGGTGATCGACGGCGGTGAAGACGGGGGTGGGGCGTGACGGACCGCTAAATCTAGACAAATCTCGAGGAAAATGGAGCTTTGAGGTCGAGCTTCGAGAGGAGAAAGCTTAACTAGTGTGGCTCGGACATTTCATCGAACACCTCATGTGCATAGGAGGTGAGCTAGAGCACCACAAACACCTCCCCTCGCCGGCCCAGAAAAATAGAGCACTGGAGTGCTCTGCTCGCGGGCGAGGGTATATATAGGCAGCACTATTGGTCCCGGTTCGTGGCATGAACCGGGACTAATGGGGAGCCTTTGGTCCTGGTTCAGGCCAACAACCGGGACCAATGGTTGTGGGCCAGGAGCCAGGCCCATTGGTCCCGGTTCGTCCCACCAACCGGGACCAAAAGGTCCAGACGAACCGGGACCAATGGCCCACGTGGCCTGGCCGGCCCCCTGGGCTCACGAACCGGGACCAATGCCCCCATTGGTCCCGGTTCTGGTCTGAACCGGGACTAATGGGCTGCCCCGGCCTGAACCATAGCCCCCTTTTCTACTAGTGATATTTATTGCATTATGGGCTGTTATTTTCGTTATGTTACAATACTTATGGCTATTCTCTCTTATTTTACAAGGTTTACATAAGGAGGGAGAATGCAGGCAGCTAAAATTATTCTTTTGTTTTTTGCTTTATTTTTTAATTCTTTATGCTTTTAGTTTTAGAAAAATTATAAACTTTTTGTTAATGCCATTAGTTTTCAAATTTGAAAACACTTTTTTTGTTTTTTTGTTTTCTTTGTTGCTTTATTTATTTTATTTTGTTTCTACTTACAGAATATTAGGATTTTTAGTATTATATTTACTATCTACAATCTTTCTCCACAGAGATACCAAAAATTATAAACTTTCTGTTAGTGCCATTAGTTTTCAAATTAGAATAGTTAAAATTTGAATTCTTTGAAATTTGTGTGAATCACAAGTTTGTGATCAACTTTACTAAAAAAATGAACATAGATGCGCCTATAGAGAAAATTCAACCTAAATTCATAATCAATTTCTATGAATTTCAGAGAAATTCATTATGAATTTAGGTCAAATTTCCTGTATAGGGGCATCTATTTTCACTTTGAGAGGAGCTCAACAAGGCAGAGAGGGACGGGCTTATAAACCGGTGGGGGCGCCCTTCGGTTGGCGAGGTGGAACTAAACTGTGAATCGCAACGAGGACCAACCATTTAGTCCCGGTTGGTGGCATGAACCGGGACTAAAGGGGACCTATCGGTCCCGGTTCATGCCACCAACCAGGACCAATGGTGGTGGGCCAGGAGTGAGGCACATTGGTCCCGGTTCGTCCCACCAACCGGGACCAAAAGGTCCAGACGAACCGGGACCAATGGCCCACATGGCCCGGGCGGCCCCCTGGGCTCACGAACCGGGTCCAATGCACCCATTGGTCCCGGTTATGGACTGAACCAGGACTAATGGGCTTACCCGGCCTGAACCAAAGCCCCCTTTTGTACTAGTGACGTACAGGCTAAGTATTCCTGCTATTTTTTTTTGAGATTGAGCGGTCTTAGATGTAACCCATTAATTACGTCTTTCAAGTTACGGGTCCACCAAATCAACGACAAGATGATTCTAAATATTGTGGTAATTTGTAGTTTATTTACCCTTTTTATGGTTAACCCGTCAAACATGGTAATTTTTAACTTATTTACCTTTTTATGATTAACCCGTCAAACTGTGTCCAAATGAACTCAGCTTGTACGTGAACCTATTTTATTTTTATTCTGTGCAAAACTTTATGTAGTTCGCTTTTTTTGGACGTAGATTGCTTTTTTTTCCTCCGTGTATTTCTTTTTTCGAGGGGACCTCCCTCTATTTCTTTTTTTAGGGTTACCTCCCTCTATTTCTTAATGGACATACCAATGATGGCGGTGTACGTGAATAAACTTTTTCATCCCTCTAAATTTTTTTTTTTGAGGATCCTCCCTCTACTTCCTAATGGACGTGCCAATCATGACCATGTACGTGACTTTTATTCCAAGCACATACACGATGGATGTGTGCGTTACTTCTATTTTATTTTTACTCCGTACAAAACTTTATGTAGTTTGCTTTTTTTAGACGTAGATTATTTTTTTCCTCCCTCTATTTCTTAATAGACGTGCCAACGATGGCAGTACAGTGTACGTGAATAAAAATTTCCGTCCCTCTATTTTTTTCTTTTTTGAGGATCCTCCCTCTATTGCCTAATGGACGTGCCAATCATGGCCATGTACGTGACTTTTATTTGAAGCACCTACATGATGGACGTGTGCGTTACTTTTATTCCAAAAAAACAGGCACGATTGAGCCGCACGTACAGGCTAAGGATTGTTGTAGTTTTTTTTTCCTTTTCTTTTCTTGTTGAGATAGAGTGGTCTTAGATCTGATCCATTAATTACGTATTTTAAGTTATGGGTCCACCAAATCAACGATCAGATGTTTCTAATTATTGTGGTACTAGCTTATTTATCTTTTTTCTGATTAACCCGTCAAGCACTTTTTATATATAATAAATAGATAGTTCAGCGAAGGTGATTTTTGATCTCTTACTCTTGCGCTTATTTCGGCCTTTGTATTTTTTTGGTTTGCTTTCATCGATTATTGGATTTGCTTGTTGCCCCCCAATCCTTGGCGTATACATTGTAGCCTCGATGGAATTCTCGCCCTCAAGATCATGTTGATTATGCTCTTCAGAAACTTCTTTACTTGAAAGCTTGATCCCATCATAAGAAGGTTTAACCTTCTCTTTAAATGAATCCGCTTCAAGCAGCCGATGCAAACTTTTTTTGCCATCAGGATCAATCAGAATAGACTGGTCATCTCTTAGTGTTTCTATAAATTTCAATCGTCCTTTTTAATGGCTGATTTAACTATTTGACGAAACATGTGAAGGAAATATGTCCTAGAGGCAATAATAAAGTTGTTATCTTATATTTCTTTGTTCATGACTGCCCTCATTGCATTATGCACTGTTAAATTTATTGCATGAAAGCGGTAGCTTGTGGTTGGGTCAATTGATTGTTTCGTCCATGTGTACAAGTATGAAAAGGAACCCGAAGAGGTTATGAGCTTGAAAGTTCAGGATCATGACTTTGGCAGGTGTTCATTAGACGTTCATCCAACCCGGCCGTATGTGCTGTGGATGTAATAGGGAAATAAGGCTTTGGGACTGGGACCAGGACTGGAACTGCATACACACATTTGAAGAACACACAAATGATATTTATGAACTGAAATTTAACCCAGAGGACATCAACAGTTTTGCAAGTGCTTCACATGATAATACAGTAAAGGTTTAGCTTTCTATCTCATATTTTCTTTGCTAAGCAAACTTTTATGCAATGATGAAGATGGGGTACGTTTCATTTTCTACTATACCTTGACCGGAAGCTCTTATGGTTGGTGTTCAGGTTTGGAGTCTTGATTCTCACAAATCCAAGTATACTCTGTCTGGACATTCGGATTGGGTGTAAAGAGTGGATTTCTTCAAGCGTGATGGTCAGCAGTATTTGATTACTGGCTCCTGTGACAATACTGCCAAGGTCGGCTATTATGTTGGAAAGTACAAAACAGATATGGGACATGCAGAAGGAGCGGTGCGTTCATACACTCGAACATGAGTCTGCAGTCTTTTACGTCCTTTGATTTCACATGCCAATCTTCCAGTTTTAGTTACAGTTACATGGGAAGGTGCTGTTCGTGTGTGGAGCACGATACAACCACGTCTTGCCAAGTCTCTATACAACCACGGCCGGATCTTCCTGCTCCGGCCACCAGTGACGGAGTCAAGATTTGAGTATAAGGGGGGCCGAGTATGTATATTGATCTAATCTCATTGGTAATTACTCGTCGTTTCTACTAAAATTATTGATCGTTGGGGGGGGGGGGGGGGCAGGCCCCTGCTCGTCCCCCCTGGCTCCGCCCCTGCCGGCCGCCATGCCCGGATCCGGCCTCGGCGCCATCTGCTCCCTCCCTCCCTCCCGCAAGAAAAAGCAGGAGTGGAACATGCGCCCTCGCAACCTTGCGCCGTCCGTCCCGTCTTCACCGCCAGCAGCCCCGTCAGCCACCCTGCCACCGCCCCGCGTCCCGGCCAGCTCGCTGCCCCCGCCTCCCGCCGAGCTGCCTGCTAGCTGCAGGGTGTGCGTCGTCCTGCCTGTCCCCCCGTCCGCTGCTTGGTCCGATCCGGATCGGGAGCTCCTGTCCACGCCGCTGCAGCCGGCGCTGGGCCGCCCTGTCCAGTTGGGGAGAGTGTCCGCGCAGGTGCTGGAGGAGCCCCTGGCCAAGCCTGCGCCCGCGTCCGCGAGGCTCCCCGTGCCGGCTGCTCCTACTTCGCCCGTCCTTTGTCCGCACCCCCGGCTTGCCTCCGCGTCGGCAACGGCTGCATCTGCCACTCCGGCCGTGCTGCGCGCTGGTTCATCGTCCGTGTTGGCTCCTGCTGTTCCGGCCATGCTGAGAGCCGGCTCTGCGCCATCGTCTCTGCGATGCGTATGAGCCGCCACTGTTTGTCGACCCTGCATCCCAGACGACCTCCATGCTGCTGCCTGCTGCCTTGCCCGCCGACCCCTTTGGTCCACGCAATGCGGTGGTGTCCATGGTTGTGCAGGATGGGGCTCCCAATGCTCTGGCAGCTGCCTCCCGATGCGGTATGCAGCTTGTCCCGACCGCTCCAGTTGCCGCCTGCACCGTCCGCGAAGCCACCCACTGCGGCCGGTCTGTCATGCACCGTCATGATGACCTCTCCTGTGCATCCTGGTTGGGGGACTGGCTTGGATGCCTCTGCAGGAAGATGACGCCCTCCGATCCCATGTTGCACGCCAGCAGCTCGTGGGGAAACGTTGGTAGATTGGCACCTCGTCACCCGGGCGTCGCCGTTCGCCATCTACAAAGGCCTTCAGTCGGCCCGCTTCCATTGCTCGGCCTGCTCCTCCGGCATGGCTCAGGGATGTGTCTCTCCAAAGGTCATCATGCCCATTCTTGTAGGGACCCAATCTGGTGCATGGGATGCCTTCGTTTCGGCCACAAAGTGTGTTTCTGCTGTGCTCAGCACCGCTCCGGTCTGTCTTCGAAGCCGCGTCATGATGCCTCATCGCCTTCCCTACTGCCCGCACTGGAAGTCGTCGCAACACCGGTGGATGTGCAATTGCAGCCCCTCCTAGTGGAGGAGACCGAGCTACTTCGCACTGAGCTTCACGACTGCCTTGCGTGAGTTGGGAGTGTTTGTGTAGAGCGGAGGCCGCACCCGCCAAACTAAAGGTTGTGCCGGTTATGCCTTCTCTGCTTGAGCTTCCGATTGGGTCTTCAGTTGGGAAGGAAGCAAGCCTTTATTGACATTTCTCCCCTCGTGCTACATCAAGTCCATCATCGATGCCTGTGCTGTTGACTGCCTCTAGGTATGGCTGGATGTATCGAGCGGGGTTTTTGGCCCGCTCGTGGCTCGCCCGGTCTTGGCCCGCTCGGTCCTGGCCCGCTAGAGAAAATTGGGCCCGAAAATTTGTCGGTCCGGTCCGGGCTTTAACCAGTCCGACCGAGAGGACCGAGAAAACACTGTCACCGTCGCCGGCGTTCCTCGTCATCGTGGCCACCGGCAGCGCCCGGGTGACTCCGTGTCCCCAAGCTTCCCCTCTTCTTCCTTCCTCTCCTCACCATGCGCCATAGCCTATCGCCGCCGCTCGCCGTCGCTGCCGTGCATGCACGGCCGACGATCTCGTGTTCTGGATCTGGCACTGGCAGCGTTATAGCTGCAGGTTTCCCTGCCATGGCAGCAGTTTCAACACAACACGCACACAGGCCATCAATCGGGGAAAACGCTCGATCGTCCATGAATCTCGGATCGTGGAGAAACGCTTGACCGTGATTTTCGTTTCCAACAAATCAGGCAAGTACAGTATTCTTTTTGGAAGGCGCTAGATTTAATAGCGTCTACCTATAATCACGAGCCATGATCCTATGTTGCCGTTTTCATTTTGTTGAAGCGGATCCGGCTTGCCTGCTCCCTTCCCGTGCTCCCATCCGTGCTCCCACCTCATCCAACGGCTGTCTTTTTTTCTTTTTTTCTTTCTAATCTAATCATCTCCCCCCCTGATTTTAAGGGGGTGGGGCCGGGCCTTATTTTGTTCCAAGTCCTGTTGAAGCGTACGATCAGGTCCACCAGCCGGCACATTAGTCTCTCTTCCGTTGCTCTCTCTGTAACAACATTGCCTAGTCCTCTGTGTCTTTATCGCGTACAGAATTTGTAGAGGTTAGCTCGGGAGTTAGTTGGTTAGTGGCCGCACCTGCGTGTGCATATCTTGTAAAAATGTACACACCTGCATAACTGAATATGACTGCATTCAGTCTTGATCTTGTGTTCATTTTCTGCACTTTTGTTCAGTCAAACTGGTGAAAGAAAGTACGAGAGAAACAGGGCTTGATCTGAAAATCACGGCATCATTTGACCACTAACTCGACGTCAGGTTTGATCCGCTAATTATGGCAAGGCCATCACACCGAAAATCATGGGCTCATGCACACCCTAGATTAATTGCATGCTATAGAAAAACTGCTAAGGAAGGTTATGGCTAACTGCCGCGCACTTCCGATGGCACATCTCCCACCTAGCCGCCGTCGTTCGCGCATGTCGCCCATCTCGCAACACAACACCCGCACGTCGCCCACCTCGCCGCTGCCCCCTGCACCTCGCAGCCTGTGGTTATTGGCCGGTCCTCTCGGTCCGGCCCGAGCTTTGCCGCTGCCGGTCCGGTCCTTGAAAACTGGACCGCGAGGCTGGTCGGTCCGGTCCAGCCCGGACCGCCGGCGGCCGGTCCAAAGGGTGGCTCGGTGAGGGACCGGATCAGCTCAGACCGTGTCCACCCTGACCTCTAGGTGTGTAGTCATCGACGAGGTCGTGGCTTTAGTGCTGCAGATTATGCCTGAGCTGCAGGCGCGTTGTGGTGAGCCCACTTCACCTCTTTCATTGGTGCTTCCGAAGGAGATGGAGCAGGTGGTGTCGGTGAGTGACAACGTTCATGAGATAGGTGCATTGGCACCTAATTCTGAGGTGCAACTGCCGGGTTCGCCTCTGCCATGTGAGCAACTGCAGGCACCTGAGTCCGTCATGTCGGTGGTACCCGTGGCTGAGGATGTTATTGCAGTGGTGTCTGTGAGGGACAAGGTTGATGACGTTCTCTTTGAGATACAGCTTGGCAGCTTGCTCACACGTTTGGAGGCGGCCAGGCCTGGATCTGGCAAGACGATTGTGGAGAAAGCACTCGGAAAGAAAAGCAAGAAAGGTGGCGCCACAATAAAGGCGTCCGTAGCTGCTTGATGGATATCCATCCTGGGCGGTCCTTATGGCCTGGCTTGTCTCCATGGATTTGGGTGTGTTTGTGGTCTTCAGCCCAGGACACTTTTGTTAGGGGTTTCCTTGCGGTGTAGTAGTGTGGGGATTGGTGGTCGTTGCGTGTTGGGTATGGTTGTAGGGCTGATCGTGCACTTCTGGGGTTACATGCTTTATGAGTAGTCCGCATGTGGTTGATTTGTGTTGGGTTTTCTCTGGTTTCCGTTAATTAACTAGGCAATTGTCTTCTACTTAATTAATCAATGAGGCAAATCTTTTAACTCGGTTTCAAAAAAAAGAATGTTGGTTAGCCCCTCTCTCTATATTTGCTAAAATAGTGAGTTCTCCATATTTCCCAGGCTGAAGACAAAGCTTGGGTTCAGTATTCGTGGTTTCGCATGTTTGACAGGGTCAGAAAGGTAATCATTGGTGTTTCCAGTTCTTTTATATTTCTTCATTACCCTGTGGTTGTCTGCTTAGTTATTTTGATGTTGTACTCGTTTACACTGATTTTGTTTCCTAAGAATCCAGTCTAGTAAAGCGTGTGCTCTTTCATCTATCAGGGTTGCAGTTGCACACTATGGTGGAGTGTCGGTGATGGAATTGGTGAAGAAGGACAAGGTGGTAGTGAAGGCAGCAACAAGAATTCCATATCAGCTATAGAACGTGCTTCGGTATAGTGCATTTTTTTAATTAAAATGGTACATATACAACGTCTATGCAGTGGACCATCGTGTATGCTAACTCGGGCATAATGAATTTCCAGATCCGAAAATTTGAACGCGGTTGGAGATGAAGAGCACCTCTCGAAGCAGAAGTAGAACTAGTCAACTCTCTTGCCATGGGTAACAGCTTGTGTGCAGAAGATGATGATTTCATGAGGATTACTTTTTGTTGTCTGCGAGGAAATTGTACTTCCGTCTGTGCGTGCGTGATGACTGGTGACTGAAGGGCATATAAATATGTAAATTAACAATCAAATTGCCGGAGATCCATTCATAAAATAATAATGTAATTGACTGATAGATGCCACGTGAACTAATTTCCTTGCCATTAATTAGAGCACAGTTAGGTAAAGGTAAACAGCATCCATGCACATGTCGTGTGCTCGTTAATCTAATTAGCACATGCCTAGCGGGCAAACCTTAGCAGCTGCCTTTTTGAAAAGTTTTTGTCCTCCATCCTGATTAGAAAACCCTCTACGTCATTACGTCATGCTTTTCGCCTGGTCCCTGTTCATCTACCTCCACGGTTTGTTGATTAACACACACCTAAAAATAATACTAGCAAAATGATATTTCCAGATTTTCCCATGTGCTTATACTCACCTAGCCAATAGCAGGGCCAAAACATGCATGTCACCCTAATGTTAAGTTGTTTTTTTTCTTCAATAAACGAGGATTTCCCTGGCCTCTGCATTAGCAGGATGCACACAATCATCTTTATTAATTATTCATCAGAGTCTCACAAAATGAATACAAGGATCAACCTGAAGCCACCTTCTAGGCAAACAAAGTAGCTACACCTATAAGTATATAGATGTGCCTTGTCCGCATAACAGACACAATCTAATCCAATGGCCTTAAGACTGTTCGGTCTAGGCGTCCCATAACGTGCACCCACTGCGCACGCTCTAGGATCTGCCGCCGCCATCTTCCGCCATCCCATCTTCAGGAGAAACCACTGCAAAGATCTTGCCAGTCCCATATGCCGTCGATGTCACCACAACACCAAACAGCGTCACCAGCCTGCGCGCGTCAATCAAACTGCATCCAACACTGGTACTCCACTGCTCCACGTCGCCAAGGCCCACCGTCTTTAATGCGGTTGATGTAACACTGCTCCACCTGATGGCCTCTCCAGTGGATCACTGCTCCAAGACGATGCCCCCGGGAGGGAGAACGGCACGGGAGACCCAGATCTAGTATTTCCTCAGAACAACTGCCACCTAGAGGAAGATGGGCACACCATCAGCAACCGCCGACGTATCCAAGCGGTGGCCACCGCCACATAGCTCTCAGGATGACGCCTTCAAGAAGAACACGACGCAAAGAGCGCCATTGCCGCCCTAGGGTTTTCACCCGAGAGACCGTGAGGTGGGAAAAGGTGGGAGGGGGCAAACGACGTCTCCAGGAAAAAAGTTCCAGATGTATACCAAAAGTATGCAAAAGAAAGACATGGATAAAAAATTAGATAAAGAAAACCCGATAAAATAAAATACAGAAAATAAAAAAAAATAAAAAATGATTTTTAAACCTGTCCGAATTAGTCGTAGAAGGTTCCTGAAACTGCTCACAGGAAACACATATTGGGCTCGCCCCTATGGCGATATATATAGCTCTCGCGTATTTTCTCGCCCTGCTTTCTCACTGTTCGTTCACCCCAGGGCCGAGGTGTGCCCCTTCTTCCCCAAATCTGGCGCCGGCGAGGAGTGGCAGCAATGCGTCGGGCGCCCAGTCCCCAGGGGCGGAGCTCAGGTTCCCACGCGCGCCGGGCTCATGCGGATGCGCGGCTGAGCGGGCCCGCAACCACAACCGAGACAACGAGCATCTCCGGCGGCACCGAGTGCAGGTAGCGCTCCTGTTTACCAAATTAAAATCCTAACACTATTAGTGGTGACCATTTCACGATTTTGCACCAGTTAATTAACAAGGATCTGGGGATAATACTAGCAAAATGATATTTCCAGATTTCCCCATGTGTTAATGATCAACTAGCCTATAGCTGGGCCACAGCATGCATGTCACCCAAATCAAGTTGTTAAATCTGAAGTAGTATAGTCTTCCTAATTACAAGTAAATTGGAAGTCGTCCGATATCGCCCAAACATCAGTTATCATATCACGTCCATCAGCCTAATCTGCAGTGAAATTCTTGACCTGTAAATCCATCACGTCCATACTTAGCATCTCTACAGCTGTAAATAATTTACCCTGTATCATGCCGTTCACCAATAATGACTGCTTGGGAGTTCAGTAATATTACACTCTTGTAAAAAAAATTTAGAACAATTCTTCACACTAGACCTTTACTAACTTACAGCGGTATTGGGCCCAGAACTAGTCTTTCAAACTACCCCAAAAACGTCTCCATGCATCGGTATTTCATCTCCCTAATGAACCGGAGTTAACAGTCTTGTTTACCCAATGCTCTGTTAATGACTAGATTAGACTGACGCGGTGCTGTTGCCGGATACTCTGTTTTCCTCTACAGTTTCTTCAGGTCAGTGCTCTCGCGTCTCTCCACCACGGTTGGCCATAATAGAAGCAAAGCATCAGGCAAATGCCACAATCGTCGGTCAAAATGGCCGACACTTGAAATGAATCCTTGGATGTGTAGTGCAAAATCTGTGGAGAGCTTGACCACTGCCCCCATGGTGAATTCCTAGTTCATCCATCAACAACGGTTGATGGAGCATGGTTTGGAAACTGCCAGTATCAGAAACAGGATGAGGAGGAAACTTGTGTTAGGCTTCACAGGTTCACATAGATTTGACCTCAAGAACAGAGGAAGGAAGTTTCAGGTGTAACTAATTTTGGTGTGCATGCATGCACCAACAAAGGAACGATTCAGACATACTGGTCTCCAAGGATGAATCAAACTCAAGTGTTGTAGGAATGAAAGTAAGCCGGAGTTGCATCGTTCGGTTGCCTCTCCACCTCTTCGTCCCCCGTAGAACTGCCACCGAAAAGTTCACGAATAAAAGAGCTTCTGTTACCTTCAAGGCTGGTCTTGATGCTTGGGTGTCCTGGATGGACGCGGATGAGATCCGTCAAGACAGCCTCTGCGTCGGCAGCCCTTCTTTGTGACTCTGTATCAGCTCCCTCAAAGTAAATATCAACGTCAACTTCCCTGAGCCTCGGCAGGTGCTCCACACCCTAAATTGTCTAGGGGCCGTGGCACTACATCCCATGCTCATCCGTTTGACAATTTTAACCTGTGGATGCGTGAAATCATTTCACAAAATGAACTGCCTCTAAAAAAAATTTCACTCAGTTGTCCTTTTTTAGTGGCGCCGGACACGAAGGCGCCACACTACACTGTGCAACGCCTCAGAGATAGGCGCTACACGCCTAGCCAACGTCAAATTGTATAGTGTGGCGCCTAGCTCTTAGGCGCTGCACATTGACTTAGTAATTTTTAGGCAGTCCGGAGTGTGACGCTGGCCAGCCGTGTAGCGCCTATCTCTGAGGCGTTGCACAGTGCAGTGTGACGCCTTCGTGTCGGGCGCCACTAAAAAAAGTCAGTTGAGTGAAACTTTTTTAGGAGCAGTTCATTTTGTGAAATGATTTCATCCACAGGTCAAAAATGTCAAATTTGCCGAAATTGAAGGTCGCCGAGTTACTGGTGAGCCATTACATCATGGATGAATATGCTTTCAATCCAATGACTATCCGAGCTGCTGCAAGGGCTGGACTGAGACATTGCAATTCATTTTGTAGAATTAGAGTGCTGGACACTCATGGTGCTATTTTTGCGGTTACATGTTCATAATTTTTGTGCAATTCATTCGTACCTTTCGAATTTATTTCACAGATTTTGTGTGTGCATGTGCACTACTTCATAGGTCTGGTGCTTCTAGCAAACTTTTTATTTTTAGTTTTTTTGAGTGAATTGTTTTTAGTGTTGTTCATGTAAATGTTGTGAAGAACTTTGTGGTCCAATGGTTTGAACTTTCTTTTAGTACTCAGAAGTTGAAAATTTGGTTCAGTAATCGAAATAATCCAAAAAAATTGCCTGGGTTTGATTAGTATTCAGATTTGTATTTGAAGACATTTTTCAATATTTGGAATATGGATTTTCATCTGTGAATTATGTGGAAAAATAATTCAATGGTGTTTCTGAATTTATTGAAATGGTTGAAATAGGTGTTTATGGAATTGGTGAAATAATTGAAAAAGTTGCAATATTTTTTCCTGAAGATAGTGAAATGATTGAACTAGATAATGAAATTGTTGGAATATACACAATTTTGTGATTTGTGCACTGCTATTTTTACTAATACAATAGATATTAGTGTTTTTTTTCTAAATGAAAAACAAAAAGTACAATGGATTGAAAAGTTAGTAGAAAACTAATGCAAACAAGGAAAAACCAATAATAAAGAAAACCAAAACAAAAACTCCCTCGGCGGCTACAGGACTTGGTAGGCCCAGTAGCGCCGCGCCAGAGAGTTAACTTCATGTTGGAGGAAGCCCGAAATCACTAACTAAGGAGTACTCGTTGCAAAGAGCACTCCACTTTCCCTTTTTTCGTTAGATCCGTTTATTCAAAACGTTTTATCTCTTAATCCGTGCGTCCAAATTTCGAACCGTTTTCACCGTTGGATTCCTCGCATCGAGATCTTCAAAACTAGATATCATGTTGATAGGTTTTGACGAACTTTTTTTTCACGAAAAAAACCGGACGAAAAAAACCGGGCGAAAAAACCGGACCGGGAGCATGGTTTTTTTCCCTTTCCGAAAGAGGCACGTCCGTGCCTCTCGCGAAATCACAACCGTGCCTCTCGTGGAAGCAAAACCGTAACTCTTGTGGAAGAAAAAAAAACAGAAAACGCATTTTTTCCGTTTCTAAGAGGCACGGCCGTGACTCTCGCGAAAGAAAAAAAAACAGAAAATGCATATTTTTTTCCTTTCCGAGAGGCACGGCCGTGACTTTTGCGAAAGCACAACCGTGCCTCTCGCGGAAGCAAAATCGTGACTCTCCCGAAAAAAAAACAGAAAACGCGTTTTGTTTTTCCTTTTCCGAGAGGCACGGCCGTGACTCTCGCGAAAGCACAGCTGTGCCTCTCGCGGAAGCAAAACTGTGAAGAAAAAAAAACAGAAAACGCGTATTTTTTTCCCTTTCCGAGAGGCACGGCCGTGACTTTCGCGAAAGCAAAACTGTGAAGAAAAAAAAAACAGAAAACGCGTATTTTTTTCCCTTTCCGAGAGGCACGGCCGTGACTTTCGCGAAAGCACAACCGTGCCTCTCGCGGAATCAAAACCGTGACTCTCCCGAAAGAAAAAAAAACAGAAAACGCGTCTTGTTTTTCCTTTTCCGAGAGGCACGACCCTGACTCTTGCGAAAGCACAACCGTACCTCTCGCGGAAGCAAAACCGTGACTCTCGCGAAAGAAAAAAAACAGAAAACGTGTATTTTTTTCCCTTTTCGAGAGGCACGGCCATGACTTTCGCGAAAGCACAACCATGCCTCTCGCGGAAGCAAAACCGTGACTGTCCCGAAAGAAACAAAACAGAAAACGCGTTTTGTTTTTCCCTTTCCGAGAGGCACGGCCGTGACTCTCGCGAAAGCACAACGTGCCTCTCGTGGAAGAAAAAAAAACAGAAAATGCGTTTTTTCGTTTTCGAAAGGCACGGCCGTGACTCTCGCTAAAGCACAACCGTGCCTCTCACGGAAGAAAACCGTGACTTTCGTGAAAAAAAAAGAGAACGCGTTTTTTTGCGCAAAAAAAGTTTTTTTTTGAAATTTTTTTGATCGAAAAGCTAAGAAAGACCGGGGGAAAACCAAAACGTCGAAAAAACCCGTTTAAAAAGCCGAAAACACGTGCGAAAAAATAAAAAAAACACAAAATCCGAAGGAAGCGTCCAGAGCGCGACACGTGGCAAATGGCTGAGAGCGCGCCAAGTGGCGCTGATCGTTGCGAGGCTCCCGCCAGCCCATCATCCTGCATGGCGTACTTCCTCCTCGCCCTGCTCTCTCGCCTGTTCGTTTCACCCGATCGAGGTTTGCTCCTTCTCCCCAAAATCCAGATGCCGGCGACGACGGAGCTAGCTGCCGGCGCGAGCAATGCGCCGGGACGGATCTAAGCAATCCAACAGCGCCTTGGCCGCACGCGTCTGAGCTGCTGGGCGGGCGCGCTGTCCCGGCCCGGACGACGTGCTTCTCTGGCGGCACCGATTGCTGGTAATGCTCCCGTTCACCGCCCCCATCGACTTTACACTTTCTATACTTGATTGATCTGAATCAAAATCTGAAAACGAGTAGTGATGCCCAGTTTTCACGATTTTAGTCTGCTTGGCCGTCTTCATTTATATATGCAACTCCGGCTGATCGAGTCACACCCAGCTAATGTGAAGTCTTGTCTGACTAGTCTTCTTAAGTACTCCTCCTGTCCCAAAATATAAAAACGTTTTTAACACTATATTAGTGTCAAAAACGTTTTTATATTATGGGACGGAGGGAGTATGTTTGAATTTATACTTGTTCACCTCATATTGCACATACTTAATGAACGCCTCTTCATTTCTATACAACCCCAGGCAGCTGGTAGGTGGCCCCAGTCTCATCTACTTGCGTGTTTCTTGAGGGTGTCTGCTGCTAACACGCAACTACAAAGGATATTGAACGGATATTTTAGCGCTCACCTGCAGTTGTTCTTTGGCTCGACTTGTCAGCATTACATGCACCATACTTAGCTCAAGTTGTTAAATGTGTAGCCTTGTCTGTTTAGTCCTTTTAATTACATCTAATTTTGGACTCGATCACCCACCTGATATAACCCATACTTAATGGCTCTTTTGCCCCTATATCTTCATCCCTATGCAACCCCAACAAGCTGCTGCTAGCTAGGTGGATCCAGTCTCATCTTCTTACGCCTCTCCTCTGAGTCAATTGCAAGAAACCACCACATTTGTGGCTAGGTTTACAGAAAACCACCAACTCGTTAATCCGCTGCAAAAAAAAACCACAAAATCACTTAAGTCGTCGCAAAAAGCACTGATCGGGTGATTTAGCCCATTTGATCGCTTTCTGACAAGTGGGGCCTGGCTGTCAAGAGCTGACTTGGCAAAAACATTGACACACACACACCCCGTATACCTTTTAAAAAGTGCAATCAGCCCCCTCGGTGTGGACAACCTCAGCGCACTGGCCCTGCCGTCCGGTAGGCACGGCGGCACCCTCGTCGGCATCGGAGACGGGTACGACCGCGGTAGAGGACGAGGAGGCGGCTGGGGTGTGCGCATTTTCGAGGCGTTGGCCTACCGGTGCTGCAGTGATGTGGAGCACGCGTTGGGAGCCGAAGCGGAGGAGCGGCAGCCTCCTCTAATGTGGTCAACGAAGAAAGTGGAGGGGGAGGAGGCGATGAGCTCCACCTGCTCGAAAAGTTGTTCATGTCGCCCTCCTCCATTGAAGAGGATGAGCTCGAGCCGGAGGCCGCTCTGGCGCAGCCACGACAGAAGCGCTTGCGGCGTCTACGCCATCGAGGGAGGGCAGCTGGTGGGCTTCCGGCGGCGGTGACGTGAGCCAATGGGGGCGGCGCGGCGACGTGATCCGGCGGCGGCGACGGGAGCTAGTGGGGGCGGTGCGGCGACGGGATCCGGCGGCGGCGACGGGAGCCCGTGGGGGCCGCGCGGCGACGGGAGCCGGTGGGGGCGGCGCGGCGGCGGCGACCGGAGCACCACTACTAGGGAAAAGCCTATACACAGAATCTTACCAGTAGCGCTGTACAAAATCAAGCGCTACTGCTACTTAGTAGCAGCGCGCGTAAATAAACAGCGCTACTGCTATGACTTTAGCAGTAGCGCGTACTAGCGAAAAGCGATGCTGCTATGCTTGAACTGGGCGCACATGGCTAGCCCAACCTAGCAGTAGCGCGTATACTGGGCCAGCGCTACTGCTAATCTTCTTAGTTGTAGCGCGCTTACGAGTAAGGCGCTGCTGCTAACGGAAATAAAATAAAGTGAAAAACAAGTAGAAAAGTAAATGAAAATGATAGAAATAGAAAAAGGAGAAAGGGGAAAAAATAAAATGTAAAGAAAAATAAAAGAAAAAAGGGAAAAAAGGAGAAAGGAATAGCAGTAGCGGTTTTCAGGAAACGCTTAGCTATAGCGCGTTTCCGGAAACACGCTACCGTTAAGGTTCACTTAAACAGCGGTTTCCCCCCACCCCCGGCCACCAATTCTTCCCCAAATCCCTCGCCCTCGCCGCCGTCCCCCCACTTCGCCGCCGTCTCCTCACCGCCGCCGCCCGAGGCCGCCCTCAGCCTCACCGCCGCCGCCCGAGGCCGCCCTCCACGTCACCGTCGGCGCCCTCCACCTCACCGCCGCCCTAGCCCGCCCAGGACCGCCGTTGCCCGTGCCCGAGCCCGCCCTCTCCGCCCTTGCCTCCGTCACCGAGCACCTCCCCGCCACCGTCTCTCCCCTCTCTGTAAGTCACCCACCCCTCCCCCCCACTCATCTCTCTATGTATTTTAGAGAAAAAATTAGATGTTAATTAGATGTTTTTCAGTTAGGGCACTGGAGTTTTGCTAGGTTAATTAGGTTAGTAGTGCTGCTAATAGTAGTGGTACAGTAGGTTAATTAGGTGATGTTAAATGAATAACCTAAATGAATGAAATTAGTAGTTAACTGAATTTTTTTCCTTTCATCATTATAGAGCACTAAAGTTAACTGAATTTTGTTCTATTAGTAGTTAAATGAATTTTCTTCTACACTTTGTTTTTGAATTAGCTTGCGAAATTTGGACATGTGGTTGCTCGTGTATATTTGGACACTGTTTCCAGGGAATGATGCTTAGTGGCCTATATTTTGCCGGAATGTTGATTCATTTCTTTTCCGGCAAATTTCAGGTTCTCGATTTGTCCACTTTTTAGCAAAGCTCATGCCGAAATTTTCCGTGAATTTCGGCATGACTTGTGCTACAAACTAGGACATATCGAGTGCCCGTGATTTGCCGCACCAGGAAGGAGTCAACATTCCTGCAAAACAATAGGCCTTTTTTATGTCATTATTCATTTTATTAGGTCTAGAATTAATTGACTAGATTTAATCATAGGAAACATGGCTAGCAACGATGAAGGACAGGGTTCTGGTCATTGCGACGACGCCTACCGGGCGGCAGACGAATTTTTTAGCCTTACCGGCGATCAACCGATGTTATTGCTAGGCCCACCGGTGGCATCGGGGACTGAGACCGACACGCAGACCGGTGCTGAGACTGAGACCGGCGCTCAGACTCAGACCGGCATCGAGACCGGCGCTGAGACTGAGACCGGCGCTGCCTCGGGGAGCGGAGCCAGTGTAGAACCGAAAGCAAAGAGGCAACGGGTTCCTAACAAACTCAGGACTACTAGAGTCGTGGTCACGGAGGTGGACGGCGGCAATTTTGAGCCAACGGCGCCCGAGGAAGCGCGTCGATGCTACGGCAATCAAATAGGCTGCATCGTACGGACAACCGCCACCATCAACGATGAGAAACTACAGAAGATAGAAAATATGAGGAGCTCCCTCCTAAAGAATTTTCACCAGATATTCTTGTTCCCGGACCGGAATGAGAAGGATTATAAAGATCCAGATGAGGACCCGACAATGAAGAAGATAAACAAACACGCCATGACTAAGTTTAGAGACGCGTTGGCCGCTTGGAAAAATCGAGTGAAAGCAAGGATCATCGACAAGAAGGAACCCTACTCCGAGATTCTCTTAATGATGGATTCTATGTCCTACACCACATGCTGGAGTACAGACGGGATCACCAGAACCTTCACATGGCACCTTCTTCCGGTGATGCCCATATTCTGCAATGGGCAAGGGACATAGGAGATATCGAGGATCATCGACTTCGAGCTGAGTTCTATAACATCCAGCGCGAATTTGCCCAAATCATCATGAAGGAGGTCGTCGGAAAAACAGGGATGTTCTACGGAGAAGGACAAAATGTCGCGGGAAGACGTCCGAACATGGATAGCCTCTCAGCGTCTCGACGTGAAGCCTTTCACTAGGCTCGGGGACTATCTCCCTGACTTGGATGGATGGAACGACATGTTGGAGTGATTGTCGATATATGACAATGTGTCTGTTTAGTCCATACTTTCTGTATGACAAAACTTTGAGTTATGCGCAGTGAAACTTTATTTGTGATGTAATTAAACCGTCCTCCTCCTCGACTAGTGAAAATCACTCTAGTTAGGGCATTTTGGGGTACGATGAACTTTGTTATTTATGCTTATGATATGTTGTTTCTATTTTTGCCAAGTCTGTCTCTTTCTGTTGCTCAACTATATATGTTGCATATGATTGACTCATGTGATGATGCAGGTGCATAGATCATAGATGGCGAAGAAGTGCTACGCCAGGAGTATATATACGACAAGTGGCCGGAGTGTCAGGCCCAGGTGTACCGGTTTCCGGTTTCCGAGCGACAGGCAGTAGTTAGTTTAGAGGTTCACGCTAATGCGAGAGAGGGATACGAACTCATGTTCTCAAAGTGATAGCTCTTCTCGCGTATATCATTGTTTAGATGGATGACGATGTATTTGCATATCATTCGAGACTTGTATCGCTATTTTCGAGATGATGATGAGAGACCACTTTGTGTTGGATGATGATTACGATGATGACATGATTTGATGAGACTAATTGTATGTATATGCTATATGATTACATTTGTATGTGTATGATATGCTAAAGATTATTGTATAAAGCCTATTCAAATATAAAACAAATACAAAAAAAATATGCATGAAAAAACTAATAAATAAACTAGTAGTAGTGAGGGGGAAATTTAGCAGTAGCGCCGCATTATCAGCAGTGCTTCCCAGCAAACATCGCTGCAGATAATATCAGCAGCGCCCTTTCCCAAAGAGCGCTACAGCTATTCATGTATAGCAGTAGCGTGGGACAACAGGCGCTACTGCTATACATGTTAGCTGTAGCGCCTTATTAGTAGCGCCGGTGCCCGCGCTACTGAGAGGCCCAAAACCCTCGCTGCTGCTAGGCTTTTCCCTAGTAGTGCACGTGGGGGCGGCGACCGGAGCACGTGGGGGCGGCGCGGCGACGGGAGCCGGTGGGGGTGGTGCGGCGACGGGAGCCGGTGAGAGCTGATTGGAGCAAGGCACGGGGATTGGGAGGAAGGGTTTGAATGCTTTTCATTTTTAGATACAGGGGTGTGTATGACATTTGGTTGCCAAGTCAGCACCTTACAACTCGGTCCTACTTGTCAGAAAGTGATTAAATGAGCCAAATCACCCGATCAGTGCTTTTTGCAACGACTTAAGTGATTTTGCGGTGTTTTTTGCAACGGATTAACGAGTTGGTGGTTTTCTACAAACCTAGCCACAAATGTGGTGGTTTTCTGCAATTGACTCCCTCTTCTCTACTCGGATTTTCCTTGACTACAGCTAATCCTTGCAGATTGATCTTCCAGGTTAGTGCCTCAGTTCTTTACTTGGTCAAATACTTTGGCTAATCATTAACCAGCCTTCACTTCGACAGTTTGTATATGCTCTTTTCAATTCTATCATGACGCTTTCAGATCTGAAAAAGAGACAAACATGTCCTGTTGCTAAGTACTACCTCCGTGTCTAATTGTAGACGTTTTGGCAATTTAAATTGAACTGCCAAAACGTCTTATATTTAGGAATAGAGGGTGTACCTTCTTAATTATGAATATGTATTTTTCTTACTAGCATGTACATGAATTTCTCAGAGATCGCTAGTAATATAAGGCTGTTATTTGTCAAATTCTTTTGATAACAATCAACTGACCTTCACTTTTACATGCCTTCATTTGAATTCGACCTATGACACTTCCAGATCTGAAAAACAGATGAAACACAACCTTTATCTTTGCGGGAAGATGAAATTTGACTTGTTAAGTAGCTTGTTAATTACGAATAAGATATATACTTGCTTACTATGAATATACACTAATTTCCGCTACAGTAGGGCCTTTAACATGTACTTTAACTGTTTCTAGTGACAAAATTTCGTACCCGAAGTTTCTAATTAAGTGACAAATATCCCAGGAAACATCGAAATTTCATATTTTCTTTAGAAAATTATTATTTTTTCTATCCAGTTTCATAGAGAAGTTGAATAGAACAAGAAAAAGCAGAACAAAAGAAAGAACCCTATGTACTTCTCTATGATCAACGCTTAACAAGCGATCATTTTGAATGGACTTAAAAAAAGATAGGATCAAATTCCCCCATATGTTACTGCTAGCTGGACCTGTCATGTCCGCCATAGCATGAATCTCACCCTAATCTCTACTTGTTAAATGTGAACTATTGTCTCTTAAATTTGGTCTTCCAGATTGCAAGTTAGACTGAAACTCAACCGATGTCGCCATACCTAACATCGTGTCTGCTAGCCTTCCGCTAGCTCTCACCTACCGTACGCGGTTACCTTTCCCTGGCTGGACATGTCAGCCATCACATGCATCACCGTAGCCTAATCACCGTGTTAATTGTCAATTATAGTCTGCTTGGCCGTCTTCATTTATATATATGCTACTCTGGCTGATCGAGTCACAGCCAGCGGTACACGGGTCCGGTCTCATGTTGTTAAATGTGAAGTCTTGTCTGTTTCATCTTTTTAAGTATGTCTGAATTTGGACTTGTTCACCTAATATTTCTAACACGCAACTACAAAGGATATTTTAAATTCTCGCTATATTTTAGCGCTCACCTACTGTGGTTCTTTGGCTCGACCTGTGAGAAGTGCATGCATCATCCTTATCTCAATTAGTTAAATCTGTGGCCACGTTTGTTTAGTCTTTAATTGACATCTAATTTGTCCTTGGTTACCCACCTGATATCACCCGTACTTAATGCCTCTTTTGCCTCTATATCTCCATTCCTATGCAACCCCAAGCAGCTGCTGGTAGGTGGATCCAGTCTCATCTTCTTGTGCCTCTCCTATGTTTCTTGAGTATAGCTGAATCCCCGCAGATTGATCTTCCAGGTTAGTGCTTTTGGTTCTTACTTGTCAAATTCTTTTGATAACAACCAACTGGCCTTAATTCTTGCACGCCTTCTTCCGAATTCCACCTTTGACACTTCCAGATCTGAAAAACAGATGAAATACGACCTTTTTCTCTGCGGGAAGATGAAATGAAACACGACTTGTTAACTAGCTAGTTAATTATGGATCAAATATGTACTTGCATACTAACATGTAGACATATTCTGCTACAGTAATGCTATTAACATGGGACTCCGTTTTGGCTCTTGGGCTCAGATGAGCCCGGGGTGGAACAGTAAATCTGTTAAAATAGTAAACATGTTCAAAAAATTCTGAACTTTTTTGTGGTGAAAGATGCTTGAGTGTGTGATGTCCGTGCCAAATTTTAGCGCATTTGAACATCTATTTTATCTTTCTCCTTCTATTCCCGAGTCTAATTTTCATTTTATTTTCTTAAAATGCACTAAAATTTAAGATATTTTACTTAATTTTTATGAACAGTACAAGGCAACAACTTTTTATTTTGCATGCATTACTAATGCTAACATCATGTTTTTTGTTGTGTTCTTGGGAATAGATTTCTAGAAGATTTTGGGCCTTGGCTTTTTACAGTATTTTTCCCAGGACCTGCAACGGCTCTTGTTTGCAGGTGCATAAGTTTTAACATGATGCACATAAAATAATCTTTTAGAATTCTTAAAATGCATAAGTTGATAGTGCATAGTGTGAAATTGATTGCACATCAGATACATCATACATGGATCGTGAGGTCCTGGAGCATATACTTGATGGAAGAGAGAATCCGAGAAATCTATCACTCGCACTTTTGAAGGATGTCACAGAAAATTTCTCGGAGGATCGAGAAATCGGCCACGGTGGATTTGCAACTGTTTATAAGGTAACATTATTGTTTACCATAAATTAGGCATATATCATATAGAGATCGCTCTTGGAATTGGTATGTTGACTTGAGCAGTGTTTGAGGTAGCCAAACTTTGTTGATGCTCGATGTTGCAACCTAGTAAGAACATTCTCTAAAAAAACCTAGTAAAAATATCACTATATACAGATGTTACATACCTGTTCAAGATACCACTTGATTTTTATTAAAGAGCATACCCGGTGCTGAAAGCTCCCACACAAACTGGGATCTGGGAAAGGGCATTTCCCTTCCCTTAAAGAAAAAAAGACACCACTTTATTTTTATGGTATATACTCCTATATATTGAAGCCAGTCAATCAGGCAGATACTTTTTGTGTTATATTACGAAATTTAGTTTGTAGGATAGAGAATTAACAGCCGCCAGCAGAAGTTGCTCACGTCTTGTTGATATCACCCCCTCTATTCATTCACCCCCCCCCCCCACGCTGGCGACAGGTGAACCCTAGCCCCCTTCTCCTCCAGCTCCCCTCCCCACCCTCTTCCTATGTCGCCGCCGCCCGCGCGGTGCTGCCGGCGGCGGGCTGGTCTTTCCCCGGGCGCGGGGGCTCCTCCTGGCGGTGGTGTGGCTCGGCCGGCGGAGGTCTGGCTCACTGGGGTGGTTCCCGCGGGCCTCCGGTGCCTTAGGTGCGGCCGTTGGCTGCGGGGTGGCGCGGTAGTGCGGGGGCTCGGCCGGCGGCGCCCGCTAGGCCCAGATCTGTGCCCTTGGAGACCCATCTGGGCTCAGGCAGGATGGCGGCTCTCTGCCCGGCGGCGAGGCTCCCTGGAGTTCGAGGTGGGGCGGCAGCGGTCTCCGGGCAGCGGCGGCGTTGGCACCCGGTGTGCTGCAGCGTGGCGGGGGACTTTGCGGGCCCATCTGGGCCAGCGGTGGCCTGGGTGCTGCCGGGCCGGTGGTGGCCTAGTTTGTCCCAGATGCCACGTCCGGTCAGATTCTGCTCCGGCGGTGGAGATAGTCCCCTCCAGCTCGGCTGCTTTGCTGGTGCCCCCGGGTCTATTGTTCCCTTTTTCCTCCTTTTGGCCTCGTGCCAATGGCCTCAGGTTGGCGACGAGGTGGATTCCAAGACCGTGGTGGTGCACGTTGGTGGGCGGTTGGTTTGGTGGAGCACTCGGATCGTTCGGGGTGGCGAGGGTTGGGGGCGGGAGAAATCCCTGTTGGCTCGTTTGGCACAGATTTGGCGATGCCTGCGGGCGCCGTCCTTCCTTCCTAAAGGGCTTCGGGTATAACCCCCTCCTCACTGCCCTTCGCATACTGGGGGAAACCCTAGGACCACTAGTAGAAAACAAGGCTTTGGTCACAGCTCAATATACACATTAGTCCCGGTTTTCTACTAGTGGTCCTAGGGTTTCCCCCAGTGTGCGAAGGGCAGTGAGGAGGGGGTTATACCCGAAGCCCTTTAGGAAGGAACGACTAGTAGAAAACAGGGCTTTAGCCTCTAGAACCGGGACTAAAGGGCCTTTTTCTACTAGTGGACTTGTCCGGGCGGCAGCGGCGGCGTTGTCACTTTTCTTCTTGAAGGTGTTGCTCGGTCAACGCTTTGGTGTTCTTGGAGTGTGGTGGGAAATCTTTGGGGGGGGGGGGGGGAGCCGTTGCCGGTCTTCTTTGTTTCGTCAAGCTGCCGGTGTCGGCATTTGTTTTTCTTTCTCTCTTTTGGGCTTGGTTGTGGTGCGGCCCCGTGTGGTTGCTTTATAATATAAAGCAGGGGGAAACCCTTTATCGTCATTTCTAGGATAGAGATAGTGTGTCGCTTTGAGAGTAAGAATAGATGGATGCACACATGTATTAGTTGGGAAAATGTGTGCCTCCTTAAGTTGACTAGGGAGTCTCATATTTTTCTCATCATGTGCCTCCTTAATTTTACTAGGGAGTTTCATATTTTTCTTAGCATGTGCGAATGATCGAGCTGAGTGTAATTTGTTTCCATTGAGTTTGTATACTTTGCGCCCTGTCGGGAAAAAAAATATGTCCATTAAGTGTTGTATACCGAACTTTCAGTACTATCTTTCACGCACTACATCTTCAAATTCAGCTAAATACTTTTTAAATGCTTACGAGAGAAGTTAAACAGGGAGTGCTCTCTAATGGGAACATTGCGGTAAAAAGGATAAAAAGCAGTCATTCAATCAAGGAGACGTCATTTTATCATGAAGTTGACAGCCTGTTGAACATTGAACACGAAAATGTCATACGATTTCTTGGCTTATGTGCTAGCACAGATCAGATAGCAATAAAAGTTCGAGGATCTAAAGAGCATGTTTACGCCGTTTCCTTTTTAACTTCCGTTTGACGTGTTTTACCCACAGTTAAAAAATGAGATATACTGGAAAACAATGTTAAGGGTCACTAATTGTGCAATCTAGCATGCATCAATTGAATGTTTGAAACTTTCGTGGCTGAATGCTACATTTCCATTATGCAGATGAATTAAGGGGACTTGAATGGAAAACACGTTATGAAATAATTAGAGGCATTTGTGAAGGTTTGTACCATCTGCACCACGAAAAGAAAATATATCATATGGATATGAAACCGGAGAATATACTGCTAGATAATGATATGGTTCCGAAAATCACTGATTTTGGTTTATCGAGACTCGATGAAAAGTCACAAACCATGAGTGAAGTCCGTCTTGGATCACTGTAAGCCATGCATCAAAATATCCGACTTCCCTGACATTTAGTCTCACATTTTCTGATGTTATAATGCATTGAAATACTGGCCTTTTATGTAGAGGATACTTTGCTCCAGAATACCTATTGCAGGGGAAAATGTCATTCAAATCAGACATGTACAGTTTGGGAGTTATAATTATTGAACTAGTGACAGGACAAAAGGTGATCCCCAAGAATAAAAACAATGTAAGAGGTTTTTATCTCACCATGCATGCAAACTCTACTTAGAATTGTCCTAACTGTCTACCTGCCATATTTGTTTCTATTTTAATAATCGTACTTAATTTGAATTTTATAGTATTATATGGCATATATACATAACCAGTTAAATAATACATATTGGACGAGAAGTACAAGCCATGTGATGGTCTTTCTCAAACAATATACACAAAGACATGAAAGTAAACTCTTTACAAATTGTGATATTGAGTTACACATTAGTTGAATGACGATCTCGGAAATTGATTCTGATGGATGATAGCATCATGGGATGGCTCTAAACGTTTATATTTCAGCCATGTGGACCCCAACTCACCTGCCATGTCTTTTCCTAACTTCCCGGACTTTCTAAATTATGTGTAATATACCACTCTTGTTTATTTATATGTGACATTCACGGGTTTAGGAAATACCCACACACACATGCTTGTTTTCCTCCTAGAGAACACAAGTTGTGAGCGTTGTTTATTTTGTTATGAAACCGCATCAAGAGGGTAAGGAGCTCCTGCACATTCATATATAAGGAAGACTGACCCGGTTTAGAAAGAAAGCTAGGCCTGAAACCATATAGAATGTGGTTGATTAAAGGACGACCATGCAAAACCCTCACAAGCGGGACAAGCCCCGTAGCTAAACTAGGCCATGAGTGTCACCCAGCCAGCCCAGTCCCCGCGGCCGCCGTGCTCGCCTCCCCGTCATTTAATTGCAGAACGCATGAGGTGATTAGAGAGAGAGAGACTAGTAGGTTAGATGGCTGGGTGTGGGTGGCATTGGCTACTGACTTGGCATGTCCAGTCAGCTTTGACTCTGGTCAAAACCGTTTGACCAGCCTAAAACCAAGACAAGGGTTGTGTTTTGAACCATGTGGTAGGTTTAGGGTGTATTTCGAATAGTTTTGGAGTTGAGGGTTGTAAATCAAACTGGATGGTTAGTTGGAGGTTGAAATGTGGACTTTTCTCTCTCTGCAAAATACAAACACTAGCAACCCAACGTCCCCAGCTTTTGCTGAGTCGTTCATGCCCTCTTGAAGTTAGACAACGCCATCACTGGTCCAAGCTGATCTCCACCGCCGAAGTTGATTGTCATCTGCAGTGAGTTGTGAGCGAGTTCTTTTACAGTGCCTTCAAGAAAACAACACACATGCACAATTGTTCCTGAAATAGGCTTTCCCTTCGCTTTATGAAGAAAGCCACCATATCGTCCATACAACAAGTTCAAGTGCTCTAAAATAAAATATTCTGCTGAGGTATCAACACAAACACACCCAAGGAAATCACAAGATAAATAAGAAAAAGGACCACCAAGTGGCTGAAGCCTCAGGGGACCGGCCGTGAGGCAAGTCGATGAGAAGCAACATTCATCACATCCACCATGAGGCCCAGCCGATCGTGATCTCACTGTCTAGATAACGGGTGCCAATGTCTAGGCAAACGGGTGACTGTGTTTTGCAAAAATGCAAGGAATTTGAAGATTGAGTTAGAGGCCCGCCTATGGCGCTGGTCTCTCTACCGATGAGTGGATCGTGCACTGCGCCCTTGAAGCCTCCTTTATGGAGATCTTCAAGGGTGAGGAGCTCTTCTGGCAGCGTAGGGGGGGGGGGGGGGTTGCAGAATTGGCTCCTGAAAGGGGACGCTTATACCGGCTATTTTCTAGGCAATGCCTGGCATTGGAAATGCACCCTCCCTTGTTTGTGGGGTGGAAATGTCCTCCTTGAGCAGCCAAGAAATTTTATGTCCCCCATCTACTCCCCTTCTTTAAGGAGCTCTTCACGCGGTACCCCGTTATGGGGTTTCCTTGTCAAATGACTATTGGCTAGTGGCGGCCAAAGTTTTCGCGATTGAGAATGGGGAGCTGACACTACCATTATTGCCCGAGGAGGTGGGTAGAGCAGTTCTAGCCTTGAAGGCTATTTCAGAGACTAGCCCCGTTGGCCTGTCATTGGCCTTTTTCCAGAAAATCTGGCCACAACTTCAGCCTGTGATCATGCCGATGTTCCATAAATTCTATATTGGGACTCTTGACATGGCGTGCATGAACTTTGGTGTAATTACATTGATCGCAAAAATAGTTGGTGTCCTTTTCAAAACCGGCAAACCTCGGGTAGGGGGCCTGAGTTGCTTGATTGGATCAATGGTAACAAGAGAAAGAACACACAACGTTTACCCAGGTTCAGTCCCTCTCTATGAAGGTAAAACCCTACGTCCTGCTCTTGCTTATAATATGAATGTATCAAAGTACATAATTGATCTACCTCGAGATTGTGAGTTGTGGCCTAAACCCTAGGGGTATGATGACGACGAATGTATGGATGATCTCTACGGACTAAACCCTCTAGATTATGTAGGCACTAGGGGTACCTAGGGTTACACATGGTCGGTTCCCATCTAAGGAGGATATCTCTGATAAGGGCTATAGCTCAGTTCGGTAGAGCAACTCGTTTACACGTGCGCCAATGCTTTTCAAAGGAGCTTATTATGCAATGAACATAATCGATCTTATTGCAAAATCAATGTCTTACTTCATAGATTCGAGAGAATAGGAGAACAGTAGCCTGACAAACAGTCGGTTCAGTCCGATTCAGGTGCCAATTCAGGTGCCCCACTCCGACCAAGATAGAACTTTTACCAAAAGTTTATTGTGATCTTTTTGTTCAAATAACAATTAAGGTGAAGCAGGGTCAGGAACAATGAATCTCTTGCATGCCAAATCTAATTAGATATGCTTGAAGTACATGGCAATTCCTCGGCCGCTGCATAATGAAGGCCTCTAGAGTCTCCCTCCTTGATGGGCTGGTGGACCGGCCCATACATCAGTCCAGCTGGGCTAGGACCCCCTAGTCGA
The DNA here is from genome assembly GCF_056163025.1 of Triticum urartu. Classification (NCBI taxonomy): domain Eukaryota; kingdom Viridiplantae; phylum Streptophyta; class Magnoliopsida; order Poales; family Poaceae; genus Triticum; species Triticum urartu. The sequence continues at coordinate 727,258,049 of NC_141879.1, forward strand.
GGACGTTGTCAGTTCGGGTGACGGATATTCGACCCTTTAGGCTGATTACGATGATTAATGCCCTAGCTAATTTTTGCCAAGGTATGTGCAACACGCTTTGCACGGGTGGTAGAGCGACTCTCACACCCTTAGTAGTTTGCATTCCCGAAGGGTTGTTGTATGTCTGATGGGATACTGGTCTTTCATGAGATACTCCATGACGTTAGGAGAAGCCACCATAAAGGCATCTTCCTCAAGCTTGATTTTCAAAAGGAATACGCCCTCCTTGATTGGTCCTTCTTCCACTTGGTGCTTGAGCGAAGGGGGTTCGATGACCGGTAGTGCTCATGGATCATCAAGTTAGTCCAATGTCCTGTGTAGCCACTACTACAAAAACAGCTATAGCCAATATGGACACTAATGGCGCACTGTACATATGGTGCGCCATTACTAAATACTAATAGCGCACCATGTGTTGGTGCGCCATTAGTGTGCAAATACTAATGGGGCACCAAATCCATGGTACGCCATTAGTAAAAAAAATTAATATTTTTTCAAAACTACTAATGGCGCACTGTGGGAGTGGTGCGCCATTACTAGTTATGCCACGGTGTGCCATTAGTAACTTGGACACCACTTCCACCGAATGCACCCCCCGGCCCACCTTTTCAGTTTTAAAAAAATAAAAAAATGATGGAAATATCAAAAAAATAAAAGAAAATAAGTTTCCCATGTGATATGTGGTCTAGTTGTTGTGAAAATTTACAAATATGAATTTTGACTTTATTTGCAAAATCTCTCAAGAATTTGTAAAATGGGCATAACTTTTGTGTACGAACTCGGATGAAAAATCATCTACTCGAAAAGTTAACCAGGGGAACCCAGTTAAACATTTTCAAAATCCTCAAAAACCTAACAGAAAAAAAGATACGGGGCTTTTAAGATCTGGAGAGGCAAAAAAATTCAAAAAAATTCAAACTTACTAATGGCGCACCTGCCCATGGTGCGCCATTAGTACCTTCCCTCCTTCAAAATTCAAAATAAGTCAAAAAAATAAAAAAAAAGTTACTAATGGCGCACCTGCCCATGGTGCGCCATTAGTATCTTCCCGCCTTCAAAATTCAAAATAAATCAAAAAAAAAAGTTAGTAATGGCGCACCTGCCCGCGGTGCGCCATTACTATGCCGTATATATGGCTGGGCGTGGTCCTCTCCTCCTTACCTCTTCATTCTTCTCCTCCACTCCATCTCCTCCTCTCCTCCACTCCATCTTCCCTTCTCTCCTCCACCATACTACCCTCCTCCTCTCCGGCGACCTCCTCATCCTCTCCGGCGACCTCCTCCTCCTCTCCGGCGACCTCCTCCCCCCTCCTCTACTCCCCTCCCCTCCCCTCACGGTTTCTCCTCCCTCCTCTCCGGTGAGCTCCTCCTCCCTCCTCTTCGGTGAGCTCCTCCTCCCTCCTCTCCGGTGAGCTCCTCCTCCCTCCTCTCCGGTGAGCTCCTCCTCCCTCCTCTCCAGTGAGCTCCTCCTCCCTCCTCTCCTCCCATCCCCTCATGGTTTCTCCTTCCTCCTCTCCGATGCTTCGGTGAACTCCTCTCCGGCGACCTCCTCCTCTCCAGCGATGTAGGCGAGCGCCTCTCCGGTGACCTCCTCCTCCTCCTCTCCGGCGAACTCCTCTCCGGCAAAAGAACACGGCAAAAGAACGTACAAGATCCAAAAACAGGAACAAAATTTAAAATAATATCGTGCCAAAAAACGAGCAAAAAAAACGAGAAAAAATGGGCAAAAAATCACGATCCAGATCCAAATTCAAAATTCAAAAATAGCAATGGCGCACGGTGGGGGTTAGACGGTGCGCCACTACTATTTTCCCGCCTTCAAAATTCAAAAATACTAATGGCGCATCAGTGGCCTATACTAATGTCGCACCGTGGCCTATACTAATGGCGCACCAGTGGTGCGCCATTAGTAAAAAATACTAGTGGCGTGATACTAATGGCGCACCAGTGATGCGCCATTAGTAGGCAAAACTGGTGCGCCATTAGTAGCCTTTTTCCTAGTAGTGAGCAACACGATGATCATTATTAACGGGGAGATGGGCCCCTTCTCTAGCTCGTCGTGGGGGGTGAGGTACATGGACCCTATTTCCCCTCTCCTCTTCAACCTTGTGGTCGATGCCCTGGTGGCCATTTTGGACAAAGCTAGAATGGCCTGGCACATCTCGGGGGTGGTTGGGCATCTTATTCTTGGGGGTGGAGTCATGCATCTTCTGTATGTGGATGATACCATGATTATGGTGGAGGGCTCGGATCTTGACATTGTCAATCTCAAGTTCCTCCTCTATTTTGAGGCCATGTATGGTCTAAAGATCAACTTCGACAAGAGCGCGGTGGTGGTTTTAGGGTACTCTAAGGCCAAGTAGCGGGGGATAGTGGACTAATTGAATTGCATATTGTCCACCTTCCCCATTGCATACCTGAGTAAGCCGCTGTCTGACTCGAGGGTTCCGTGGAATGTGTTGAACTTCTTATGGAGCGGGTCGCATCTAGGGCGGAACCTTGGTGCGGTAGTTTTAAATCCAAAGCGAGTAAAACCGTCCTGATTGATTCCATCCTCTATAGAGTCCCCATGTATATGATTGGGTTGTATATCCTACCGGAAGGGGTGCATAGCTTGTTTGATAAAGACCTCTTCTGATTCTTCTGGCGGGCGATGGATAGCCGACAAAAATACCATATCACTACTAGGGAAAAGCCTAGCAGCAGCGCGGGTTTTAGGCCTATCAGTAGCGCGGGACGATGCGCTACTGATAAGGCGCTACAGCTAGCGTGTAGCAGTAGCGCCTGTCGTCCCACGCTACTGCTATACATGGATAGCAGTAGAGCGCTTTGGTGAAGAGCGCTGCTGATAATATTTGCAGCGCTTTTTACAGGGAGGCTCTATTGCTAACTTTGTTCCCCTCGCTACTACTAGTTTTATTAGTTTTTTTTTCTGCATATTTATTTTGTATTTGAATAGGCTTTATACAATAATCTTTAGCATATCATACACATACAAATGTAATCATAGCATATACATACAACTAGTCTCATCAAATCATGTCATCATCATAATCATCATCCAACACAAAGTGGTCTCTCGTCATCATCTCGAAAATAGCGATACAAGTCTCGATTACTTGCAACTACATTGTCATCCATCTAAACAATGATATACGCGAGAAGAGCTATCACTTTGAGTGAGAGCGGAACTATGCAGTACATGAGTTCGTATCCCTCTCTCGCATTAGCATGAACCTAAACTAACTACTGACTGTCGCTCGGAAACCGGAAACCGGTACACATGGGCCTGACTCTCCGGCCACTTGTCGTATATATACTCCTGACGTAGCACTTCTTCGCCATCGATGATCTATGCACTTGCATCGTCACATGAGTCGATGATATGCAACATATCTAGTTGAGCAACAGAAAGAGACAGACTTGGCAAAAATAGAAGCAACATATCATAAGCATAAATAACAAAGTTGATCGTACCCAAAATGCCCTAACTAGAGTGATCGTCGCTAGTCGAGGAGGACGGTTTAATTACGTCACAAATAAAGTTTCGTCGTGCATAACTTAAAGTTTCGTCATAGAGAAAGTATGGACTAAACGAACACATTGTCATATATCGACAATCACTCCAACATGTCGTGCCATCCATCCAAGTCAGGGAGATAGTCCCCGAGCCTAGTGAAAGGCTTCAGGTCAAGACGCTGAGAGGCTACCCGTATTCGGACGTCTTCCCGCGACATTTGTCCTTCTTCGTAGAACATCCCTGTTTTTCCGACGACCTCCTTCATGATGATTTGGGCAAGTTCGCGCTGGATGTGATAGAACTCAGCTCGAAGTCGATGATCCTTGATATCTCCTACGTCTTTGCCCATTGCAGAATATGGGCATCGCCGGATGTAGGTGACATGCAAAGGTTCTGGTGATCCCGTCTGTACTCCAGCATGTGGTGTAGGACATAGAATCCATCATTAAGAGAATCACTTGGTTGCTGGATGCAGCAGAAGTCGGTCTTATGGCCGAAGGCGAGCCTCCCGCCCCTTCTCTTCTTGTCCTGGACCTCTCCACCCCGTGCTTCATAGTAAAACATAGCACCATCGAGAACATCCTTGATGTGGGTGTAATCCTTTTTGTTAATGTTCTTCGACGAGTCCAAGTAAAGAGCATGGGAGTATCGGGGGTAGAGGATGATGAGGACGGCGCGCCCGCCGCTGCGCAAAATAAGTACAGCTCAAATTAATTAGCCTCCACCGTGCAAATGAATGATTTAAATCAAAGGAAGGAAATCCGCGCGGATGACTTACAGGGGATGATAAGGCACGAGAATCGCCTCCTTGTCCTTATTGGAGAGCATGAAATTGACGATGTATTCCGTCGCGTATTCACGGTGCTTTGCGCAGACTCCCAAGAAGCCCTCGTGCATGAAGTACGAGTCAGCGACACAGATATGAGGTATCTGCTCAACCCCGATGATGTAGTTCATGTGCAAGGCATAAAGGCAGACAAACATAAAATCCATCTTCTTCACGTGAAACATGTCGAATATGTAATCGAATCGAAGGAAGAACTTATCCGCGGGGAAGAAGTCGACGTACGACGATTGCCGCGGAACGTTAGCCACGTAGAGTGGGTATCCTGGATCTTTCGAGGCGATGACGCCTTTCTCTATCCGCAGCACATCGTCATGAAGTCTCCTTAGATCACCGAATCTGGCCCCTAGCGCTGCTGCAGGTAGGATTGGTTGACCGGGGATATGCAATTTATCTGCATCGGGGATATCTATACGGTCTTGAACCCAAGGCCGCTGAGGCGGCTGGATCATAGAATCAGCTTTCTTGCCTTTCCTTGGTCTCTTCCTAGGCTTCTTTGCCGGAAGGTCGTCTATAATACGTTGAGCCTCCCGAGGCGGCAATTCAGGCACCGACTCATGACGCTCAAACCCTGAGTAGGCGCCAGTATAGACATACTGTTGAGTGCCATCCTCATCCTCATCCTCATCCATGGCGACATCATCAGCGACTAATGGAGCCTCTTCCTTACCCCATCCACTATCACCCAACCCGACACTGGATGCTAATTGGGTAGGTAGGGTGTTGACGTTCATACCTTGCTGAGGCTGCATGCTCGTGGGTGTGCTCCCGACCGCCTCCAGACGAAGCAGACTCTTTGGCCACAACAGGACCCACCCATTGCAACAATCACCAAGCCGCTGCGGGGTCTCGTCGCCATCCCCCCTAGTACCAGAGGAGGCAAATTCTCGTGGCCCAGTTTGACACTGGCCACGGAAACCTTGAAGACGTTCGGGGGGATCGGCCGGGGTTCCTTCGGCTTCATTATCGTCGCCTTCCCCACGTCCAGCTTCTGGTTGCTGATGGTGTACAATATGGTGCATGGGGTTTCGTTGGCCTGCAAAGAAAAGTCTGCGACGTGAGACATCCGAAAGGCAATGAAAACGGGAGATTATACATTTATTGAAGGGGGCCGGTGTGACAGATACCGTGAGGGCGTCGAGCTCAGCTAAAGACGAAGCACCGCTGAGCATGTCCGGTGTGGGAGCCGGTGCCAGAGCCGGTGCGGGAGCAGGTGCAGCTGCAGGTGCTGGTGCAACGCTAGTCGAGCTGCTCCCCAAGAAGTCAGCAAGGGAAAAGTCCGCTGCATTTTTTTTCTGGATTTTGCCAGGTCCAATTGAAAATGGCTGGAACCAAGGAAGTAGACATATCGACAACCATCTGTTTTGCGGCAACTACTGCTGTTGCGACTGTCTGAGATGATTTCTTCTCAACCGCAATCTCAACCTTCTTGTCGATGTTTTCTTCGGTTAACCTCCGTCTTTCCTTTCTCTCCTCCGTAGTCTCACTGTAGTACTTCTTCCACGTGGCGCCGTCTCCGACACCATGCACACATCCATACGACAGTCGAGTATCCACCGGGAGTTGTTTCAATATGTTCAACGCCCGGTTGAATGGAGTGTCCCACTTGGGCCTCGCCAACGCCTCAGACGGCGAGTCGCTTTCGGCCGCAATCCTGTGCTGCTCTCTCTGCAAAAGGCACAAGAATCGTTTACAATTATGCATGACTAATGTGTAGTCGAATTGATCAGAAACTAAAATTACCAGCAGTCTCATGAACTCCGTCGTGAGCCCGTTCGTCTCGAAAACCTTCTTCACTGGGTCCCAACGGTGCCGGGCCCTGAGGACGTCAGGCTCCTGCGGGACGGTGAACTCCGCCATGGGGTCTAGGATGCCCAGACTCGCGGCTTCCGCGTCCTCCTTGGCCCATATGGACCTCTTCCCACCGTAACCACGGCTTTCGAGGTGGTGGCACCCACTGTTCCTCTGTTGAAGCCCCTTCATGTACTTCGACTTTTTTTTGGCATCTTCGGCCTCGCAAGCCGCCTTGAATATTTCAAATTGCTCTGCCGTGGTTGTCGGATTATCCTTTTCAATCTCGGAGTAGGGTTCCTTTTTGTCGATCTTTGCTTTCACCCTTGTTTTCCAGGCGGCCAATGCGTCGCTAAACTTGGACATGGCGTGTTTGTTTATCTTCTTCATTGCCGGGTCCTTATCAGGATCTTTATAATCCTTTTCATTCCGGCCCAGGAACAAGAATATCTGGTGCAGCTTCTTTAGGAGGGAGGGCCTCATATTATCTATCTTCTGTAGTTTCTCATCGTTGATGGTGGCGGTTGTCCGTACGATGCAGCCTATTTGATTGCCGTAGCACGCGCGCGCTTCCTCAGGCGCGGTTGGCTCAAAATTGCCGTCGTCCACCGACATGACCACCAGTCTAGTAGTCCTGAGTTTGTTAGGAAGCCGTTGCCTCTTTGCTTTCGGTTCTATACCGGCTCCGCTCCCCGAGGCAGTCTCAGCACCGGTCTCGATGCCGGTCTGAGTCTCAGCGCCTGTCTCAATCTCAGCGCCGGTCTCAGTCTCAGCACTGGTCTGCGTGTCGGTCTCAGTCCCCGATGCGACTGGTGGGCCCAGCAACAACATCGGTTGATCATCGGCAAGGCTCAAAAATTCGTCTGCCGCCAGGTAGACGTCGTCGCAATAACCAAAACCCTGTCCTTCATCGTTGCTAGCCATGTTTCCTATGATTAAATCTAGTCAATTAATTTTAGACCTAATAAAATGAATAATGACATAAAAAAGGCCCATGTTTTGCAGGAACGTTGACTCCTTCCCGGTGCGGCCAATCCCGATATGTCCTAGTTTGTAGCACAAGTCATGCCAAAATTCACGGAAAATTTCGACATGACCTTTGTTAAAAAGTGGACTAATCGAGAACCTGAAATTTTCCGGAACGGAAATGAATCAACATTCCGCAAAACATAGGCCACTAAGCTTCATTCCCTGGAAATAACAAAAGGCCACTTTGGCACAATCGAAACATGGGCAAACACAATTGAGGAATTTGCACATATCCTGACCACTTCAAATTTGCATGTCCTAGTGTTTGACACTTCAAGAAAATCTACACAAATCTCATGCTCTCTCAAACTCAATTCAAAAACCAAATATAGATTATATTTAGTTAACTACTGAACTTAACTTTACTCTAAACTAAACCCTACTGCCCTAATTAACATCTAGTTAAACAAACTCAATTCAAAAACTAAACCCTACTGAACTAATTAACACCTACATTATCTACTACTTAACATCTATTATTACCCTAACTAAAAAACATCAACATTATCTACTACTTAACATTAACATCTATTAACTAAAAAGGATAGGTGGGGGGGGGGGGGGCTTACAGAGAGGGGAGAGACGGTGGCGGGGAGGTGCTCGGCGACGGAGGTAGGGGCGGCGAGGGCGGGCTCAGGATCGGGACGCGGCGGTCCTGGCGGGCTCGGGGGCGGTGAGGTCGAGGGCGGAGGCGGTGAGGTCCAGGGAGGCGACGGTGAGGTCGAGGGCGGCCCAAGAGGCGGCGGCAGTGAGGTTGGGCGGCCTCGGGCGGCGGCCGTGAGGATGAGCACGGCTTCGACGCCGGCAGGAGACGGCGGCTAAGTGGGGGCGACGGCGAAGTGGGGCGAGGAATCGATTTGGGGGAGAAGTGGTGGCCGGGGGGAAACCGTTTTTGGTCAAGTCAAAAGTAACGGTAGCGTGTTACAGAAGATGCGCTATAGCTAAGTTAGCTATAGCACGCTTCACAGAATGCGCTACTGCTACGTCTTCATCATTTTTTCCCTTTTTCATTTATTTTTCATTACATTATATATTTTTCCGTTCTCCTTTTTCTATTTCTTTCATTTTCATTTACTGTTCTATTCGTTTTTCATTTTATTTTATTTTCATTAGCAGTAGCGCTTTACGCATAAACGCGCTGCTATAAGTATATTAGCGGTAGCACGGTTCTTGGAAGATCGCTACTACTATGCGTAGCCCATCGGCTAAGTGATTGGAATTTTAGTAGTAGCGAGTTTTCGGTGAGAAGCGCTACTGATATATGTCCATCTGTAGAGCGCTTATTTTGCACGCGCTACTGCTGTCTAGCAGTAACGTGCTTTTTTAACAAGCGCTACTGTTAAAGTTTTGTGTATAATGTTTTTCCTAGTAGTGTATGGTAAAGATGGCTGACATCTGCATGCCAAAGGATCTGGGAGGGATCAACATTCTTGTGTCACGATGCATGAACGTGGCCCTTATGCCGCACTCGGTATGGAGGATCATTCGTGAAGGGAGGGGGTTTATGGTTGCAGCTTATCAATGCAAAGTACTTGCCGGGCGTTGCATATGTTCCCGTATGGAGGGATCCCAGATTAAGAGATCCATCCAGCGGATCAAGAAGGAGATTCGCCTGGGGTTGTCCTTCTCCGCAATGGAGAGTGGACCCTATTCTGGCTTGGCCTGCGGATAGATGGAACCTCATTGTGTGTGGGTTTTCCAAACTTGTTTGCCACCTGCTCCGATCCGATGGTGTTAGTCTCCATGACTTCCCATAATGACCATTGGAACATCCTGTTCCGATGGTCATTTGGAAAGGCGGAGTCCATGGAGTGGGCTAGTTTGCGAGCTGCCCTCTCGCGGGTGCTCGTGAATTATCTGTCGGCTAGGCATATCATGCCCAGTGTCGTAGGCTGGCTATTGCTTGAACCCCTCCCCGTTCTGTAAAGAGCCCTTACGCTTGAAGATTAATTTTTTTTTTTTGGAAATTATTGTGGAATCACCTCCCGTGAACGAAGGTGATCAAAAGACGTGGCCTGAGGAATGGGATGTGCCTTCGTTGCGGTGTCCTAGAGACTTGGACCCACATCCTCTTCTCTTGATTGGCGACAAGAGTTCTTTGGAGTTTTGTCCGTGAGGCTTTGGACTTGGCCGGATTCCATCTAACCCATGCCAGCTAGACTGGGAGGAGGAGACGCCTCTTCTAGCTGGTGTTTGCGGCATTAGCGTGGACTTTATGGACGACACATGCACATTTATTGTCAGTATTGACCAGCATCAAAAGTTATAATTTCGCCATGAACCGCACATGACCACCCCGCCGAACCTTGGGGAGGGGGGGCTCTAGCCAAAGCAATATCCATTTCCAACTCAACATCTGACATCTCCAACATGGGATACAACGACGGGAAGGGGAGCCCCCCCCCCCCCCCCCTCCGCTACTGCCCAAGTCTCCATCTACATGGTCGGTGGGTGAGCTTTGATGGAGAAGCATGGTCGCAGCGAGACGGCCCCTGGGCTCCTCCACTATCTCCTACCCCAGATCCGACATCTCCGACATGGTTGTCCAAAACGGTTGTGACAATGCGGGGGATGACGGCGACGATGGTGGTGTCCACCAGCTGCAAATGGTACTCATCCCCGTGGACCGGCGTCCACATATTGAAGGTGTTTCAGTTAACTACCCTAGCTTATGCAGAAGCCGTGTATATGCTCATTGTGTTTATATCCTCTTGATGGTCCATTTGAGATAAGAAAATCCATGCCTTCTCGAAAAAGCTACTGGACAAAAAACTACGATTCCAGGAGCGACACAGGCTGGGTGCCACGTGGGCTTTTTTTTTTCACTTAACCACCAATGACCGGTGTGTTTACGCCGTCGATGATGAAAGCAGTCTCCTCTGAAGTTTAATCACTTGTGGGCGCAAAAAAAAACATTAGTGGAGAGGTTTAGGTGCCCAGAAGTGATTTAGTATAGTTAGTGTTAGCATAACATTATCTCTAATGCAGTTTCGTAAGTGTTAAGTAAATTAGTGTTTGAGTTCTAGCACTTGTTGTAGTACATGTCCAACAAGTATTCTTGGAGGTGTGGATGCTAAGCAAATGTCGTAGTAAAGTTAGTTTGCCATGCATGGTCGCACAAAGTTGATCCATGCCGATGTGTCCGTTTGTAGAGCTTAGGAATTGTAGCACCGCATGCATTTGGTTTGCCGGCGTCTAGAGTCTGGCCATGTTTAGTTAGCCGAGTTCGAGTGATATAGCTGTCGATCAGGTTGGCGTGTATGTATGTGTACACTAAACCATATTGTGCTTTCCAGATTGTAACATGTGGGAATACTTTTGGGCAATAAAGTGAAAAAGGGGTGCAACATGTGCCCTTGGCTATAATGTTTGTGTGCGCATGTGCTTGTTATCTTTGATGTGATGAATAAACCACCAGAGATAGGGTCAAACTGCTGCCAACCTGCAGAACCTAGCCATAACTCCGTGCAACAGTAATGGTGTACAAACCAACCGGATCTGAGCAAAACGAGCAACCATCACCTCTCAACCATGAAGGTCAACCTTTGTTGATGGCTACCACCACCACCACCGCAACAACTATGGCCTTAGCCTCCATGAGTCTCCACACCTGAATATATTTCAAAGTGGCCTTAATGCCATCAGATTGATCCAGTTTATAAGGAAAACCGGGCCAAAAACCGTACAAGAGATGGTAGAACAAGAAGAGAAACAACAAAATGGACGCCGAATACAAGGCACGCCTAGCTAGAAGACCAAGGACAACACCACGAAGAGGCACAAATAGATGAGGGGAGTCGTCAAAGGATCACAATACCAAGAATTGGCAAGCGGCCTAACGCACCACACCGTCGTGCGTTCAGAATACCACGGCGCAACAGAGGAGCATCCACAATCAACGAGTGACAAGCACGAACCTTGACTGGAAGCTCTGCCATGAAAATTCAGGAACATTTAGCAGGTTGGGGAGGCATCTTGCATCATCATTGAACAAAGATGAATTAAGACAACGCCAAGAACATGAAGCTCGCAGCACCACAACAGCAACCATGGGAGGTCTTGAGCAAGCACAACAACAAGGGAGACACCGACACCACCATACCACCGTCGAATCATCCGGCCGCACCGTCACCACCAACATCCCGCAGCAAGCGCCACCCACACGTCAACCAAGCAGACCCTAAGATGATGCCTTCAAGAAGGACCACGACACCAGTGCGCCGCCATCATCCGCACCGGGAGTACCTGAGCTAGGGGTTTCCCTCGGGGTCTCAACTTCCATCTTCATCTGACCAAGCAAGGTGAGCTTTGAACGTTGGTCGCCTGGTCGCCACCCAACAACACACCGCAAAGGGGAGAGGTGTCATACATGAACGAGGTGGTCCAGAGAGGAAGACACACCACTAACCCGGCTTCCGATGGAAGAATCAAAACCACTCGAAGGAGTGGCCGAGACTAGATGACGCTGACACACGAATCTACCAAGTCGACGCCTTCAGGAAGGAATGCGACACGAAGCATGCCGCCATCGACTGTTCCGGGCGGACCAAGAACAAGGGTTTCCCCTGGTGCCTCGAAGGGGAAGTCACTGTGACAATGATGCCTCCAAGGAGGTAAGCGGCACCCTCGGGCGTCGCCATCACTGGCTCCAACCGGAGGAGCTTTCGCCCAAGTGAACAAGCCACCTTCGAGAAGCACCGGTAGACCGTGATTTGCTGCTCCCAGCTCCCGCCACCTACTGCATGAACAGATAGCCGCCACCAGCCGCCAAGAAGCAAGTCAGTAGTTGAGCCGGAAGGCTGCCACCCCAACCCGATGCCCAGCAGAACAAGCAGCGAGTCCAAACTCGCACAGCCCATCGCCCCCAACTGCCATAGCCGCCCAGCCGACGCGTCAGGATTAGGTCCGGACGCGGCAACCAGGATCTGGAGCTCGAAGCCGCCGGCCGGACCACGCCTAGCTTGCGGTGGCGCTGCAACTGCCAAGTCGCACAACAGAGGAGCCAAACCCCCCAGCCCACCACCTCCATCCACGCCGCCCGCGAGGGCCCACATCTGGCCTGAACGGGCGCCCACGAGCGCAACCGAGCACCCGCGACGGCACGCCCACTGATAGAGTTTACCTTGTTGTCTAGATATTCATCATGTTTATTTGTCTTTGCATGATTTTAGTTCTAGTAGTCGATTTAGTTCCATCTAGTTGTATGCATGTAAACATGGCGGAGTGACCAGGTCTGCAGAGAAGACAGCACGCAGCGATAGAGAGAGTGCAGTATAGCGGGCGGACTGGCGGCCAGTAGTTGAGTACATGCATTCACGTGTTGGGACTAATCATGTGTTTAGTGATCAGGGCATTAGTGCACGTAGTGAAGAGGTGGCCTACGTAGGCAAGTACTGATGGTCAAGATAGAGTTGGTTAGCGTCTAGCTACATGCATGTAAAGAAAATGGCCGAGCCGTGTCGCCGTTGCGGGAGGTTCGGCCTGTTGGTGCTGGACGTGCGTGCATGCAGCTAGTGGAGAGTGAAATACGGATCAAGCCGGTGTGTGGCTTGGCCGTGTGTGCATGTTTCCCTTGAAAAGCACTTGTAACCAGTTGCATCTAGTGAGAGAAAATACAGAAAAGTGGCACAAGTTGTGTGCGGTGCCTAACTCTGTGTGTACGTTTTCTTCAACCTCCAGACTTGTGTGTCTTCTTCTTCCCCGGGCTGCGCCAACACCCACCGCCGCAACCACGCACCGCACCGCGCGTTGAAGACCACCTCCGCCGCCACAAGCGAGCACGGCGCTCCAGAGCTGAGCGCCGGGCAGCAGCCAGTCACCCGTGAGTTCCCCATCTCGCGAGCAAACATCCGCTGAAAAGAGCATGCCCCGCCGCCGCCGGCTTCTCACAAGCTTTGCCTGCTGGAGGCCATCGGCGACGGTGAGGGGGAGAAGGAGGTGGGTGGGGGAGAGGCTGCGGTCTGCGGGTTCGCCGCCGGTGTCGCCTGTCGGGGGAGGAAGCTATTACATCATGCACCCTTCCAGTGAGGAGTAGGAGCCTAGGTGGAGTTGTCCTCCTTCGAAGCTGGGAGTGCCAGGGTCAAGGACAGGGAGCTCCAACGTGTCCAGCTCGGCTATGCGGACGTCGTAGGTGAAGATCTTGCCACTACCATGTGTCAGCCAGTGGAGGGACGCCACCATGGAGGACGACGGCATCGAAATGCACGTTGACCCACAATATCGTGATTAAATCCTCGTGAGTCATGACGGCTCCCTAGGTTTTCGTCGATGGTGTGAAGGTCTGGAGTATGATGCCGTGTGGAGTGTTGTCGTTGGAACTGAATGATGTGTTGAGGCTACCAACGAATAGCAAGAAGGAGCAGCTGATGCTCTCTGCAGCCGTGAGCAAGACGCAGATGTGAGAACTCACGCTATTGTGAGGGTGGCCTGATGGCTCCGAGAGGAAGGTTCTTTGACCGGTGATGAGGTCATAACGCACAGGTCAGGGTTGTGCTAACATGGCGACGACGACGTAGAAGAATGACATCGTCGCCGGACGCCAGGCAGTAGTAATCCCCAAGGATGCCACCTAGGTGACGAGACATGAGGGATGACAAATGGTCGTCAGTAAACAACACAGTGTCGGGTGTGCCCGGGTGCACCAAAGAGAGGAGCATATCAAAGAAGGACAGGTCGAGGATGTTTGGAGGCAGGCGAGGATGCACTGCGGCATGATCTCATGCTGGCTGACACGATGTATGAAGGACAGGTCGAGGATGTCACGTCAAAGAAGTTTGCATAAGGCCAACTCCACCGGACGACTCCAAACGGATGTCCGGTTTGGCCAGATTTTGTTCCTTTGGGGCGGCAATGAGTTCGCCCATGTCCGCCTCTGTCCGTCGGGTCGTGGGTGCGCCCAACGTGCGGCCACACCCCAAATCATGTCCGTGTTGGACATGATAAAAAACTGAAAAACTAAAATAAAATGACTTAAAAAGTAAATAAACGAAGTTAAAAAAACTTAAAACATAAGTTAAGGAGTCATGGCCACAAAACGGCTCAGTTTCAGTGTTCAATTAATGGCCCAGTGCCATAATTAACATAAAAACAAAATAAAAAATGCCGCCCGCGCGCTCCTGCCGTGCCCGTCGATGCCGTGGTCGTGGACGTCTTCAGTGGCCGCCGGTGTCGTCGTCGTCGCCGACGAGGTCGACGTAGTCCGGCGACGTCCAGAGGTGGGCCGGCGGTCCGTGGTGCACGGGGGCGGTGGGCTGGAAGGTGGCAGGTGCCTGCACCACCTCCTTCCGTGGCGAGGCATCCCTCTCCGGTGACCTCGGCGGCGTGGGGCACCAGTTCACGCCCCCCCCCCCCGGCGTCCGCCATCTCCAGTGCTGGCCCACCAGGCCCGGGTGGAACCCGGCCACCGGCGGCTCCTCCATCACCTCCTCCTTCACCACCATCTCCAGCTTGGGGATGGGCGACGTCGCCGGCCGCGGAGAGGGCCGTCATCTCCTCGAGGACCTCCCATTGGAGCTCATCGTGCGTGCGCATGGAGTCCTCAATGACACGCGCCATGAGACGGGCCTCCTCCTCCCCTGTCATGCGAGGAGGTGGAGGTGGTGATGGAGACGGGGAAGGCTACGGCGTGGGCGTGAGGCCGCGCACCCGCGTACGCCCGCGCATCTCCCGACGTGGCGGCCGCGGCCTTAACACCGTGCCGGCGAAGTAGGACGTGCCCCGCACGTCATGCTCGTCCTGGAGCCACGTGTCCCAGAGCACGGAGTCGGGGCGTACCTCTCGTCGTAGTAGAGGTCGTCGGGAGGAGGAGGCGGCGGCGCTCGATCTCATCGCGGCGCGCACGACCGCTCTTCGGCACCGGCGGGATTGGGACCCTGTCGGCGGAGAGGTGCCAATTGTTGAGGAGGTGGACGTCGCTCCACGGAACCGGCGTCCTCGTCTCCCAGTAGCGCCGGCATACGTTGGCGTTGAGGTACTGCCGGTCGTGCTCGCTGGCGGCCCTAGGGGCGATGGTGAAGGGAGCAGGCGCGGGGACCCGACGGGAGGTGCGCGGCGGTGATGCGGGCTCCTCCTTCACGGAGCCGCGGTGGCGTCCCGAAAAGGAGCCGGCCTCGCGGCCGTGCTTCCCCTTGCGGCCGTAGTTCCATAGCCCCATGGCTGCGGCCGGCCGGCGAGTTCGAGGACGGGAGCGGCTAGGGTTTGGGGAGTGTCGGGTTTCGAGAGGGCAGAGAGGGGCCGGAGTGGGAAGTGTGGACGACGACTGGTCCATTGCTTCCCATTTAAGAAGGACGGCGACCGTTCGCTGGGCGGATGACAGATGGGGCCACCCGCGCGTGCACATTGATGTTGGCGGGTGGGAGGTAGGTGGCCGCCTGCCACGCAGCCCCGACGCGTCCGTTCGCTGTCCGCCGCGACCCAAACCCGACACATGTTTGCGCTCGAAATGGGTTGGCCCGGACACCAAACAGACCAGATGGGTTCAGGCCGTCGCGCGCTGGGCCGTCTGGTTTGTCCCCTTTACCTCAAATGGACGAGGCCGAACGGGATAGGGTCGCGCGATGGAGTTGGTCTAACGCAGAGCAGCGAACAAGGGTGCGGATGTCCGAGCACACCGTGATGTCAAGCAAGAGACCCGCTGGGAGTGCCAACTGGATCCCCGCCGGCCTGCCCGTCATGCCGTGCATGTTCGCTGATGGGGCTAATTAATTTGCTGCGGCGAATCAAACTTAATTTTTTTGATAAAGGACATTTCATTTAATAATCAAACTTAATTTTTTTGATAAAGGATATTTCATTTAATTGATATATAGGGGTGATACAGTCGCATCGAAACCAAATTTGATGGATCATGCACAGTTGGTGTCTTTATTCTGCAACAACCATCATGGTTTGAACAGTCACCGTGCATGTCTGGCGTCTAGTCTACCCTGGACCGTCTATTTATAAGAGTTTTGCACCGAAATGCTCTTTACAGAATGGAGATACTACGGTTTTCGCACATGCATCATTCTTTTAGATAAAAGAACAACTTTCCAGCGCTACGTTGAAAGACTATATACATCCACATTTGCACCAGCCTCTATATATGTAAAGAGAGTAATTTGCACAATAAATCAAAAACTCCCAGAGTTTTTATATATAAACCAACAGTATCCAAAAGCTGGGATCAATACCCACACATTCATTACGTGCTAACGTGTGAGCACCTCATCTAACTTTGTGTACAGGAGAGAGATGCGTCCAGGCTGGTTTTGTCGTACGTGTGATTGTTCCATTACTTGAGATTATTGGTCAAACATTTTGACTTATTCGATGTATGTCATCTTTTGTGGAATGACAGGTACTTAGGAGATGGAGGCACAGATGGAGGAAAACAGGGAAGGAAGCACAGTTGGTTTACCAACAAGTTTCAAAATGCATTGAAATTGGGTTACTCTGCCAGGAAATTGACCCATCGAAACGGCCTTTTATATGGGATATCATGGATGATATGAGGCAAATGCAAGGTGTTAATGGTTCAATCAGAAATGACTCTGAATATAATTTTGGACAGGCAAGCTCTTATGCTCCCTCAGACGTATTTGTTAGCTATGGAGTACTCTCCGAGAGCGGCTAAATGGCTCCGGAGCTCATCTTCTCCTCAGTAAAATAAAAGAATTACTAGAATTTGTTTAAAATCTTTTTTTTGCATGAAAGAAGTGAGCGTGGGCCAGAAGCCTTCGTGCTTAGCCGAGGCTCTCTCACCGAGTTGGCTACTTCACTAGTTATGCAATACATATATCATTTGTCCCAAAAAATGTAACATATTTGTTCTGCTCTTTTCTTGTAGATAAACCCTTACTCGGAAGATGACGATATGCTTGGAATTGAGCCGCTCGAACTACATTTTCCTTTTCAGCTTAATAAACAGATGTCATGCGCCATTCAACTAACCAATGAGACAAGCTCTTACATTGCTTTCAACATCGAACATATGAATCCCCTATCATACTGTGCACAACCACATAAAGACATTATGCCACCCCGATCCAAGTGTAGTGTCGAAATAATAATGCAACCACAGGCCAAGGCACCGAGAGATCGTACTAGCGAATTCACTGTGTGGAGCACCAAAGTGAAGGACGGCCTTGTCATTGAGGATATGGCTACAATCAAGTCCATTAAAGAGGCAGTCAACGTGGTTGATGAGGTGAATTTGGATGTGGTTTTTGATGTCAATGAGCCACAAGATGCAATCAATGTTGTTGATGAGGTGAATTTGGATGTGCTTTCTGAGGCTAGTGAGCCACCGGAGGCAGTTGATGAGGTGAGTTGTCTAAGAATAATAACTTACAAAGCTTTGTCTATTGAGTTAGTGTCCATCACAAATTATCTTTTATTGAAGTTAGAGTGCCAAATTAATTGTAGTCCAGATCCAAATATATTTACTTTCGCTTTGTAGTAGAACTGAACTTTGTGGTTGTGTGAATGAAATCAGGGAGATATCCCTTTCTTAAGAAAATAAAAGAGATCCATATCAAATAGGTTTTTAATTATTTTGATACCACAATATAATCAGTAGTCCTACTATATGTAGATTATAGATTGGCTTGCACTCCCTTTCCTTTTTATTTCATGAAGTTTTAAATCAACAATTTTCTTCTGACAAGTCTCGCCAATTGTGTGCATCGGCACCTGATACAACCACCGAGTGGGAGGTGAGATCGCTAAACTAAGGGAGAAAACTTAGTTACAAAAGCTACTGTCTGGTTAATATTTGGCTAGTACAAAATGGAACTTGTGCATAATGAATAATGGTACAAGTGTTCTCGCAAAAAAAAATGGTACAAGAGTAACAGCATGGCAGAAATTTAATTAATACAAATGTCAAAAAGGGCAATGACAGCATAATAGGCACACGCACTACCGGAATCGCACCCTATGCCGACGGCCAGGGCCGTCGGCATAGCCCTGAATGGCCGTCGGGACAGGCCTATGCCGACGGCCCTCGTCGGCATAGGGCCGTCGGCAAAATATCCGTCGGCGTAGCCAGAAAGGCCGTCGGCATAGAAAGGCCGTCGGCATAAGACCTATCCCGACGGTGTCCGTACATCTATGCCGACGGCCAAGGCCGTCGGCAACGTTATCGCCTAACGGCGGCCGCCGTCAAGTCTGCCCAACGACTTGTCTCCACGTGGCACCCCTATGCCGACGGCCTAGCCGTCGGCTTAGTAGAAAACTGTGCCGACGGCTAGACCGTCGGCATAGATGTGCCACGTGCCGACCGTCCGCTGCTCGTGGGCCAGGGCTATGCCGACGGCCCAGCCGTCGGCATAGTCTGAGATTAAGCCGACGGCCAGGCCGTCGGCATAGTACTTCAAACAGAGATCCCAGTTGCTGACACGTGGGCACCTATGCCGACGGCGGGACCGTCGGCTTAATTTCAAACTATTCCGACGGCTGGGCCGTCGGCATAGGTGCCCACGTGTCAGCAACTGGGAGCTGACGCTGGCCCTATGCCGACAGCCTAGCCGTCGGCATAGTTTGCTTTTAATTTTTTTTTTCTTTTTTCTGTTTGTTTTCAAATCAGTTCAATTCAGATAACATCACATATCATCAGCACATATCAGCAGCACATATCAACGAACGTAAGCATAAGCATCATGACAACAATAGATCATCATCACACAAGCATAAGCATATCAACGAATGTAAGCATAAGCATCATCACACAAGTCAGCTAAATGATCATCAGCACACACAAGTCATCTCAAGCATCATCATCACATCTCAAGCATCATCGAGCACCGCAGAGGTCGTCACCGCCAAGACGGCCAAAGTCCAGGTCATCAGTGCTAGCGGCAGCGCTACCGCCTCCGCCTCCGTGGATCGGAGTGGTCGGGCTCCGTGTCTCCGGAGTGCTGCGAAGACCACCGCCAACGGTAGATCCACCTGTTCCCTGCATGTTGAAAAGACATATGCACGGGATCTATGACTGTGTTGAAAGGCATGACATGCTTTGGGTGAATAGATTGGGGATGAACTAACCGGCGAGGGGCCAGCGTTCTGTGCCACAAACTCCTCAAAGCTCATTAGCATTGGTTGTGCTGGAGGGCATTGTGCTGTAGGGAACTGAGGACACCTGCCGGCCGCCATATCCTGAAAAGCCTGCTACATCTGGCTATCCCTCTGCACTTGGTGTTCATAAAGCCTCTGATGCCACGCCATGGTCTCCTGGCGTGTGTACTCCATGTAGGCCTACGGTATGACAGGATGGAACTCATAAAACTACTAAATGCGGAAAATGAAGTGAGAAATGAAGATAAGAGGGAAAATACTTACAGATTGTTGCTCCTGAAAGAGGGACTGTGTACTAGTCACTGGCTGGCTCGTGCGCTGGCTCAGGCTCGGGTCGATCCGACGAAGCTGTGTGTAGGAGATACTAGGAGTGATCACAGCATCGAGAACCGCATCCCGACCGTGCTCCTTGGGCCCCATCCTCACCACCGCCATGTCGTCCAGAGGCGCCGCAATGGGGTCAGGTGTGTCAGGATGTAACTCCAGATACGCTTCGGAGTAGGCCTTCTTCCTCCCTTCGGTCTTCTTGCCGTAGTACTTGGGCTCGCCAGGCTTGGGGTCCTTCCGCGTATGGGCGATCTCCCACGCCTGCATGTGTGAGAGCGGCCGCTTCAGTTTCTCCTCCTGCACCACCAAACAGAGGTTAGTCATACATAAGAAAGTGATGGTAAATAGAAGAAGAAGAATGTTTAATGGGGTTAGTCATACATTAACTGCCTTGTGGAGATAGTGGTTTCGGTTTCCCTGAGCATGTACTCCCTCCGTCCCTCGGTTAGCCTTATTTTGGGTTCTCATAGCCGCCCAGGCTCCAGCCTCATCACACCAAAGATCCACCAATGCCGCCCAGGACTCGTCTTTTCCATAACACCAATTTGAACACACCTACATAATAAAAGCATAATGGCATGTAGGTGTGTCCAAATTGGTGTTATGGAAGCATAAAGCATAAAGCATAATGTACCACAAGGTAATGAAAGCATAATGAAAAATCTTTTATACTTACCGCCATGAACTCGGGCCTCTCCAAGGTAATGCCCATCCTCCGCGCTTCTTCCTTGGTCATCTTCACACCAAGATAGTCGTGGTAGTATGTGGAGATGGCCACATAGCGCACCTCGTACTGCATCTGGCGGGCCTTCTTCTTGCATTGGCGCAGCACGATCTGGTCCGCTCTAGCCCTGTGCTCCGGAAGAACTCGATAGAATTTCTACAATCATGCATGAAACAAGAATGGGAGAAGCCATGAGTTAAATCATTCATGAAACTAGAATGGACTTGTGCTTCTGAAGAGAACTCACCCAGAAAGTAGTGATCACGGCCTTGGCATGGGTCTCATGGTCTGCGTGGCGGGCCGCTTCCCAGTGGTCCCAGCTCGTGGCCAAAACCCGACGGTCTGGCTGCCTGACTGGATCAGGACAGTACAACCCCGGCCAATATAACTTCAGCAAGACAGTGATGAGGCCGTTGGGAATACGGACCCCTTTAGAATATATCCAGTTGCTGCAAAAGAATGAACTATTAGCATGTGACAAGAAAAATAAATAACAACCGGAATAAGCATGTGACAAGCAACATAATGAACCACTTACTCTTTTCCCGTGGGCTCAATGAGCCACTTCTGCTCCTCAGTAGCAGGAACCTGCTTTGGTAGCTTTGCGTTGCCACGCAGCCACCCCTTCGTGTCAACCCCCTTCCCGTCACCACCATCATCCCCGCCACCACCCTCCTCCTCGCCTGCCTCCCCCTCCCCAACCTCCTCCTCCTCCTCCTCGCCTGCCTCCTCCTCCTCCTCGTCCTCCTCCTCCTCCTTGCCTGCCTCACTAGAGGAGGGTACCTCACTAGAGGAGGGCCTCGAAGACAACACGCCTAAGTCGGTGAGGGTGCGCTCTTTCTGGCCGCGACCCCCTGTAGTGGCTCTCCCCCCAGCACCTCGTCCTCTAGAGGCTCTCCCCCCGCCCCCTCCTCCTCTAGGGGCACCTCTCCCTCGACCTCCCTGTGAGGAGTCATCGTCAAGTAGCCGAGGGGGAGGATTACGTGCTCGACCACTCCGACTAGGCAGGCCGACGACCTTGCGTAGGAAACCCACGCCGTCGGCCTTCCCCTTGCCCATGTTCCACGAACCTGCATTGAAAAGAGAAAAGGCAATTAGTAAATTAATGAAATGAAGGAAAGGCATGATAATAAACACATTAATAAAAATGCATAAAAAGGCATGATAATAAACACATTAATAAAAAATACTTGAAACGTACATCTGCTAGAACCCATATGAATCATCACTGTTGTAACCTCTTTCTCGGTCTGTCTCATCATCACTATCAATCATATCATCTTCGTTGTCCGACGGAGGTGGAGGCTCTTCCTCGTCGTCAGCGTTTTTGTTTAACTTTTCTAGCATAAGTACGTCATTTTCATTGACAATGGTCTCACCATCATTCCGTGCATCGTCGATGTTTGGGTCCACATCATCATCACCCAATGGTCTAGCGTCATCGTTTCTAACCACATCATCATCATCATCAGGTTGCTCTTGATAGAACACTCCCTCGTATGTCATGGGGTTAATGTTGTAGTAATCGTCTTCATTCGGGTCTGGTAGCTTACCATGTGGCAACACCTTGAACACAACTTCCCAACCCTTTAGATACACTTTCTGGCATGGGTAAGGCAGATAATATACTTGTGTAGCTTGGGTAGCCGCAATGAAGAGATCGGCTCCGGCATAGACGGTTGATGGTTTAACTTCGACCAAACCAATGGAAGGCGTATGTTTTACCCCCTCCTGGGGATCGAACCATCGGCATTTGAACACAGGCAGACTTAGGGTCTCACGCCCCTGGCGGAATTTAACCTCGTATATATTTTGTACCCTTCCGTAGTAGTCTACTGAATTTTGACCGGGGGTGTACACTCCAGTATTTATAGTTTTGGGATCGGGGCGGCTGTTTTGGTGCTCCTCTGTATGGAAGCGATACCCATTCACATCATACTTTTTACATGTTACGACGGCAGGGTCAAAACCCATGGAAACCCATCTCAATTCATCATCCATAGATATGTTCGAATCTTTTCCCTACAAGTATAATGGAAATTGTTGCGTGCATTAGTTCGGTTAACTAATAAATGTTGAAGTAGGTATTTAACAGGGGATTGTGGAAAATTACTTTCTCCATGAACCAAGCAACAAAATTTTTACGTCCAGGGTTTCCATGACGGAGAAGAGTAAGTGCCTCCGCCTCAGTAGGAGGATTCACTCCCGTCCATTCCTCTTGAACGAAATCACTAAAAAGATAAGCGGTGTTAGACCGGGACTAAGTGAACATGAAACATGATGATGTGGAAGAGATAAAGGAATGGTGTAGTGGTATTACCTCATCCACACTTCCTCAACTTCCTTGATGTTGTGCAAGATATAGAACATGAGGTCCTCCCACTCTTGTCGTGGCATGTTATAAGATTTCGAGGCCCCAGCCCTCCCACCTTGCGCGTTGAATAGATCGAGCCTGGGTTGATACTTGGGCTCTTCTATATTGTATCGAGGCACCTTGTTATGCAGATGGGGAACATGGTCTGGATAGTATGATGTCCTGAGGTCTGACACCTCCTCTAGGATAACTGCCTCAGCTATGGAAGCTTCAATCTTAGCTTTGTTTCCACATTTCCGTCGGAGATGCTTGTTCTGCCTCTCAGGGCCGTACTGCCAGCGATTTTGCACAGGGCCCCCCAACAATACCTCGTTCGCGAGGTGCAGAATGAGATGTGTCATCGGAGTAAAGAAGCCTGGCGGAAAGATCTTCTCTAGCTTGACTATCAACTCCGGTGCCTTCTTATGCAATTTTTCAATCACGTCTTTACTTACTTCTTTAGCACAGAGCGTGCGGAAGAAATGGCTAAGCTCAGCAAGCACTCGCCAGACATGCTCGGGGACATAGCCTCGAACCATCACCGGCATTATCCGCTCAATCCATACATGGTAGTCATGACTCTTCAGGCCGGTCACTTTGCCCGTTGAAAGATTGACTCCCTTACTTATATTCGATGCATAACCATCGGTGAACTTCAAAATTTGTTTCAGCCAGATAAGTACTTCTTTTTTTTCTGGCGGTTTAAGGACAAAGTCAGCATCTGGCTTGAACCAGTTTTTACGACCGCCTGTGGGAGGCTTCATGTTCAGGCGTGGTCTATCACAAATTCTCTGTTGATCGGCTCTAGCTTTTACGTTATCCTTCGTCTTATCAGGAATGTTGAGGATCGTGTGGAAAAGTGACTCTGCCACATTCTTTTCGGTGTGCATCACATCAATATTGTAAGGAAGTTTGAGGTCCTTCAAATAGGGAAGCTGCGAGAAGGGGGTAATGTGCGTCCAGTTGTGCGTCTCACCATATCCCTCGAAGCCTTTGGCTTTGGCTTTGCCTTTGCCTTCGACTTTAGGCTTGAGAGCTTTTAGCTGAGAAAGAACATCTGCCCCCGAAAATGTTGGAATCTCGGTTACTTCATGAACAACCCGGCCTTTCGTGAAGTTCTTCTTGTCTTCCCTGTCTGGATGGTCTGGAGGGAGGAACTGTCGATGCAGGTCAAAGGCTACATACTTGCCACCCTTACTCAGCCAAATCATTCGCAGAGCCTGCATGCACACTGGGCATGGCATCTTACCACTTGTACACCATCCGCAGAATAGAGCATAGCCGGGAAAGTCATGCATGCAATAGTGCAACCAAACTTTCATCAAGAAATTTCTCTGCAAATCCCGGTCGTATGTCAACCTCGGAAAATACCAAGAATGGTGCAAAGCATCCACAAGCGGCTGCATAAACACACCCAACTGCTTCCCCGGGTAGTCAGGCCCCCGAATGATGAGCGACAAGAACATGGTCTTCCGTTGCATTAGGGCACCAGGAGGAAGATTGAGCGGAATTACAAACACAGGCCAGCAGCTGTATGGATTGGACGACATACCATATGGATTCAACCCATCACCTGATATGGCTATTCTGACATTCCCAGCCTCGGCTGCTTCCTCGGGGTATTCTTCATCGAATGACTTCCATGCTTCCCCTCCCGATGGATGTATGATTTTTTTTGGATTGTACCTTATACCTTCCTTGTGCCACTTCATCATTTTGGCAGACTCCTTCGTGATGAAAAGGCGCTGCAGTCTTTTTATAAAATCAAGATATCGAAGAACCTTAACGGGGATGGTTAGCTGCTTTTTCTCACCATCCTCACCGACCACCTCAATGTACCGAGACGAACCGCACTTCCTAAAGTACTTGTCATCCGCATACTCGTGCCTAAACAAAAGGCAATTCTTCGGGCAAACATCTATTTTCTCATAATCCATAGAGAGTGCCTTCATGATTTTCTTTGTATCGTACATGCTTTTCGGCAGTTCATGACCCTCAGGGAGGCTGTTAGCCCATACTCCCAGGAATGCTTCGAAGCATTTCTGGCTACAGCCATACTCAGCCTTGACTGCAATCAGTTGCGAGATGGCATCCAGCTGAGATATTTTCGCACCCGCATAAAGAGGTTTCTTCGACGAGGCCAAGACCTCCAAGAAGGCCTTTGCGGTTGCCTCCGGCTCCTCTGGTTCATTCTCTGAAGGTGTCGCATTTGCCGTTTCTGCAACAATGACATCATCTAGCATGTCCCTGACCCCGTCGTCCTCATATCCATCGATGTGTTGTCGCATCACCTCCTCTCTACCACGGTCCTTCTCGGCTATGTTTATCGGCGGCATGTCAAAGTTTGCCATATATCCGTGCGTGCGAAGATGCTCACTCATGTCCATCTGATTTCTACGGTGACGTCTCGCACATCTCGCACAGGGGCATGGTGGGATAATTCTCATTGTACGACGGAATATCTCCTTCAAATACACATCGGTTTTCGCGATCCACTCTGATGTTACTCGATTCCGACGGATAAAACCACTGTACATCCACTGATTATCTGCCATCCTCTGCTTTTTTGCAACCCACACAACATAATTAAGGATTCACTTAAATTAATCACATCAAATTTTCAGTTTCTACCGCGTTTAATCCACCTACATCTCTAATAGGTAAAGGTGGGTCCTAATCCCACCCGAGAATGTGTAGATTGAGTACGTTGTCCACGCTCTACCCCGTTCCGAGACAAAATTTCGGCAGCACCTCCCCGCTGTTCTCCAGATACACGTCTCGGCAAAATGCCGAGAGAATGTGCATCCGGAGAACAACAGGGAGGCGCCGCCGAAATCCTGTCTCGGAACGGGGTAGAGCATGAACAACGTACCCAATCTACACATCCTCGGGCTGTCCGTGGAAAGCGCTGGACAATCTGAAAGAGCTGCGGTGATAAATATGCAATTGAATGCATATTTATCGATGCAACCCTTTCGGACGGGAGACGCCTAGGTTACGTCAGTTGACTTGAGAATGAAATCTAGTGATATGAAAAAATTGGAGGAGATGGACTTATAGCTCACCCTCGGCTGTAGAGGAAGTAGTCGAACAGAGGAGGGACGATCCTTGACCAACAACTCCGATGACGATCACTCCACCGACATGAAACTCTACAAAACCTGCAAATTCCAACGCGACAAAAATTTAGAACATCACAACTCATAAAGCATATTCATCATCAACTCACAAATTTAGGTGCATTCATTTATTCTTGAATCATGTAGGGTTATTTCATCACATATTCATCATCATCATCACAACTAACATTATTAAATAAATATTCATCATCATCATCATCATCATCACAACTAACAATATCAACAATATATTCATCATCATTGTCTATTCATCATCATCATCGATTCATCTCATCGAACAAAAAATTTGTCTATCTCTATCTATATATCTAACAATCTATCTATCTAACAATCTATCTATCTAACAATCTATCTATCTATTGATCTATCTATCGATCTATCTATCTATATATCTAACAATCTATCTATCTAAAAACAGAAAAAAAGGTGGAGGTCTCACCGGAGCAGCAGGGCCGGGGCGAGGCGGAGCCAGGCAGGGCCAGGGCGAGGAGGACGTCGGGCCGGGGCGGGGAGGCGCGGGGCGGGGAGGACGTCGGGGCGGGCGCGGATGGGGCGGCGCGGGGCGGGGAGGACGGCGGGGCCCGGCGGCGTCGACGGCGGTCTTGGGGCGGTGCGGTGGGGGAGGGGATGGGGGCGGCGCGGGCAGTGGGTGCGGTGCGGCGGCGGTGGGGGAGGGGATGGGGGCGGCGCGGGCAGTGGGGGGCGGCGTGGCGGCGGTGGGGGATGGGATGGGGGCGGGGGTGGGACAGCACCGGAGTTGGGGGAGGGGATGGGGTGGCGGCGCGGCGAGGGTCGGGATAGGGCGGCGGCGGCAGCGAGGGTGGGGCAGCGGCAAGGGTCAGGATAGCGCGGCGGCGGCACGAGTGGGGATCGTGGTCGGGCGAGGAGGAGACGGTGGGGGAGATGGATGGCGAATGGGTGGCGGGGGTGAACCGCAAGGGGATAAGGTCGGCCCTATGCCGACGGCCTGGCCGTCGGCATAGGCCCACCACTTTGCCACGTCACCGATCCGTGGACATGTGCGTCTCTATGCCGCATAGATAGGAGGCCTATGCCGACGGCTATGCCGTAGGCATAGATGGCAACTGCTTTTTTAAAAAAAAAAATAGTCCCACCTCGCCCAAAGACAAGCAACATGACCTGTTTAAATAGTTGGCTAATCCATAGTGGCCTGAGCATGCCACTATGCTTCCACAAGCGTAGGAGGGCCCACCGTAACACCTGGCGGCATTGCTACCCCCCTCCGGTACCCCGTCCCGTCTAACCCTAACACAGACGACCGCCGGATCTAGCTCTTTGACTTTGCACAGACCCACAGCAAGATCCCCTCCGTGTAGACCCCACGCGTCCGTTTCCCCCCTCCAGGTGCCGGCGGCGGCGCCGTCCGTGAGGGGGGGGCACACCCCGGACACGCGTGCCGCCTCTTCGGACATGCCACCACACCACCCCGCATGTATGAGGGCCCGGTGCCACACTCCGGTGGCATTGCTACCCCCCAGGGCCCCCGTCCCGCCTAACCCTGTAGCGATTGACCACGCGATCTAGCCCTTTGACTTTGCACGGACGGGCTTTGACCAGTGGACCTCCCCACCCGGTTGTGTTAGGTCAGCCCATAGGAACACTCTGGAGCAACATCCGGGCCAGACCCACAGCAAGATCCCCTCCGTGTAGACCCCACGCGTCCGTTTCCCCCCTCCAGGTGCCGGCGACGGCGCCGTCCGTGAGGGGGGGCACACCCCGGACACGCGTTCCGCCTCTTCAGACATGCCACCACATCACCCCGCATGTATGAGGGCCTGGTGCCACGCTCCGGTGGCATTGCTACCCCCCCCCAGGGCCCCCGTCCCGCCTAGCCCTATAGCGATTGACCACGCGATCTAGCCCTTTGACTTTGCACGGACGGGCTTTGACCAGTGGGCCTCCCCACCCTGTTGTGTTAGGTCAGCCCATAGGAACAGTTTGGAGCAACATCCGGGCCAAACACACAGCAAGATCCCCTCCGTGTAGACCCCACGCGTCCGTTTCCCCCCTCCAGGTGCCGGCGGCGGCGCCGTCCGTGAGGGGGGCACACCCTGGACACGCGTGCCGCCTCTTCAGACAAGCCACCACACCACCCCGCATGTATGAGGGCCCGATGCCACGCTCCGGTGGCATTGCTACCCCCCCCAGGGCCCCCGTCCCGCCTAACCCTGTAGCGATTGACCACGCGATCTAGCCCTTTGACTTTGCACGGACGGGCTTTGACCAGTGGACCTCCCCACCCGGTTGTGTTAGGTCATCCCATAGGAACACTCTGGAGCAACATCCGGGCCAGACCCACAGCAAGATCCCCTTCGTGTAGACCCCACGCGTCCGTTTCCCCCCTCCAGGTGCCGGCGGCGGCGCCGTCCGTGAGGGGGGGCACACCCCGGACACGCGTGCCGCCTCTTCAGACATGCCACCATATCACCCCGCATGTATGAGGGCCCGGTGCCACGCTCCGGTGGCATTGCTACCCCACCAGGGCCCCCGTCCCGCCTAACCCTATAGCGATTGACCACGCGATCTAGCCCTTTGACTTTGCACGGACGGGCTTTGACCAGTGGGCCTCCCCACCCGGTTGTGTTAGGTCAGCCCATAGGAACAGTTTGGAGCAACATCCGAGCCAGACCCACAGCAAGATCCCCTCCGTGTAGACCCCACGCGTCCGTTTACCCCCTCCAGGTGCCGGCGGCGGCGCCGTCCGTGAGGGGGGGCACACCCCGGACACGCGTCCCGCCTCTTCGGACATGCCACCACACCACCCCGCATGTATGAGGGCCCGGTGCCACACTCCGGTGGCATTGCTACCCCCTAGGGCCCCCGTCCCGCCTAACCCTATAGCGTTTGACCACGCGATCTAGCCCTTTGACTTTGCACGGACGGGCTTTGACCAGTGGACCTCTCCACCCGGTTGTGTTAGGTCAGCCCATAGGAACACTCTGGAGCAACATCCGGGCCAGACCCACAGCAAGATCCCCTCCGTGTAGACCCCACGCGTCCGTTTCCCCCCTCCAGGTGCCGGCGGCGGCGCCGTCCGTGAGGGGGGGCACACCCCGGACACGCGTGCCGCCTCTTCAGACATGCCACCACACCACCCCGCATGTATGAGGGCCCGGTGCCACGCTCCGGTGGCATTGCTACCCCCCCAGGGCCCCCGTCCCGCCTAACCCTGTAACGATTGACCACGCGATCTAGCCCTTTGACTTTGCACGGACGGGCTTTGACCAGTGGACCTCCCCACCCGGTTGTGTTAGGTCAGCCCATAGGAACAGTTTGGAGCAACATCCGGGCTAGACCCACAGCAAGATCCCCTCCGTGTAGACCCCACGCGTCCGTTTCCCCCCTCCAGGTGCCGGCGGCGGCGCCGTCCGTGAGGGGGGCACACCCCGGACACGCGTCCCGCCTCTTCGGACATGCCACCACACCACCCCGCATGTATGAGGGCCCGGTGCCACGCTCCGGTGGCATTGCTACCCCCCAGGGCCCCCGTCCCGCCTAACCCTGTAGCGTTTGACCACGCGATCTAGCCCTTTGACTTTGCACGGACGGGCTTTGACCAGTGGACCTCCCCACCCAGTTGTGTTAGGTCAGCCCATAGGAACACTCTGGAGCAACATCCGGGCCAGACCCACAGCAAGATCCCCTCCGTGTAGACCCCACGCGTCCGTTTCCCCCCTCTAGGTGGCGGCGACGGCGCCGTCCGTGAGGGGGGGCACACCCCGGACACGCGTTCTGCCTCTTCAGACATGCCACCACATCACCCCGCATGTATGAGGGCCCGGTGCCATGCTCCGGTGGCATTGCTACCCCCCCAGGGCCCCCGTCCCGCCTAACCCTATAGCAATTGACCACGCGATCTAGCCCTTTGACTTTGCACGGACGGGCTTTGACCAGTGGGCCTCCCCACCCAGTTGTGTTAGGTCAGCCCATAGGAACAGTTTGGAGCAACATCCGGGCCAGACCCACAGCAAGATCCCCTCCGTGTAGACCCCACGCGTCCGTTTACCCCCTCCAGGTGCCGGCGGCGGCGCCGTTCGTGAGGGGGGCACACCCCGGACACGCGTCCCGCCTCTTTGGACATGCCACCACACCACCCCGCATGTATGAGGGCCCGGTGCCACGCTCCGGTGGCATTGCTACCCCCCCCCCCCCAGGGCCCCCGTCCCGCCTAACCCTGTAGCGTTTGACCACGCGATCTAGCCCTTTGACTTTGCACGGACGGGCTTTGACCAGTGGACCTCCCCACTCGGTTGTGTTAGGTCAGCCCATAGGAACACTCTGGAGCAACATCCGGGCCAGACCCACAGCAAGATCTCCTCCGTGTAGACCCCACGCGTCCGTTTCCCCCCTGCAGGTGCCGGCGGCGGCGCCGTCCGTGAGGGGGGGCACACCCCGGACACGCGTGCCGCCTCTTCAGACATGCCACCACACCACCCCGCATGTATGAGGGCCCGGTGCCACGCTCCGGTGGCATTGCTAACCCCCCCCCCCCCAGGGCCCCCGTCCCGCCTAACCCTGTAGCGATTAACCACGCGATCTAGCCCTTTGACTTTGCACGGACGGGCTTTGACCAGTGGACCTCCCCACCCGGTTGTGTTAGGTCAGCCCATAGAAACAGTTTGGAGCAACATCCGGGCTAGACCCACAGCAAGATCCCCTCCGTGTAGACCCCACGCGTCCGTTTACCCCCTCCGTGACACGGCGATAGCGACGTTCGTAACGGGGGGCGGCAATCGATATACCATCGGGAATGTTTTTTTAGATAAGGCATAATTATCTTATGCAGAAACAAAAACTAAAATAAAGTAAAAATAACAGAACAAAGTAAAAATAAAAAAATAAAGTAAAATATATGTATGCCGACGGCAAGGCCGTCGGCATATCTGTGCACACACGCAGGTTATCCCGCGGATCGATGACGGGGCGTGGCACACGGATTGATGACGTGGCGAAGGGGCCTATGCCGACGGCCGTGCCGTAGGCATACCTCTGCCACAGATAATATAAAAAATTAAGTAAAGTAAACATATGCCGACGGCGGGGCCGTCGGCATATCTGTGCACACACGGATCGATGACGTGGTGTGTCATATGGATCGTTGACGTGGCAGAGGGGCCTATGCCGACGGCTACGCCGTAGGCATACCTCTGCCACAGATATGCCGACGGCCGCCGTTACCGCCCGTCGGCGTAGGATAAACGCCGTCAAGCGTCAGCACTGACCAGGGAGTTGGGCCCGGGATATGCCGACGGCCTGTCCTATGCCGACGGGAGCCGTAGGCTTATCTCGGGCGGTCCCGACGGCCACGTCTATGCCAACGGCCCCGTCGGCATAGATCAATGTATGCCGACGGCTTTTCTACGCCTACGGCCCATCCTTGGCCGCCGGCATAGGTGCGGCGATGCCGACGGGGGCCGTCGGCATAGATTTGGCCGTCGGCAAACCCAGTTTTTCTGGTAGTGACGTGAACTATTGATTACCAGGGCTGTTTCATCCTTGTTTGATCAGAACTGTACATTACCATACGATGCACCAGAAAGAAAGCGTTCAATTGTCTGTCATTTGTCCCTGTATATGACTTACAAAGCTATGCCTATTTGATTTGTGTTCGGCACAAATAATCATTTACTATATAGTTGATTCCTGGATAATAATAAAAACACCTTGCATCATGTCATTTTTTTCCAACTGATAATTTCAATACCGCAATATAATCAACAATCCTGTTATGTTTATATTACGGAAAAATAAAGAACATAGCTGTAGTTTGTTGTACCAAATCATTCCAGAAATTACTTGGTACTGCTGCAAATTTTTCTATACAAATGAAGAAAGTCAATGAGTCATTAACCACTCCTGTCATGGTAGTGTCGTGACACATAACACTGATATATCGATTAGCTTTTCAAAACTGTGACACACGTGGATTTTAAGCTGACATGGACATAGGCCCCCTACCTGTCATCTTCATCCCTTCTCTCTGCCCCCTCCTCCGTCATCTCCTTCCCAGAATTGGGTGGGGTTGAGGCCGGAGACTTGGAGCTCGTCGAGTGGCGAGAGGGTGCGGCCGGGATGAAACTCCACGGAGTGGGTGCCCTTGCCGCGGTCAATCTTGGCGTCTGTAGCACCGCTCGGTCTCCAGCTTTCTGCTACTCGGCATGCACGGAGAGGTCAGTGTTGCCCGCCACCGCTGCTTCCCTAGCCACGCGGTAGGTTCCCAACATGCCGCACAAGCGTGGGAGGAAGCCGGACAACACAGCGACGTAACCACATGGCTGACCATGCCAACGAGGTGGAGGTGGTGCAATAGGGGTCATCGCCTCCTCTCGGTGCCCTCGAGCATCGCCATTTGGCGCCTGAGCGTGAGCACTGTGGGGGTTGATGTGGGAGCGGCTGTAGAAGTACATGTCGCCGCCCTGCGAAGAGCTGCCGCATCGTGTCCTGCTCCATCACTGTGATTGCCATGGACGGCTCGATTGGCATGTCTACGCCACTACGCTCGCTGGGGTCGTGCCAACTCCCACCACCGCGGGCAGGTGGTACATGGCCGCCCTGGTCTGCTGCAGTTACGTGCTGCTAGTGCAGGTCAGAACGGCGGCTGTGTGCGTCACCGTCGAGGCGCTGCTGATGCCAGGCATGCCGACGCTTGCATGGGCGGCGCTACTGGTGCCAGCGCTGCTAGTCGCTCGTGTGTCAGGTCGCTTGTGGGTGGTTGTCTTCATGCGATGATTCACCGCAATCAATGTTATTTGTCACGACATTGTTCCGATAGTGGTGGTTATGTGTCAAAAATACAAAAGAGGATCCTTCTAATTTACTCTACTATGTAAGATAGATGATTCGAGATGATCAAGCTAGAAAGAGATCCTAACGAAATTCATTTAGGAGTGTAATTGCGTTGTGGCATTGGAACAATGCTGCTTCAGTGACTGAGTTGAATTGTACTGATGCTTCCTTTTGTCTGTCATCTTTGATGCATTGATGATGTGGCAGACAATCCAACCTTTAATACAGGTATTAGTTTTCAGGTTTTCATTTTCTTCTCTTCCCAAGACCTTCCATCTTGGTGGTGGTTTCTCTAGTTTTGACAGGAATGTTCTTTGATCAGATTACAGATGATGCAGTCGGTGCGATATATTGTATGGATGCACATCAGACAGAGCCATTGTAAGAGTGTAGGATACTATGGGTATTTTAATCTTTAATCTTCCTTTTCAAGTCAGTGCATTGGATGTGATTATCCTGCTTTAATACCTCACTATCCTACAGGATCATAACCGGTTGCCAATTTGGTGATGTTCAGATTTGGAACTCTGACACGCAGGCAAGTTACCTCTCTGTTGCTTCTTCTGCTAGTATTTTGGATAAAGAAAGAAAATTATAGCCGCTTGCCCTTTGCATCACAAAGATGCTCGTGGCCCAAGCATTTAGTTCATAAGCACATATACAGATTCCGTTGATTGCCAAATACTGTAGCAGGAAAAGTCTATGTTTGGTGATGGTCGATGGAAGCCGTACAATAATGTGTAGTTTTTTGCCCACAACCAAGAAAACACCACACCATATTGGCTAATGTTTTTGCCCACTTTTTTCTGTCGTAGTATCAATTGAACTACCAAGATGAAATGTAAAGGGTCATCACCAAAAGCTCAATTTTTGTTACCAAATATACCAACTTTTTGTTTACATTGGACCAATATAAATGACTCATTTATGTTTACTGGCAGAAAGTGGTCGCTTCGATTAAGGTCTCAGACAAATTCGGTAAGCTCTCTGACTTCTTAACATAGTTTTCTTCCACCATATGTACAGTTGTACAATAATATGCTAATCAGATGATTGCCCTGACTGCAGTATACAAAGTTAAATTTATTGCACGAAAGCGGTGGCTTGTGGCTGTGTCAGCTGATTGTTTCGTCCATGTGTACAAGTATGAAAAGGAGCTCCAAAAGGTCACGAGTTTCAAAGTTCACGATTACCATGACATTGCCTGTTGTTCATTAAACGTTCATCCAACCCAGCCGTATGTGCTGTCAGGATGTGGTACGGAAATAAGGCTCTGGGACTGGGACCAGGACTGGAATTGCATAAAGACATTTGAAGAACACTCAGATGATATTAATGAACTAAAATTTAACCCAGAGGACACCAACAGTTTTGCAAGTGCTTCAGATGATCGTACAGTAAAGGTTTTGCTTTCTCTCTCTTATTTCTTTGCTAAGCAAACTTTGATTCAATGATGAAGGTGGAGTATGTTTCTTTTTCTACTATACCTTAACTGGAAGCTGTTATATATGGTTGGTGTTCAGGTTTGGAGTCCTGATTCTCCCGAATCAAAGTATACTCTCTCTGGGCATTCAGGCAGCGTGTACTGCCTGGATTTCTTCACGTGTGATGGTCAACAGTATTGATTAGTGGCTCTTGGGATCAGACTGCAAAGGTCTGCCAAGGTCTTGCTATTGTGTTGGAAAGTACATGGATACAACATGCATCTAGCATTTCTAATATATGCATGCGTTTTTTTTCTTTTCTAAACAGATATGGGACATGCAGAAGGAGGAATACGTTCATACACTCGAGCATGACTCTATAGTTTATTCCATCGTTTCCCATCCCAATCTTCCATTTCTAATTACAGGTACTGTTGAAGGTGTTGTTCGTGTGTGGAGCTCCACTGATTTCAGGTAATCACTAGAATATGTCCTTATGGAACACGCAGACACCCAGTCTAAACACGACACCTCTACATCATATTGCATATAAATGCCGGTTACCCTCTCTCTATATATATGGTAAAATAGGAAGTGCTCCATATTTCCCAGGCTGAAGGCAAAGCTTCGGGTCGGTATATCGGTTCGTGGTTTCGCATGTTTGATGGGGTCACAAAGGTAATCAGTGTTTCCAGTTCTTATTGATTTCTGTATTACCTCGTTGTTGTCTGCTTAGTTATTTTGAGGTTGTAGTGCTTTACACTGATTTCGTTTCCTAAGATTCCAGACTAATAAAGCGTGCGCTCTTTCATCTATCAGGGTTGCAATTGCACACTTTGATGGAGTGTCGGTGATGGAAACTTGTGATGAAGAAGGACAAGGTGGTAGTAAAGGCAGCAGCGAGAAATCCATATCAGCGGTAGAGTTGGAAATCCAAAGCCAATAAAGCACTGCTAGTAATCTGGTATAGCGCTTAAGTTTTTATTAACGTATACACAGTCGCCGTTATTTATGCTAAGACCAGCATCATGGATTCGTAGATCCGGAAATTTGAGCGATTGATTTGGAGATGAACAGTGCTCGAAGCTGAGCCAGCCAACTCTCTCACAAATATGGACATTATCGGACCATGAGGAAGCAGGTGGCAAGAGCTTGTGTGCTGAAAATGATTTCGCGAAGGTCAGCTGCTGTTGCTTTAAGTGTGGAGCTCCACCGTTGATTCAACCAGCCAACTCTCTCACAAACCATAGATTTTCATTGTTTGAGAGTAGCAGCTCGATCTTGCTCGGCAGTCTGAAGAAATTGCACTTCCGTCCGTGCGTGCGTGCGTGATGGCTGACGAATGAAGAAGCGCATATGTACGTGTAAACTAACAATCTCATTGCTGGATATCCATGGGATGTGAACTAATTTCCATGCCTTCAATTAGAGCACAGTTTAGTTAGTGTTGTGTGGTCGTAAATGAGAAAATTGGATATTTGCCAATTTCAATATGTGGCTTCTTCAAATTGCCACTTTCAAGATTGTCTTGGCAAAATTGCCACTCTCCTCGTTGGCTCCTTGATTACCATGCCACTTCCCTATTTTTAGTGATTTTATTTTGTCTTTTCCACTTATAAGCACCAGAAAAGACCAAACTACCCCTGATTCTATAGTTTCTTTTACTGTACCCTGCAATGAACATGAGCCGTCTATTCTCGAAATCCATTTACATCACGCTGTGCACCAATAAGGCTTGCTTTCGAATATGAACTAAAACCACATTTATTTTGGATAGAAAGGGAGTAGAAGAATCCTTCACACTAGAATCTTTTACATCACGCTGTGCATCAATAAGTACTCCCTCCATTCCATAATGTAGAACATTTTTTGACACTACGGAGGGAGTAATTTGCAGGGGCTTTCATACATTTTTCTCTCATCTCAATACTAACCTGACGTTAGCCCATTAATGACCAGATTAGACCGACGCAGCACCGTAAGCGATGCTCTGTTTTCCTCTTGATAGTTTCGTCAGGCCACTGCTCGCGCACCATTCCCCCACTGCTGGTCGTACCAGAGCATCAGGTAAACGACACAACGTTGGTCACTTGGAATGGATCATTGGATGAATGCATAGTGCGAATATGTGGAGCGATGGAGCTTGACTAGTGCTCCTTGCATGTATGTTGCTTGTGTACGGTTTCGGACCCTAACGTGAATTTCTTGATCATCCATCAGCAGAGGTGGATGGAGCATGCGTGGATGCCTCGGCAGATCGATCAACTGCCAATATAAACAACACAGGGAGGAAAGTTGCGTTAAGCTTCATAGATTAGCATAGATTTGACCTCAAGAACAGAGGAAGGAAGTTTCAGGAGTACTAACTTATTTGGTGCGCTTGCAAGCACCAACAAACTAACGTTCAGGCATACTGGTTTCCAAGGAATGGGATGAATCGGACTAAAGTGCTGTAGGAATAAGTCGAAGTTTGACTAGCAGGGTACCTGCTGCATCATTCGGTTGCCTCATCGCCCCCCTCGGAACTGCCACTGGAAAGCTTAAAATATTCTATACCATCTAGAAGCCTGATCTTGGTGCTCGGGTGTCCTGGAGAGACGCTGATGGCATTCGTCAAGACAGCCTCCGCGCCGGCAGCTCGTGTTTGCGATTCTTTATCCGCTCCCTCAAAGCAAATATCAACGTCGACTTGCCTGAGTTCGGCAGGTGCTCCACGCCTTCAATGGTCGAGGGGCCGTGACGCTCCACTCCACGCTCATGGATTTGCAGATGCAACTCTTGGAGTTTGGGCATCGCCCCTGCCATGAAGGTTAGGCATGGGGCCAAGCACGTGATTCTAAAACATTTGAGAAGCTGGAATGC
Organism: Triticum urartu; assembly: GCF_056163025.1. Classification (NCBI taxonomy): domain Eukaryota; kingdom Viridiplantae; phylum Streptophyta; class Magnoliopsida; order Poales; family Poaceae; genus Triticum; species Triticum urartu. The sequence goes on from NC_141879.1 coordinate 727,294,962, forward strand.
CACCACACCATCACGGATGACAATCCTTGTTCCCGGCGATCTTGGTAGCCACAACCACAGGTGCATTGTCCAGACACTAGTAGAAAAGGGGGCAAAGGTCCAGGCCGGGTCAGCCCATTAGTCTCGGTTCAGTCCAGAACCGGGACCCATGGGGGCATTGGACCCGGTTCGTGAGCCCAGGGGGCCGGCCGGGCCACGTGGGCCATTGGTCCCGATTCGTCTGGACCTTTTGGTCCCGGTTGGTGGGACGAACCGGGACCAATGGGCCTGACTCCTGGCCCACCACCATTGGTTCCGGTTGGTGGCCTGAACCGGGACCAAAGGCTGCCCTTTAGTCCCGGTTCATGCCACGAACTGGGACCAATGAGGTGCCTATATATACCCTCGCCCGCGAGCAGAGCACTCCAGTGCTCTGTTTTTCTCTGGCCGGCGAGAGGAGGGGTTTGTGGTGCTCTAGCTCACCTCCTATGCACATGAGGTGTTCGATGAAATGCCCGAGCCACACTAGTTAAGCTTTCTCCTCTCGAAGCTTGACCTCAAAACTCCATTTTCCTCGAGATTTGCCTAGATTTAGCGGTCCGTCACGCCACACCTCCGTCTTCACCGCCGTCGATCACCCGCGCCGATCTCATCACCGACACCATCATGGTGAGCCTCTTGTTCTTTTCTTCTTTCTGAAAGGAAAAATATTCTTACTTGTATGTTTAGATAGATACTTGTATCATTTTCTTACTTTTATTATTGCATCTTATATAGTGCGATGGTTTTGGTATCCGCCCCCGTCGGCCCTCGTCCTGTCTATGATTCGGATGTGGTATATATATTATCTTTATAACTATTGGTTCATTTATTGTTTATGAAAATTATGCGGACCAACGTGACATAGATTTTATTTATCTAGGATGTATGTGAACCGGAAATTCCAACCGACCCTATTGTCGAGAGGTTAAATTTAGTTGAAGAAGAAAACAATTTCTTGAAGGAAAAAATAAAAAAATTGAGGAGGAGGAGAAGATGATATTGGAGTTGCATGTTGCGGATGTCGTCGATGATCACAAGATCAAGATGGATGCAATGCGCTTGAAGATTAGAAAGATTAGAAAATATGCCATTCGTACCGAGGCTTGGTATCATTATGTCGTTGGATCAATTGTTACCTTGGTTGCGATTATGATCTCCTTTGTTTTCGCATTTAAATGTTTTACATAGTTTCAATGTATGGTTTAATTAATTAGATGCTCTGGAGAGCTATATGTTGTTAGATGAGAACTATGTATGTACTTTGGTTTTAATGTGATGATGAACTTCTATTAATTTGGACACTTAATTATATATAATGCACGCAGATGAACCGACAATGGATGTACGGTGACAGACACACCTCCGAGTACATTAAGGGCGTGCATGAGTTTCTCGATGCGGCTGAGGCAAACAAGCAGAATGGTTTTATGTGTTGTCCATGCACTAAATGTGGGAATACGGTGTCTTACTCTAACCGAAAAATCCTTCACACCCACCTGCTTTACAAGGGTTTCATGCCACACTATAATGTTTGGACGAGGCACGGAGAAATAGAGGTTATGATGGAAGACGACGAAGAAGAAGAGTACGGTGACAACTATGTGCCCCCTGAATATCGTGATGCTGCAACGGGGGGAGCTGGTGAAGATCAAGAGGAACCAGACGATGTGCCCAATGATGCTGCAATGGGTGAAGCTGCTGAAGATCAAGAGGAACCAGAAGATGTGCCTGATGATGATGATCTCCGCCGGGTCATTGTCGATGCAAGGACGCAATGCGAAAGTCAAAAGGAGAAGCTGAAGTTCGATCGCATGTTAGAGGATCACAAAAAAGGGTTGTACCCCAATTGCGAAGATGGCAACACAAAGCTCGGTACCGTACTGGAATTGCTGTAGTGGAAGGTAGAGAATGCTGTGCCTGACAAAGGATTTGAGAAGCTACTGAAAATATTGAAGAAGCTTCCAAAGGATAACGAATTGCCCGACAGTACATACGCAGTAAAGAAGGTCGTATGCCCTCTAGGATTGGAGGTGGAGAAGATACATGCATGCCCTAATGACTACATCCTATACCGCGGTGCATACAAGGATCTGAACGCATGCCCGATATGCGGTGCATTGCGGTATAAGATCAGACGAGATGACCCTGGTGATGTTCATGGCGAGCCCCACATGAAGAGGGTTCCTGCGAAGGTGATGTGGTATGCTCCTATAATACCACGGTTGAAACGTCTGTTCAGAAACGGAAAGCATGCCAAGTCGATGCGATGGCATAGTGAGGACCGTAAGAAAGACGGGAAGTTGAGAGCACCCGCTGACGGGTCGCAGTGGAGAAAAATCGTGAGAAAGTACTGGGATGAGTTTGCAAAGGACCCAAGGAACGTATGGTTTGCTTTAAGCGCGGATGGCATTAATCCTTTCGGGGAGCAGAGCAGCAATCACAGCACCTGGCCTGTGACTCTATGTATGTATAACCTTCCTCCTTGGATGTGCATGAAGCGGAAGTTCATTATGATGCCAGTTCTCATCCAAGGCCCTAAGCAACCCGGCAACGACATTGATGTGTACCTAAGGCCATTAGTTGAAGAACTTTTACAGCCGTGGAATGGAAACGGTGTAAGTACGTGGGATGAGCACAGACAAGAGGAATTTAACCTAAAGGCATTGTTGTTCGTGACCATCAATGATTGGCCCGCTCTCAGTAACCTTTCAGGACAGACAAACAAAGGATACCACGCATGCACACACTGTTTAGATGAGACTGAAAGTATATACCTGGACAAATGCAGGAAGAATGTGTACCTGGGCCATCGTTGATTTCTTCCGACCAACCATCAATGTCGAAAGAAAGGCAAGCATTTCAAAGGCGAGGCAGATCACCGGAAGAAGCCCGCCATGCGTACCAGTGATCATGTACTTGCTATGGTCAATGATTTACATGTAATCTTTGGAAAGGGTCCCGGCGCACTAGCTATTCCGAATGACGCTGAGGGACACGCACCCATGTGGAAGAAGAAATCTATATTTTGGGACCTACCCTACTGGAAAGACCTAGAGGTCCGCTCTTCAATCGACGTGATGCACGTGACGAAGAACCTTTGCGTGAACCTGTTAGGCTTCTTGGGCGTCTATGGAAGGACAAAAGATACACCTGAGGCACGGGAGGACCTGCAACGTTTGCACGAAAAAGACATCATGCCTCCGAAGTAGTATGAAGGTCCTGCCAGCTACGCTCTTACGAAAGAAGAGAAAGGAATCTTCTTTGAATGCCTGCTCAGTATGAAGGTCCTGACTGGCTTCTCGTCGAATATAAAGGGAATAATAAATATGCCAGAGAAGAAGTTCCAGAACCTAAAGTCTCATGACTGCCACGTGATTATGACGCAACTGCTTCTGGTTGCATTGAGGGGGCTTCTACCGGAAAACGTCCGATTAGCCATTGTGAAGCTATGTGCATTCCTCAATGCAATCTCTCAGAAGTTGATCGATCCAGAAATCATACCAAGCTAAGGAGTGATGTGGCGCAATGTCTTGTCAGTTTCGAGCTGGTGTTCCCACCATCCTTCTTCAATATCATGACGCATGTCCTAGTTCATATAGTCGACGAGATTGTCATTCCGGGGCCCGTATTTCTACACAATATGTTCCCCTTTGAGAGATTCATGGGAGTCCTAAAGAAATATGTCCGTAACCGCGCTAGGCCAGAAGGAAGCATCTCCATGGGCCATCAAACAGAGGATGTCATCGGGTTTTGTGTTGACTTCATTCCTGGCCTTAAGAAGATAGGTCTCCCTAAATCGCGGTATGAGGGGAGACTGACTGGAAAAGGCATGCTAGGAGCGGACTCAATAATATGCAGGGACGGGCATTCTTGGTCTCAAGTACACTACACAGTTCTACAGAACTCTACCTTGGTGACCCCGTATGTCGATGAACACAAGAACAGTCTGCGCTCTAAACACCCGGAGCAGTGCGACGATTGGATTACATGTGAACACATTAGGACTTTCAGCAGTTGGTTGGAAGCACGTCTCAGAGGTGACAACACTGTTTGTGATGAGTTGTACTTGTTGTCCAGGGGACCATCTATGACTGTATTGATTTACAAAGGATACGAGATAAATGGGAATACATTTTACACGATTGACCAAGATCAAAAGAGCACCAACCAAAATAGCGGTGTCCGCTTTGATGCAACAACCGAGAAGGGAAAAGACACATATTATGGTTACATAGTGTACATATGGGAACTTGACTACGGACAAGATTTTAAGGTCCCTTTGTTTAAGTGCAAATGGGTCAATCTGTCAGGAGGCGGGGTACAGGTAGACCCACAGTACGGAATGACAACAGTCGATCTGAAAAATCTTGGGTACACTGACGAACCGTTCGTCCTAGCCAATGATGTGGCAGAGGTTATCTATGTGAAGGACATGTCTACCAGACCGAGAAAAAGAAAAGATAAGGAAACGAATACATCATACGATGAGCCAAAGCGCCACATAGTTCTTTCAGGAAAAAGGGACATCCTGGGAGTGGAGGGCAAGACAGACATGTCTGAAGATTAAGAAAAGTTTCATGAAATTCCTACCTTCAATGTCAAGGCTGACCCAAACATCGTGATAAACGATGAAGATTATCCATGGTTACGGCGCAATAAGCAAATGACACAAGCGAACAAAAAGTGAAGACTTTCTCCCGCAACTATTATGATGATACCATGCCAAATTTGTAACAGACGAGTATGCTATGCCAACTTTTTCAGAGTTCATTTGAAAACTATGAATTTAGGTCGAATTTTCTCTATAGGTGCATCTATGTTTATTTTTTAGTAAAGTTAATCACAAACTTGTGATTCACACAAATTTCAAAGAATTCAAATTTTAACTATTCAAATTTGAAAACTAATGGCACTAACAGAAAGTTTATATTTTTTCTAAAACTAATGGCACTAACAGAAAGTTTATAATTTTGCTGACCTAAAAGCAAAAAGAATTAAAAAATAAAGCAAGAAACAAAAGAAAATAAATAATACAGAAAACAAAACAAAAAAACTGGAAAAAAATAAAAATAGCAACAATAAGTATTTTGTTGTAAGTAGAAACAAAATAAAATAAATAAAGCAACAAAGAAAACTAAAAAACTAAAAAAGTGTTTTCAAATTTGGAAACTAATGGCACTAAGAGAAAGTTTATAATTTTTCTAAAACTAAAAGCAAAAAGAATTAAAAATAAAGCAAAAAACAAAAGGAAATAAATAATGCAGAAAACAAAACAAAAAAACTGGAAAAAATAGGGCTCGCCCCTGGCCCATGACCATTAGTCCTGGTTTGTGCCACAAACCGGGACTAAAGGGTTGGCCCTCGTTGCACCCGGAGTTTAGTCCCACCTCGCCAACTGAAGGGCGCCCACACCTGTTTATAAGCCCGTCCCTCTCTACGTTGTTGAGCTCCTCTCAAAGTGAAAATAGATGCCCCTATATAGGAAATTGGACCTAAATTCATAATGAATTTCTCTGAAATTCATAGAAATTGATTATGAATTTAGGTTTAATTTTCTCTATAGGCGCATCTATGTTCACTAACGGAAAAGTTTATAATTTTGTGACCTAAAAGAAAAAAGAAATCACTAAAAAACTATAAGTATTTAGTTCTAGGTAGAAATGAAAAAAATAAATAGCAAAAAAGAAAAAATGCCTATAATATTTGTTATGACTAACTAAAATTACCAAATTGAGTATAATGATAAAACACAGTAATATTAAATAGCAGGAAAAAGATTGACTCAAAAATCAATTTTTATAGTAAAGTTATTCATAAACTAGTGATTCACACAAATTTTAAAAAATTCAAATTTAAACTATTCAAATTTTAAAACTAATGGCACTAACAGAAAGTTTATAATTTTTGTGACCTAAAATAAAAAAGAAATCACTACAAAACTATAAGTATTTATTTCTAAGTAGAAATGAAAAAATAAATAGCAAAAAAGAAAAAAAATGCCACCTACTGGGCCACCACGGCCTGAATACGACTAGAAACCCAACTATGGGCCAGGATTCAGGCCCGCAGCAGGCCCAGTAGGCCCACAAGCATTGAAGTGGCAGATTAGGCCCGAAAGCCTGCAGTTGAGAGGAGCTCGAGAGGGTGGGCGCAACAGCGCTTATAAACCACTCCAGAGCCCTCTCAACTAGCGAGGTGGGACTAAACTTTTGGGCGCGGGGCAGCACAAGGCCATTGGTCCCGGTTGATGGGACGAACCGGGACCATAGGGTGGCATTGGTCCCGGTTCGTGGCACAAACCGGGACCAATGCCCCCCTTTAGTCCCGGTTGGTGCCAGCAACCGGGACCAAAGGCCGCCGCTCCCCGCCCTTTGGGCTGCTGAAAAGAGGCCTTTGGTCCCGGTTGCTGGCACCAACCGGGACTAAAGGGGGAATTAGTCCCGGTTTACGCCACCAACCGGGACTAAAGCTTGGACTATATAACAAACACTTGTGAAAATTTTCGGTTTGCATCGCCAGTTCCCCCCTCCCCCGCCGACGACGCCGTCAGGCTGCTCCACCTCGCCGTCTACGCCGCCGCCGCCAACGTCGTCGCCTCCCCAAGCCCGCGCCGTCCTCATCGCCGGCATCCCCGAGCTCGCCGTCCTCGTCGTCCGCGTCGCTGTGTGCCTCCCAGAGCCCACCCCTCCTCGTCCCTGTCGCCGGCCGCGCGCCGTCCCGAGACCGCCGTCCCCGTCACCGTGTGCCACCCCGAGCCCGCCGTCCTCATCGCCGGACTCCTGCCATCGCCGCCCCCCTCGAAGTGAGCCCCCCTCCCGATCGAGTGCGGCCCTTGCTCTCTGCCCCTGCTCCATGGTCGCCGCCGGCCCCGACGCATTGAAGAGCAGAAGGAGAGGAGAAGGAGTGCAGCAGTAGCAAACTTTTCTGAAATTTCTGAATTTTTTTACAGATATGAACACTGCATATAGAGGGTGTTTGATCAAATCCTAGATGGCTTTGGGTATTTTTAGGATTTATGATATTTTTTGTGGTGAGGTACTGATGCAAGACAAAGGTGAAGGCAAAATTTCAGAATTTTTTGATTGGTTTAGAATAGGTTTTCAGCAAGGAATTTGAATCTGGTTCAAATTTCATTTGAATGAAATTTAAAAAATTTAAACTATGGATCAGAAGGTTTTTGGTGAAATGCAGTGTGGGTACTGTCAGGAAGTTGGAGTAATTTTTTTGGTTGTAAAAGAGTTAGGAAAATTTAGAATGTGCTAAATATGTCAAAAATGTTTTTTGTTCATACAAAGGTTTTTGTTCATAGAAAGTTTTTTGTTCATAGGCAGAAAGTTTTTATATATGACTATGGATATATGAGCAATGATGATCCATGGATGTATGCATTGATATATATGAGAAACGATGTTTCGTAGAATATTTACCAAGTATATATGTATTTTTGTTCATAGCATTTTTTCCATTTATATATGTATGTGGCTATAGATGGATATATATGAGAAATGATGATCCATGGAAAAGTTTTATATATGCAAAAGTTACATTTTTAGAAAAAATTTATATATCTAGCTAGGAAAGGAAGAAGAAAGAAAAAGGAGAGGAAAAACAAAAATAAGAAGAGGAAGAAAGGAGAAGAAGAGGAGAGGAAGAAGGGGAGAAATAAATAAGAAGAGGAAAAAAGAAGAAAAAGAAGAGGAGAAGAAGAAAGGAATAGAGGAGAAGAAGAAAAAATAGAACGAGTTGGCGGAACCTTGGACCCTGTAACAGGGAAGTGCATTTGGACGGATGAGCAACTTGACATACCCTTGAAGAAGCTTCGGTACTATATCGCTGCAGCGCAGAAAGGGACGTTCCTTCCAGAGCGACGAGCTCACAAAGGCCCTCGAAAATCCTGAGCGACCCTGGATGGACACGAGGCACGCCAGGCTCCATTCCATGGAAGGCTGGGTTTCCGGACGCAGGCGGTTACAAAAGCCACGAGAGGAGGAAAAAGTGCAGCAGACCGAACTGCAGGCGCTGCACGCAAGGGTACAAGCGATAGAGGAACGAGAAGCAAATTGCAGCAAACGACTTGCCGAAGCTTCCCCTGAAGCTACCCCGCCATCTCAGCGGATAAGCAGCGTGGCTTCCACCGAGCTGCTTCAGCCGGAGCTTGTCTTGACGGCTCCTGCCAGCTATCCCGTGGATGCTATCACGGAGGCTCAAAATTGCCACCTTATGACGCAATGGATTAATATGAAGGTCAAGGCGGCTGTTGGCTCTGTTTTTCCTAATTGACCCGGCGCAACTTTTCACTGCCGGCCGATTCCAGAAGGATATGCTAAGGTGATGGTGGATGAAATAACGGAGGTATTTGAGGACCTCCCGCTTGACCACCCCATCGGAGAAGGGGAGACTCGGCTGGGTTCACTACAAGAAATATGTCAACTTATGACCTTCTGTCAGTGACCCTCGAAGAATTGGTCATAAATCTATGACCATTTTAGACCAATTGGTCAAAATCTGTTCAGGGGGCTCCAAACCCTGAACCATTGCGACCATTTTGGTCAGAAAGGTCGTAATTTCCTTACACGAAATGGTCATAAAGCAAATAGTGCTAGTCCGCTGCCTTATTTCTAGCTGATCATGACCAATATAGATGGTGATAGCCTTGTAGATTGTGGTGGGTTGTGATGACTAGGCGCCATCTCATCAGTTTTGCCTATGTGTCATGTCCATGTGGCAGTTTTTGCCCTAGGTTGTGAAGCAACCTATATTTCTATCATTCCCAAAATTCCCAAAAATATCTCATAAATTCTTTGGGTCATATCTTCATCAAATATGTAAAAATCCCTCCTTGCCTAGTTCAAACTAATTCAACAATATTCATTTTCCTATTATGTTCACAACAACACTTTATGAAGGAAGTGCTATTTATATATTCTTGATTGCCCTAGGAATTTTTGGGCACTCTTTCCTATCCAAATCATTACCGCATGACAAAATTCAGCTCCATTTGCCTAGCAAATCTTCCTCGGCAAATTTCCAAAGTTTTTGTCCACCTAGAAGCATTGTGAAGGAAGTACCTTTTTTATATCTCTAAATGACATGAAATTTATACAGTTCCTTCATATGCCCAAATTATCACCCTCCTCCAAATTTCAGCTCAGTCAAATCATCTATGTGAGCCCAGGTTCAATTTATATTTTATGGCCAAATTGGCAAGTTGCAAAGCAAGTGTTATATAGACCCCTCCTATTACCCTCAAACTTTTCGGGCACTCTTCCATACCCAAATCAGTGCCACATGATAATATTCAGCTCAATTTTCCTAGTAAATCTTTCTCGGGAAATTTCCAAAGTTTCTACCTCGAGAGAAGCTTTGTGAAGTAAGTACTAGCTAGGCTTACCCAAATGATCTGAAAATTTACCAGCGCATGACCATACCTAAGTAACTTACTTACACCAATTTTGAGCTCATTTCATTCATCCAATCTCTCTCACTAGTTTTCCCAAGTTTCTGTCCATAGAAGAGCATTGTGAAGGAAGTACCACTTTGGCATGTCCAAATGGTATCCATTTTTTCCAATGCTTTCCTATGCCCAAATAACCACCATCCTCCACAAAATTTCAGCTCAATCCATTCATTATTTTGAGCCCAGCTTCAACATTCATATTTTTGTCCAGCGTGGTACTTTGCAAAGCAAGTACCACCTAGGATCCTCCTTTTAATCTAAAAATCTGTGAAGACATTCTCCTTAGTAGATGATCATCCTCAGCCAAAACTCACGCCCATTGGCCATGTGCATTTTCCGTACCGCTATTCAAACACTTGGCTGCTAATTCATGTTTGAGCATCGATCGGTCTCCTCGTGAGAATCTTATATTGTAATTTTCTTCCTAGCACCAACCTGGGGAGTGCCCAACCCACTAGACATGCCTAGGCCGCCCAGAACACATGGCAATATTACGGTCACGCGGTGACCACGCGACGGGCATGCGAGTTTACATGCTCTAGAGTTGGGGCCCTCGGCCACCGCCCAAACCTCGACGTATTGCCACCAAACCATGTATTTATGATTAAATAGGTCCTTGTGTAACTATAAATCATTTTTGGAAAAAATAAATAGCAAACTATGAGGCAGCTGCAATTCAAATTTGACCCGCTTCCAACTAAATCGGCGGAAATTTGTCTTTTTCACGAGAGGTGGATCAAATTTTTTTACACCCAACCATTTTTTCAATTTTGCATTAAATATGGCCTAGTATTTTATAAAAATGATTTGGTCCAATTTTGCAACAATTATTTGGTAGTTCCTTCACAAAAAAACCTCCTTTCGGGCACTCAAAAAATGGAAAATGGTTTTTTCGTCCAACGAAAATGAAAACTTCCTTAGGAAAAATTGTTTGCCATTCCAATATGCACCCTTGTGCACAATATGAGATCATTTGAACAAACTATGCCATGAATGTGGCCATAAGATTGATCATTTGGCTTGAAAGCCATGAATCTTCACACATGATAGCTCATTTCTGAGAACACTTTTTAAAAATAATTGCTGTATGAAAAGTTTGTTATTTTTCTGGGAACTTGGCCACATATAATGACACAATGCGAAGGTTTCCCAATTTTTTGATTTTTTTGAATTTTTTATGCCCGTTTCAAAATGCGGTCAAAACGGCGGGAATGACCGTTCCTAACTAGTGGTTGAATCTTGGAATTTTCTTGGTGTTTCTCTGATTAAATAGATACTTATGTACCTAGAAATGATTTTTGGAAAAAATAAAGAGCAAACTATGAGGCAGCTGTAGTTCAAATTTGACCCGCTTCTAACTAAATCGGCGGAAATTTGTCTTTTTCACGAGAGGTGGATCAAAACTTTTTACACCCAACCATTTTGTCGATTGTGCATTAAATATGGCCTAGTATTTTAGAAAAATGATTTGGTCTAATTTTGCAACAATTATTTGGGAGGTCCTTCACAAAAAAACCTCCTTTTGGGCACTCGAAAAATGGAAAATGGTTTTTTCGTCCAACGAAAATGAAAACTTCCTTAGGCAACATTTTTTGCCATTCCAAAATGCACCCTTGTGCACAATATGACATCATTTGAACAAACTATGCCATGGATGTGGCCATAAGATTGATCATTTGGCTTGAAAGCCATTGATCTCCACACGTGATAGCTCGTTTCTGAGAACACTTTTTTAAAATAATTTTCGTATTATAAGTTTGTTATTTTTCCTGGGAACTTGGCCACATATAATGAGACAATGCGAAGGTTTCCCAATTTTTTGATTTTTTTTGAATTTTTTATCCCCGTTTCAAAATGCGGTCAAAACGGCGGGAATGACCGTTCCTAACTAGTGGTTGAATCTTGGAATTTTCTTGGTGTTTCTCTGATTAAATAGATACTTATGTACCTAGAAATGATTTTTGGAAAAAATAAAGAGCAAACTATGAGGCAGCTGTAGTTCAAATTTGACCCGCTTCTAACTAAATCGGCGGAAATTTGTCTTTTTCACGAGAGGTGGATCAAAACTTTTTACACCCAACCATTTTGTCGATTGTGCATTAAATATGGCCTAGTATTTTAGAAAAATGATTTGGTCTAATTTTGCAACAATTATTTGGGAGGTCCTTCACAAAAAAACCTCCTTTTGGGCACTCGAAAAATGGAAAATGGTTTTTTCGTCCAACGAAAATGAAAACTTCCTTAGGCAACATTTTTTTCCATTCCAAAATGCACCCTTGTGCACAATATGACATCATTTGAACAAACTATGCCATGGATGTGGCCATAAGATTGATCATTTGGCTTGAAAGCCATTGATCTCCACACGTGATAGCTCGTTTCTGAGAACACTTTTTTAAAATAATTTTCGTATTATAAGTTTGTTATTTTTCCTGGGAACTTGGCCACATATAATGAGACAATGCGAAGGTTTCCCAATTTTTTGATTTTTTTTGAATTTTTTATACCCGTTTCAAAATGCGGTCAAAACGGCGGGAATGACCGTTCCTAGCTAGTGGTTGAATCTTGGAATTTTTTTGGTGTTTCTCTGGTTAAATAGGTACTTATGTACCTATAAATGATTTTTGGAAAAAACAAATAGCAAACTATGAGGCACCTGCAGTTCAAATTTGACCCGCTTCCAACTGAATTGGTGGGAATTTGTCTTTTTCACCAGAGGTGGATCAAAACTTTTGACACCCAACAATTTTATCAATTGTGCATTAAATATGGCTTAGTATTTTAGAAAAATGATTTGGTCTAATTTTGCAACAATTATTTGGGATGTCCTTCACAAAAAAACCTCCTTTTGGGCATTCGAAAAATGGAAAATGGTTTTTTTGTCCAAAGAAAATGAAAACTTCCTTAGGCAACATCGTTTGCCATTCCAATATGCACCCTTGTGCACAATATGAGATCATTTGAACAAACTATGCCATGAATGGGGCCATAAGATTGAACATTTGGCTTGAAAGCCATTGATCTCCACACGTGATAGCTCGTTTATGAGAACACTTTTTAAAAATAATTGTCGTATTACAAGTTTGTTATTTTTCCTAGGAACTTGGCCACATATAATGACACAATGCAAAGGTTTCCCAATTTTTTGATTTTTTTTGAATTTTTTATGCCCGTTTCAAAATGCGGTCAAAACGGCGGGAATGACCGTTCGTAGCTAGTGGTTGAATCTTGGAATTTTTTTGGTGTTTCTCTGATTAAATAGGTACTTATGTACCTAGAAATGATTTTTGGAAAAAATAAATAGCAAATTATGAGGCACCTGCAGTTCAAATTTGACCCGCTTCCAACTGAATCGGCGGGAATTTGTCTTTTTCACCAGAGGTGGATCAAAACTTTTGACACCCAATCATTTTGTCAATTGTGCATTAAATATGGCCTAGTATTTTAGAAAAATGATTTGGTCCAATTTTGCAACAAATATATGGTAGGTCCTTCACAAAAATAACTCAATTCGGGCACTCGAAAAATGAAAAATGGTTCTTTTGCAAAGAAAATGCAAGCTCTATTTGAAAACATTGTTTGCCATTTCAAGATGCACACCACACTTATGCAAAATACGAGGTCATTTTGATATGCCATTGTTATGTTTTTTATAAGAAATCAAAGTTTTGGGTCCAAAATTTTGAGATTCAAGCGCGAGATAGCTGGCCAATCAGACGCGAGGAACTGCCTTCACGCGGATCACCAAATTGGACGCAGTCTGAGCCGTCCATCGCGCACCCATCCAGCGGTGGAGCTTGTGCCGAGAAAAAAACCCTAACCCGCGCACCCACCCACCCTCCCCTCGATCCCAGATCCGATCCGCCCACTCACCCTCCCCCTCCCCTCGATCCCCAGATCCCACCTCCTCGCCGCCGCCCACTACTGCTCGCCGTCCCGCCCCTCCTCCCTGCAGAGGTGCGGCGCTCCGATGATGGCGTGGGCGGAGGATGAGGCCATCAGCCCCACGTCGCCTCGGCAGGGCTACACGTCTCAGAGCGGATCAGCCGCGACGCCGCCACACAGCCCGACCTGGAGGAGGCGCTCAAGGCCTCGCGCTACGCCTCCCACCCCTACTCCTCGCACCCCGCGAAGCTGCACGAGCCCCTCTCCATCTCTCTCTCCTTCCTGGAGATGAGAAAGGCTCGGCTGCTCCTTGTAGGTTGGCGGTGAGGAGCAAGGGGGCCGAGAAGTCGGCCGCCAACGGGAAGAAGGGCAAGGCCGGCAAGGTTAGCCTCCTCCCCCTCCTCCTCTTCCACCTCTCCTTCACCATCCCCGCACGGCACTCATGAGTTGTCGCTCCAGATCCACGGATCGCTAGTCAGGATTTGCGCCCCTCTCAATCGTCGCTGTCGCTCTCTCTGATCAACTTCATGTGGGTTCTAGTGATTAAATTTAACCTGCAGAGTTCTTTGTTCGTAGACAAGCAGGGTTTCTTCCTGCCAGTAGCGATGTTGGAAAAGATCGGGTTGCCGCCCAAGCCGTCGATGCGAGGGGCGACCTGGGTGCTGGATGCCTCCAACTGCCAGGGCTATGCCGCTCAGTTCTCCTTGTTTACACAGAAGGTAATCAATCTCGTGATCTCTGGCCTCGTGATGATGATGTGAAGCATAACGTACTCCTCTGCCATAATCCAACCAGGCACAATAATCCAGTTCGTACCAATTTCAGTTGCATTTCATGGGAATCCCCTTCACTTTTGGACCACTGTTTCACACTACTTGTAATGTTCAAAGAAAGCCTACTCATTACTTGGATAAATTCTCGCCTCTGCCTGTGCTGTCATGACTATGCAGAACCAAGAATTAACAGTTTTAACAGGTTGAACTATGGGCTTGCACCGTGTGCTTGCAAGGGGGTTAAATGAGGTGTTGACACATATCTCAGCCTATTAGTACTCGATCAGATCACAGCCCCAAAAAAGTACAGAACCACTACATGCTGCAAGCTTCACGCCTTTTAGTTCCATGCACTGCGATTATGTCGAGGAGGATGAGGTCATTCCCATGAGCTTGTGCAGAGGGGGAAAACTAAGTTGGTGCACATTCTCACTGGAACGACCTCAATGTATGTCGACTGATAATCTCTTTTAGTCCTAGCAGTGAAAGTTAATAATTTCTCTGTTTCATGCCTAATAAAAAAAGTTGTACTGCATGTTTGTTTTATGCTATCTGAATCTACATTCGCAAATCCAAAGCTTTAAACGGAAAATTCTTCTGCTGTTGCCGGTCTCTCATGAAGTTTGGATTTATTGGGTCTAAAAATACCTCTTGTTCTGTTTCAGTAATTTAGATGGTTGGATTCACCGTTAGTGTTTGCATATTTGTCACTTGACAGAAACTTCACATTTCTTGTAATCTTATGGAGATGGTTGGACCAGGAGTTGTGTTAAACTTTTGTGTATTTAATATGTAGCATCATTGCCAAAGATGTGTATGGAGATGGTTAGTTGGCCAATGTATATGATTGTATTCACTTTGTACAGCTGCTCCACAACTTCCCTTATGTTGCAGTATCTGTGTATTCACTCTGTTGCCACTGAACATTGCAATCATTCAATTATTCTACTTTGTTTGTCTTGTCCACATTGAAATCCGAAGGTGCACATGCTTATATGGCTATCGAGTAAGAAAGAAAGAACATGGACATCGATCGTACAAACTAGTGTATCGATAATGATTGATATCCATGATGAAACTGAATCTGTTGCTCTTCTTGTGCAAAAAAAATTAGTGCTGCTAGTCAGAATGAAGTTGCATGTAGGCAGCTCTTGTTCTAGATTTCTTTAGACTATGATTGTAATGGATGGAATGAAACTTAAATCATGACGTCTTGTTGCTCGTTTGAACTGGTGCTACCATGAGTTTTGTTGTGATTTCTGTGTCCTGATCTGGTATGGGGTTCAAATTGCAGATAGGCAAGGCCGGTGGTGAGAAGTGGAAGTCCCAAGTGATGTTGTAAGTTGCCCGTCTCCCCTCCCCCTCTCTGTTACTGCTCGATTCTGTGCTGGTCACTTCCTTCTTTCTTCAGTGTTTGCTCGGTGTCGTGATGACAATGTGATCGTACCTGTGTTGGTTTACTTGTTTCCGTGTCAGTTTGGCTAGTGCTCCACCCAGTTTTTCAGTTAGATTTCAAATTCAGTCGCTATGCAATGGCTGATCTACTACCTCGCTCAATTCGGTCGTATAAATCAAATATGATTACTGCTGGCTGTGGAGGGGCTTTTTTCTGGAGCAATCAGTCAGTAGGAGGGGCTTTTTTCTGCTGCTTGTTTTTGCTTCAGTTGGGTACATGAATCTCTGGTTATAAGGATTTCAAAGCCACGACTTGTTCTGAATCTCTGGTTGTTTCATGATGCTAGTCCGCACTTACAATATATTTTCCTAAGGTGATGCATGCATGATTAGTACCAGTGTGAGATGTCGATTCATGTATCTGTGTTTGGTGCGACATTCATGTATCCATACATTGGGATGTTGGGATACTTGGATTCCTGTTTTGTCTCTTGTAGCACCGAATGCTAGTCTTTGTTTTACTAAATTCATCAGATAGTTAACTCACTGTGAGATGTCCACTCTTGTTTTGTTAACAAACATGAACTGTTAAGTCATCTATTCCTGGCTGTTGCTTTTGTTCAGTATATATGTCTACTTTCTGATTTGTAAGCATAGGTGGTTATAGGTTGCTGTGATGAATATAAATATTAAAAAGTGCCCATGCATGGCGGTATACTAGAGCTAGTTGTACAGTTGTTTGCATATTTGAAAGATACATGACATGTTCCTATTGTACATCTGTTTGCATGTTCCTATTGCACTGATCATCACTATTGGTAAATGCTATTGCCTGATATAATAGAAGTATGAGCACTCAACCATTGTACAACTGTTTGCATATGTTTTTTTATAAATGATGATTGTGAAAGATGTTCATATGTTAATTTTTGTTGACTAAATTCTCTTATGCGCTCGACTTGGCTTGACCCAAAACAGCAGCATCCTTGATGCGTACTGACCTTCACCTTGTTTTTTCTCTCGCAGGCTCGAAGGAGGCAGTATGCAAGGCACCTCCTGATGGATATTGCTTGTTGGCTTCTACTTTTTGAATGCTTGTATTGCCACAGCTTGTGCCGCTATTCCAAAAGTTATGTATTTGTGAACATAGGAGATAAGTTATTGATATGTGTTCGTCTGTCTAATGTTATGCGGGAAAAAGTTGTGTGAGAAAGTTTTCTATACTTGTGTTATTATTGTGGGAAAGAAGTACTGTTACTATACTGATTTGAGAATATTGGCTGTAAATAAAAGAGGGCTTGGCCCACTATTGGATTGTAAAAAGGCCATGTCCAGAATTTATATTGCACTCAATACTTGGGCTCTAAAAAGGCCATGGCCCAAACTATGTTGGACTTGTTTCTAAAAAGAGCAATATAACTTTCAGATTCTAAAAAGGTTGAGGCCCAAAAAAAATGGATTGTAAAAGACTGCATCTCAGAAAAAAAAATCCTAATTATTGGGCCAGGCCCATTTAGCCAATCAAAGCACAGAGAAAGAAAAGTTAAATGTGCTGAATTAATGGGCTCGGCCCATGTAAAACGCCGAATCGGACCGGGCTGAATCTTGTGCCACATCAGCTTGCCACGCTGGATGCCTACGTGGCCTGCGGAGGTTGCTAGTGACCAAAACGCCACAGTGGACATATTTTGGTCATAAACGTTTGCGACCATTCCAGAAGAAAGGTCGCTATAGTCAGTTTATGACGGCCAGGTTTTGACCTTATGTTTTTGGTCACAAAAAGGTCACAAATGGAAATTTGTGACCATTCAGTGACCAATAGTGGTGGTCACAAGTTGACATATTTCTTGTAGTGGTTCTTCTCTGAAGACTCCATGCCTATGGCGGAAGGAGCTCATCAACCTTCCGAACTGGATGCCTCCGCCTCCTCCTCCTCCTCCGGCGAGTCAGGGCACTCCGCCTCCTCCACCGCCTCCTCCTCCAGCGAGTGACGATCAGGGCCCTCGGCCGGCTCCTTCTCTGGCGCGTGGCGGCACTCCGCCTCCTTCTCCGCCTGCGCCGGCGCGCCCGAGCAGCCAGCCTCCTCCTTCTCCGCCTCGTCAGCAAGGGCGGAAGAGACCCGCCGCCGCTCCGGCAGCTGCTCCGGCGCGTCGTAGTCCTTCTCCTCCGCCTCGTAAGCAAGTAAAGAAGACAGCCGCTCCGTCTGTTCGGCCAGCGTCTAGCAGTACAGCCAGAGGCGGGAGGGCATACAGATTCGGTCCTTCTCTGAAGACTCCAGAGAAGTTACCATACGAGAGGACCCCGGAGGAGAACGCGAAGATCACGCAAACCAAAGTGGATGACTGGTTTCAAGGGTTGAAAGCAAAGAGACATGCACCTCCGGAGGAGAAGGTAGATCCGGTGAAAGTGAAGCGCAGTCTGGCTGCCCTGGCAAAACCACCCAAGTCTCCGCCGAAAGGCAACTATGAGCGCATTATTGCAAAGACATGGGCCGAAGCGGAGCGGTCGGGAAGTACAGTCAGTGATCAAAGGCTAAAAGAACGACGAGTAGCTGGGAAACAAATTTCCCAGCTCGGCGAACAAGCGAAGCAATCGTGCCCCCCGCTCAAGGTGCCTAGCGACATCGTCGATCCGAGGATGGTGCCCGGTTATAGCAATCTTGACGATTACCTGCCCGACGATGTACATTATGATCCCATGGAGGTGCAGATACACAGATACGAGTACGGGAAGCCTCTCGTCAAAGATGAAAAATCTCTATCAACGATGATGCGAAGATTGCATGATTGGTACTTGAAAATCTGCAGAGAGTCTGGGCGGGAGGAGTACTTTGTATGCGAGAGTTAAACCGGAGCATGACCTCGTTGGAATTGAACTATTTCCTATTCCATTTGAGGAGTTCTATCAGTTTTTCAATCAATTGGCCCTCGATAAAGCAACGGTCACCTGCTACTGTCTGTAAGTACTAGCTACTACTTCTGTCATTAAGTCTCTCTATATAGCTCAGCTCTTTCATTGCATGTATTTATAATTATCCTCACTATATTATGCAGATTGAAGATCGCCGAATTGAAGAAAAGACAAATCGGTGATATTGGGTTCGTTAACACATATCTCATAGATGCAACTGAGGTTGAACATCGTCCCGAAGATACCGAGGCCAACTTGCTACGATCATTCAAAAGAAATGAACACAAAGATATAATACTCTTTCCTTACAACTTCAAGTGAGTGTTACTGTCTTGTGCATATTCGGTTTCCCTTATATATTAGTCCAGGTTATAGTAATGTAATTGATGAGTTATGCATGCATGCGCAGGTTCCACTATATTCTCCTAGAGATTAGGCTTGAGCAGGGAGTAGTAACTGTCTTGGACTCTAGACGAAAAGATCCCAGGAGTATGCGGACATGACTGAAATCCTCAAGAAGTAAGTTAAATCGATCATTATCCACCATATCAGCAACTTTGTTCATTTCCTGATATCAAGTAATTGTTTTCTTTGTCCGGCAGGGTTTGGAGAAAATTCACCAGAAAAGCTCCGGGACTGCCGAAGGAGTTGCAATTTAGACACCCGAAAGTAAGTACTATAGTAGCATGTTCCGCGCATCTCCTAGTGATTCAAGCGCTAGTTTCATCAATACCATTTGGCATTTTTTCTTATCAGTTTGATTGACCTCTATTTCTTGTAAAGTGGTTGTGGCAGGAACAAGGGAATGATTTCTGTGGATACTACGTCTGCGAGTCCATCCGCCACACGACCTGTGAGCGGGGCGGGTACTCTGACGAATAATATGAAGTGCGTAAATAACAATATTCACAATTTTATTTTATTACCATCATTTGTGTTGAGTTTCATTCATTCATATATATATATGTATTGACCCCCTTCTTCAAATTAGATGTTTCGGATGCGGAATGAACTCCTAGCACCAGATCGCATGCGAGCAATTCAAGAGGAATTGGCGGCATTCTTTCTTAACCACGTGATCGCTGAAGACGGAGAATACTATGTGGACCATGCGTCCATAATTTAGGAGATTATATTTGTAAAAGATAATTATTGTATATATGTAGCCGGTAGTGTCGGACGATAGATATAAGAGAACTTGTTGTTCGACCAATCTCTCGGAGAAGGAGAGGTGGTCGATATCACTTCTCTCTGTATGCATATATGTTCATGACGATCTTCTGTTTCCTTCGTTTGCTTACTAGCTAGCTAGCGTGTCTAGTCCTCTCTATACGTATGTATAGTACGTAGCGTCGACCAAGCACGGACATAAGAGAGGACACTTCTCTCTATTAATTAGCTATCTAACACAATATATGAAATACCTAAATTAACCCCCCAAAACCCCCAACCCCTCCTTTAAAAAAAACAAAAAACCCAGCCACAGAAATGCTGACGCGTGGAGGCCTATTGGTCCCGGTTGGTGCCACCAACCGGGACCAAAGGCCCTCCTGCCTGGGCTCAGCGCGCAGGCCATGTGGAGGCCCATCTGTCCCGGTTCTGGTTAGAACCGGGACTCCATAACCGGGACTAAAGGGTCAGGGCATTAGTAACGACCCTTTAGTCCCGGTTCTGAAACCGGGACAAAAGGCCCTTACGAACCGGGACAATAGGCCTGTTTTCTACTAGTGTCCCAGCATGCACAGCTTTTCGTGTTGACCGGTCCATACTGGAACCCTTGGAAACATCCAAGTTGCTGCAACATGGAGTTCCTCAAGATTGCTCTCAGTGTTGCTAGTGATCAGAGAAGCCAATTCAACAGATGGAGGAGAAAATATCCTGCTACGTGACCAAAGATGTCTCAGATTGCAAGTCAGGAGTTTGGCCACGGAACACCAGAAAGTGTTTGTAAGAAATCCATGTTGGCTGGCAGTATGTTCAACATCATCGAAACAAAAACTAAGATGTCTAAGATTTGTAAGTTCACTGAGACCTGCTAAATTATCCACCGAGTTCATGTGCACATCTAAATACATCAGAGTACGTAGGGCCTTCATCCTACGAATTCCATCAGGTAGCCTTGTTCCCATAGGAACATGTAGATGCAGCAAGCAAGGCAAATCAACAATATCAGATGGCATGGCAGTAGTAATATTCGTGTCCAATATCAACATCAGCGTCTCCAAATGTTTCAGGTCTCCAATTAGGGCAGGCAGAATAAGGGTTGACATCTGTTTGCGGCTGCGGATTCTCAAATATCTGAGATGAAATAATTTACAGATTGGTGTGAGGTCAATCCTGTCACCCATGCGAGCACCCTGGCAATTCACATTCAGAACTCGGATGGACTTGAGGTCATACATAGACAACTTGAAACAAGACTTCCCAAAAAGAGCAAGAGATCGAATATGCGGCATGCTTAAGCTTGGAGTAAATGGCACTGGCGGTCCGACAACTTGCGCTGCGGGTGCACTTAAGTCACGGTACATGCAAACCGGAAAAACCCATCATAGAACTTGCATTGCGGGTGCAGATAGGTCACATATGCCATCTGAACCGGCCAGCTGCTCTATTTTCGAGAAAACCCCGTCATAGAACTTGCGTTGCGGGTGCAGCTAGGTCACGTTTCAAAATTTTCATTCCTGGACATTTTTTTAAACTCACGAATCACAAATATTTTCAATAAATATTTTTTAATTTATCATTCAAGAATATCTTTTTAAAGTCGCGAATCACAATTTTTTTAAATGTCCACAACTTCAAAAAAATGTTTGTAAATCACAAATATTTTTCAAATTTATCATTCACAGACATTTTTTAAAGCCCTGAACAAATAGTTTTCAAAGTAATCGTTCATGAACATTTTCAAATTAATTGTTCGCAAACATTTTCAAATTTTTCGTTTGTGGACATTTTTAAAAGTCACAAATCACAAATACTTTTAATAAATAGTTTTTAATTTATTGTTTGCGAACTTTTTTTAAAGTCGTGAATCACAAATATTTTTTTAAAATGTTCACAACTTTAAAAAAATGTTCGCGAATCACAAATATTTTTTAAATTTATCATTCTCGAACATTTTTTTAAAGTCATGAAAAAATAGTTTTCAAATTAATCATTCACGAACACTTTCAAATTTATCGTTCGCAAGCATTTTCAATTTTTTTTTCATGGACATTTTTTTAAATTCACAAATCACAAATATTTTTAGTAAATATTTTTTGATTTATCGTTCATGAATTTTTTTTAAAGTCGTGAATCACAATTTTTTTTTAATGTTCACAACTTTTAAAAAATGTTCGCGAATCAAAAATATTTTTCAATTTTACCTTTCTCGACCATTTTTTTAAAGTCGTGAACAAATAGTTTACAAATTAATCATTCACGAACGTTTTCAAATTTTTCATTCCTGGAAACTTTTTTATAGTCACGAATCACAAATATTTTTAATAAATATTTTTTAATATATCGTTCGTGAACATTTCTTTAAAGTCGCGAATCACAAATAGTTTTCTTTAAACGTTCGCGAACATGTTTTTTAAAGTCGTGAACAAATAGTTTTCAAATTTATCGTTCATGAACATTTTTTTAAAGTCACAAATCACATATATTTTTAAAGTCGTGAACAAATTTATCGCGCTTGACCATTAGAGGGAGAAAACCAGGCAGCTGGCCGGTTCAGATGACCTGTGTGACCTATCTGCACCCGTAATGCAAGTTCTATGACGGGTTTTTCCGGTTTGCAAGTACCGTGACTTAAGTGCACGTGTAGCGCAAGTTCTTGGACCGCAAGTGCCATTTACTCCTTAAGCTTGCTTCTATTGTGCCTCCATTTGCTCCAGAATCCAACTGAAGGGAAATTCTACGAACCTTGCTCCGCAATGCCGAGCTCATGCTCTGTAGGTCATCTACCGACTTGATTCTGATTAGATCAAGAATCATATCATGAACTTTACAATTTATGACATGTCCATTGTACCCAATATTTGTAGGTTGGATCATGCTCCTATTGACAAGCTCGTTAAAGCAGCTTCCAGCGACCTCATTTGCATCCTCGCCATGTATTTTGCGGATGAAAATTTCAGCCACCCATTGCCTAACAAGATCATTCTTTCTAATAATGTAATCCTCTGGGTACATGGCAGTATATAGCAAACAAGTTTTGAGACGATGAGGAAGATTGTTGTAGCTAAGGTTCAGTATCCATCTCATCCCCTCCAAAGATGGATTTGATCTCATATTTGAGCTTAAAGAATTGCACACATGCTTCCATTGTGTCACTGATCTAGTTGGCTGACTCGCCAAAAGACTAGCAATACTGACGACAGCAAGTGGGAGACCACCACATTTTCGTAGAATTTCATTCGAAATCTCTTCTAATGGTTGAAGATCAACCTGTCCAACTCTACTGAAAAATAATTTTCTTGAGTTTTGGTCATCAAGAGGACACATCTTGTAAATGAACTCATGCCGATAGTCGCAGGTTGCATTAGCTACTGTCACAATTCTCGTGGTTGTGATTACTTTGCTACCTCGTTGGTTCTCTGGAAACGCACAACGAATAATTCCCCATACTGATTCCTCCCATATATCATCAATGACAAAAAAGTACCTGCAAACATTTTATATTAAATATGCACTCTATCAGTATGCATTAATTCAAATCATCAAATGTTGAAATGACAGTAGAAGGGACAAACTGTAGACTGTAAAACTTCAAAGGCACTATGCAATAGGGATTGAGAAGTTACTAAAGTACCTTTTGTCTCTTAGATATTCTCTGATGTTGTCAATGAGATCTTGCGCCTCATCAGTATGGGTTGGTTGTGGCATCTTAAGTTTTTCGATGATCCTACCGAGAAGCTTCATCATATTAGGTCTTTGTGATATTGACACGAAAACCTTGCAGTCATATTTCCCTCCAAGCTCATGGTATACTTGATTTGCAAGTGTGGTTTTTCCTAGACCCCCAAACCCAACAATAGACACCACTCTAGGAGGCTGGACAGATGCAGTCTCCTCGGCCGTCAACAATTTGATAAGCTCCTCTTTTGGACCCTCCATGCCAACAAGGTTCGCCGCTTCTATGTAGAGCGCAGGCACCCGTGGATCTACAGCTACATAGCTAGAACTAGGGGCACACTCATCAACCTTATACCTTTTCCGACGCTCACTCACGTCTTTAACCCAGGTCTTCAGCTGTTGGATTTATTTGGCAAACTGGTGGCGCGCTCTCAACGCGGTAATGTATTGAGCAATTTTGCCAACAAATCCGACATCTCCTCTGTTAGAATCCTCACCAGATTCATGCATGATGTCGTCGATGCAGTCCTCAATGTGAAACGCCATATCCATCACCTGGTTCTTCCACTCCCTAGTCTGTGGATCGAGTTCCTCTTCCATGTTCTCGAGCTTCTTGAGGACAGCGTCCATGCTGTCAAGCTCGTCCTTGAGGAACGCCACCTCCCGCTGCATGCTCCTGTGCTTCGTGTACTCGTCCCCCATCAAAGCTGCCAGCTTCTCCAAAACAGAGTTCATCACCCCCGTGGAAGCGCTCACCAGCGCCTCGGCTGCCATCTCTGTAGCTAGCCTCCTTGTTCTGTTCTCTCGGTTGTGTTGTGTGTGATTTCTTTTCCTATTGGAACAGATAAAATGCAGAGCTATGTGGTATATATCCATCAGTCTATCATCTTCTGGTGCAGAAAATTCAGCGGAAGCCGTTACAACTTCTATTTTTATTTTCCTACTATAGGTTATATTAGTGGGGGTTTAATCTGGAGGACTAAAGTTGTGGAGAGGAAGGCGCAAGGAACCTTTCCTCGGGAATAATCCAAGGTTGCGTGCTGCTAATATTCGTCTGGATTCTGGAGTACATACGTCCTAACCTAACACCTAACAGAACAGCTACTTGTTTGGCTGGGAATGCCAACTTGTCAAAGAGATTAGGACATCTCCAACCTCAGCAGAACCATATGTGGCAGAGGGCGAGCGAAGAAAAAGAATCCGGGTCGTAGCTTCCGCACGCGCCAAACTGGAAGCCAAGCGATGGTTTCGTCCGATGTTTGGTGGTACATGGGGCCACCGGGAGGTAGGCTGTGAAGACGACTGGAGGCTGGCCCTCATGGCGAGCGCAGGTACGGTGCCGCTGAGTCTGATTGAATTTAGCATGCACTAGATAGAAAGTGCGGCTTGCCGCACCCGCCAGCAACGCTGCCGGGTACTGTCATATCCAATCCGGTAAAAAACTTTTGGTGCATGGTGCCTGGCTCATCGCATTTTCCAACGCTTAAACGTAACATTTTGTGTTGCCAAAGGGAATTAGAGTGATTCTCATGATGGATTGGTCCAATACAGTAGATTTACATCTTGGCAAAGCCCAGGATGTTTGTTTCAGTAGAAGATTTTGTCGAAGTAACGCCAAAGGGTAATGCAACATATATAAGCAAGGCAAACATGACACATTTGGTCATTACAGCATTGGTCCAATTCATAGTGCTCAATATAGACAGAAAGAGCCAATTTATGTTTGGGCCCACAGTGTGCCTTTCTAAAGCAGTGATCCAATGATCCATCATCTGGTATTTATCAAGGATGTAATCCAATACAAAGTAAAGCACAAAGCAGGATATGGATCAATAGAAAGCATTAAAATGCATGAGTGGTTCCACAGAGATCATCAAGATTTAGCAGAAGACATCAAGATTAACGATATAAGACAATCCGGACAAATACTGGTTCGCATAAAAATTCAGTACAAAGTATCAAGATTAACATAGGAAGGGCAACTTGTCGCATGTGACCTATAAAAATTCAGTACAAAGCCTTCTTAGTCTGCACAAAACAGAGATCACCATACATCAAAACAGTTGAAACTGCAATGCTGATTCATGCACTCATGTACCGTGCTCAATATCATAGGTAAACAGTTCAATTAAAAATATATACTACAGACATCTAATTCATGGCATTGGCACATCACAAGACACAAGATTTCATTCGAGTGGCTTTCAGGCCACTTCTATTCTGCAAAACATGAGGGAAAGCGAAAGGATGTAGGTCATCGGCGGTCAATATGACGACGTCCTTGATGGCACCATCAGTATATAGCGGTGGTGGATTGTGCTCTTCCTGGGCAGTAACTCACCAGGTAAAGTAACCATGACCTCATCCGACTCAAGCGGCGACCTGCAAGCCAAGACAATGAAATAGTAACGGTAAGAGAGAGACATAGAGATGCTTTGTAATGACAATTGTTGTTCTAACAAGCAAAACCAATGAGAGATGAGAAGAAAGAATACTTTATTAATAATAATTCCTACAAAGTACAAACATAAAAACTTCGTTTTCTAGTCCCACAAAATAATCATCAAGAACTAAACTTAGATTAATTCGATCAATTAATAATATTTTCAGGTGAAAGACTTGAGCATTACATAATATAAACACCAAACCAAACAAATCATACTCAAGATTAGTCAGTCAAGACCTCATAAGATTTTGAAAACATGAATCAGACTATTTAGATCATAGACCGTGAATTCCAGAAATCACACCATACAAATATTAGTTACCAAGAGAGAGGTAATACAACATTTTTTGGGACTGTTTCCAGTCCTAGTGGAATTACATCAGATGTAAACTTTCATCTCAACCAAAGGTTCGTAAGTAGACTCAATATATGATTTTTTTTGTCTCGACCAAATGTGTAACATTGCATATAAAACACTGAGATACTTATCTGATTTATGACATAAAAGGGAGAAAAGTATCAAAAAATGATTTTGTAACAGAAAGAAATTTTAAAAAATAGAACTGAATCTGAACCTACCAGGCCGATAACTTTCATGTCTGACATTTTTAAATCCCCAATATATGTTGCGAATCATAGCCCAAACAATTATAGCTTTTTTTTGACCCGGGCCATAACCCCTTTCCATTAATTGCATAACGGAAATACAAAGTTCAAAGTTCAACGAACACAGACCCAGCATAAACGACTACAGCATAAGGAAGCAAGAAAGGGGTAAGGCGAGATCAAAGCATCACTGGGAAACCCACTATGAGCACTCGTCATCGAGCAGCCCATCGCGGGGCGAAAACCCAGTGACACCTAGCATCACGCAAACCACTAGACCTAACCAGATCAAGGCAAACTCCAACAGGAATCATAACAGTATTACAACGCCCTGCTCGTAGGCAAAACATAGGAGAGTAAAAGACACTCGCGCAGGAGTGCGATCCACCAAACGGGTAAACACAGTCTCGAAGCTTTTTTGCCTTGGTGGAGTAGAATCAGTTCGTCGTCGACGGAGGTGCACAAATCCTCATCATCGTCGAGGCATTCGATCTCAGCATCTTGGCTCCGCACTCCATGGACTCTCGATCCTCACCAGCCATCAAACCTGCCCAGTATGTCAAAAAGCCACAAGCAGCATAAACCAGATTAAAAGGACTTTTAAGAGATTTATGTTCAAAGGTAGCCTGACTGCGACTGATCCAAATTGCCCAGCAAATAGCTGCCAAACCAAACGTATAAAACTTGGCCCCATCGGGAAGGAAAATGTAACACCATGAGAAAAACTGCCAAAGGTTGTTCGGACACAACGATGTGCCAAACACACACCCAACCGTCCTCCAAACCACCCGAGCAACAGGACAAGTAAAGAAAAGATGCTGTGAGGTTTCCACCTCATTGCAGAACGAGCATTTGGGATTTCCTACCCATTTTCTCTTTTTCATGACTTCTCGAGTCAAAACCGCATCTTGGAACAATTGCCAGAGAAAGATTTGAATCTTAAGAGGGATTTTTGCTTTCCATATCCATCTGAAATCACACCCCGCCAGGGTTCTTTCCAAATAGGTATAGACCGATTTGGTCGAGAATTTACCTTTCTTTTTTCCCAATCTCCAGCTAATATAGTCCGTCTCATCGGACAATTGCCAAGAGTTCACCACCTTAACTAGATCATTCCACTGATCCACAAGAGGTGGATGCAGGTTCCTTCTAAAAAGATCACCACCCTCAAACTTTTTGAATTCAGCAACAGTAATCTCCTGATAATTACAGATACTGAGCAAGATCGGAAATTTAACACGCAAGGGGGCAGCACCCCTAATGGGGTCATTCCAGACTCTGGCTAAATTCCCAGAGTTTAAAATCACCTCTCTACCTGCCAAATAAATTTCCTTTACTTTCATAATAGCTTTCCAAACGGGGGAATCCCCAAATTTACTCTTCACCGAGGGAACCGTGTCATTTCTGAAGTATTTAGCACGGATAATCTCCTGCCAAAGGCCTTGTTGAGTTTCCACCTTCCACCACCATTTGGTGAGGAGACTGATGTTTTGTCTGTGTAAGTCTCTAACCCCCAAACCCCCTTTATTCTTGGATCTGCAGATCCTAGACCATCTAACCAAGTGATATCTTCTCCGACCGTCA
Source organism: Triticum urartu (assembly GCF_056163025.1). Lineage (NCBI taxonomy): Eukaryota > Viridiplantae > Streptophyta > Magnoliopsida > Poales > Poaceae > Triticum > Triticum urartu. Next base: position 727,322,881 of record NC_141879.1, read on the forward strand.
GTCTTTTGCCAAAAGAACTTTTTTCTATGTTTATCTAGCTTCTCAATATTCTTCTTAGAAAGCATAAACATAGACATGTAAAAGAAAACAATGGTCGTAAGGGACGAGTTGAGAAGAGTCAATCTTCCTCCTGAGGAGGCCGCATTACCAATCCAGGATTCACAGCACTTGAGGAATTTGTCATCAACAAAATCCCAGTCAATCGCACGGAGGGTAGAATAGCTCACAGGCACCCCTAAATACTTCATAGGGAAGTGGCCAATTTGACAATTGAAGAGTTCTGAATGAAACGCAAGAACCTCATCATCCCCTCCAACACACAAAATTTCACTTTTCAAAAAATTAATCTTAAGCCCTGACATAAGCTCAAACAAATAAAGTAAGAGTTTCAGATTAACCGCAGCATCTTTATCATGCTCAAAACACACAACCGTATCGTCTGCATATTGGAGGATAGCTACCCCCCCATCAATCAGGTCCGGAGCCAGACCTGTTATCAATTTCTCTCTTTGAGCTTTCAGGATCATTTTGGATAGGGCTTCCACAGCCATATTGAATAAGAAAGGTGAATGCGGGTCCCTTTGTCGCACTCCCTTGGAGCTTTGGAAGTAAGGGCCTTTTTCATTATTTAATTGGATATTAATGGTTCCATTTTTAAGGATATTCTGGATCCATCCACACCACACTGGGCCAAAACCCCTGTTGCTGTGGCATTCGAGGAGGAAATCCCAATTGATCTTATCATAAGCTTTTTCGAAATCGAGTTTCAACACCACACCAACTTTCTTTTTCATATGTGTGTGATGAAGGATTTCATGAAGGGTTAAGATGCCATCCATAATGTTCCTGTGTTTTATGAATGCGTTTTGATGTTTGCTGATAAGAATATCTGCAAACATGGAAGCTCTATTGTCTAACACTTTAGTGATAAGCTTGTAAGGGCACCGTAGCAGACAAATAGGCCTATATTGTTGGATTTTTTTAGCTCCATTCATTTTAGGAATAAGGGTAATCACCCCATAATTCAGCCGGGCCACATCCAATGTGTTATTGTGAAAAGAATCGAACAGATTCATAATATCTTTTTTCACAAACTCCCAGCAATGTTTATAGAATTCTGCCGGTATGTTATCCGGGCCCGGGGCTCGATTGCTCTTCATATTGAAGAGAGCTTTTTTCACTTCTTCTTCCGTAAATCTACTAGTGAGTAGGATATTATCGTCTTCAGTTAACTTCTCGTTATCAGCCCACATATCAGGGGACAGGTGAAAAAGATTTCCTCTAGCAGGACCAAATAGCTCCTTATAGTATGCAGTTGCATGAGCTAGAAGGTTAGTGGTCCCCTCGATCACAACATCCCCATCTGTAAAGGACTGGATCGTATTTTTTCTCTTTTTGCCATTAGCCACTCTGTGGTAAAAGGCTGTGTTTTGATCCCCTTTTAAGAGCCAGCGTTCATTCGACTGTTGCAGCCAATACAGCTCATCTTTGAACAGAATCTCGCTGAGTTCTACCTGAAGTGTAGTTTTCCTCTCGTATAACTCAGGGTCGAGAGGCCCTTCCTCTTCTTTACTTTCTATATCTTCTAGCTCCCTCTTAATTTCTTTTTTTCTCTTCTTGGCATGGCCAAATATGTTCGAGCCCCATCCTTTAAAGTATTTTTTGAGACGTTTCAGTTTGATATTAAGAATATCAATAGGATCGTCAGATCGTACAGGTTGCTCCCAAATCTCCTTGGCAATGTGGTAAAAACTTTCGCCTCACAGCCAGCTAAGCTCGAATCTGAACTCCTGTGACTTAGGTTTATTTTGTCTCTCCTCTCCCGAGGACAAAAGGAGTGGATTGTGGTCCGAAACATCCCTCACTAGTTTACGAACCATAACCAAAGGAAACTTGTCCTCCCATTCAAAGCTCATCAAGACTCTATCAAGTTTTTCCAAAGTAGGGTGCTTTTGGTTATTAGTCCACGTATACTTGCCACCCCCATGTAAATCTCTCGAAGGTTTAAAGAGTTTATAATGGAGTTGAATTTATCCACATAAGGAGATCTATTCAAGGTTTTATTCTTATCACATGCCTCTCTAAGGATATTGAAATCCCCCCCCCACTATGTACGGGACATGAGTGTGGGCACATGTCGCGGCTAGTTCAATCAGGAAGTCATCTTTACTGTCATCATGGGCTGCACCATAAACAGTAATGAGAGCCCAGACAAATTTACGGTTAACATCATAAAGGTTGGCCTGCAAACAAAACCTACCAGGGATCCAAGAAATAACTTCCAGGGTCTCCTTCTTAACACCACAAAGGATCCCCCCCCCCCCCCGCTTTGCCAATTGATGGAATCCAGTTCCAATCAAACTGAGCCGCGGTGTCTATTTTCCTAAGATTCTTAGGAAGGAATTTCTTCTTCATAGTCTCCTGAATACAAAGGAAATCTAGGGAGTGATCTTTTATCATGTCAGAGAAGCAGGCACTCCTCCCCTTTTTGCCTGCTCCCCTGCAATTCCAAAAGATACCATTCATTTAATCACATTGGATTTTCTCCCCCGTTTGGCACTCCTACCAGGGGGCATGGCAGGGCTACCATTTCCTCGTACAGGGGCTTTCTTTCCATTCTGACTTCTAGTAACAGGTCTAGATATAGCAACGTTCACCTTTCTCTCCTTCTTTTTTCTAGACCGAACTAAAGTAAAAGGTTCCTCCTCCAACTCATTTTCCTCACTCCATTTCATGTCCAGAGGGGTTTGGTCTCCCTTTCCATTAGTCAACATCAGGATTTTATTGCTATCATCTTTATTAATATCTTTACCATCCCAGAAGTCTCTATTTCTGGATCTTTCTAGTTCTCTTAAAATATCTATATTAGCAAAGTTTGCATCAGGTATATCCACCCCCATCTTAATAGCCCTAAGCATAAGCACTGGATCTGACAAGGTATCAAATGAGTTATGCTTTGAATAGTTACCTTCCATGTTCCTTTTCTTTGTCGCAGCTGCAGCCTTATCCTCCACACGCTCCAGTTTACTCTGCACATTCCTCAAGCTGAAGCGTAAGTTTTCCTCAGTGACCAAAGGAGGGGTGGGAATCACCTCAATATTTTCAGGAGATTCCACCCTATATTCATTGACCACTTTCAGAGCTGAGTCATGATGCCCCACCACCTCCACAACCTGTGGCAAGGATTTAACCACATCAGAATAGGATTTCACAGTTTCCTTATATTCAAGATTATTTTTTATAGGAGTCTGTTGGGAAAGGGTACTCACTTTTTCTTTCATTCTCTGCTCATGTTCATATTTCATGGTTTCAATGAGCAGTGAAGTGTGGAGAGAGTCATCAGACTCAGCACTTTCTTGAGATTCCCGCATCGGGTCAGGTACTACACGCTGGGGAATGGGAGGAGATTTCCCCCCAAGCCCAGATTAAGTACTGCCCATCTGCAAACCAGGATCCGTAGCATGTTTATTCTTTTCATTTTTCCCTCCATCATCACTAGTAGGCATCCGTATTTCATTGTGCTCACGATTAGGGTCCCTGATCAGCACCTGCTCTACCTCATAAGCGAAATCATAGAAATGCCCTCCCAAGACAGATTCTGCTATCCCAGGTATCGCATCCACATTTCTGCACCCAATTTTCACACGAACAGAAGTAGGACGATGCAAAGTTGCCTTATCGATCTCTAAAGGAATCCCCACCAGCGAGGCCACAAAGGCTACATTCCTCTCACTTCTCTTATCAAGTGGGATATTGATCACCCTCACCCAAGCCACTTCCATAACACCTTTAGATCCCACAGCTGACGACCATTGAGTGGCATGTATAACAGCCCCACTTGTTTTCAGAGTAACTTTCCCCACATAGCAGATTTGAGCAACCGCACGAGGGTTAGGAAATCGCACCACATATACCCCAGGACCAATGGCATGCGCAGAACAGCGCCATCTAGTAGCAAGATAATCAGATAAATCCAACTCCATCTATCTAGTCGAAGTTTCCCCCTCAACAATTTTAACCACAATATTATTGGATCTCTCCTTAAGCTGACTAGCAGTGCAAGAATCATGGATATAATAAAACCCCTGCCCCTTTGACTGAAAAGCACACATCGGGGCAATACACTCCCAGGCAGCGAACGCCGTACAGACAGAGGCCAGATGTCCTAATTTATTGCATCTCTCACAGAAAACTTGAGGACAACTAGCAAGAGGATGATCATTCGACTTGCATATGGGGCAGGAGTTAGGGTTCTTGGTAGGGGGCACCTGAATGATATTCTGCTTGCCATGGGGGCGACGAATTGGTGAAGAGGTCTGGCCGCTTCCAGTATCCCCCGACACCACCGCCGATTGCTGCTTCTCCACCCAGATCCCACCATCTTGATGCTCTTGGCGCCTGGTGGTCGCAGCTGCCTCCCAGCGCACCGTGTCCCCCGCAGCGGAGGTGGGATTGGACGAGGCAAAGATGGTGCAGTCGCCGTCGCCCTCGCTCCGCTTCCAGGAGTACTTGTTCTTGTCGCCGCCACGGCCATTGCCACGGCCAGCGTTCCTCCCCGCGCCGCGACCCATGTCGCGCCCCGCACGGGCCGCATCCGCGCCTTGACGCCGGTCACCCTGGAACCCGCGCCCCGCATCAGATGCCATGGATGGCGAGGCAGCAACCTCCGCGAAAGATCGAGGGTCTCCGCCAACCTTGCCTCTCCACCACCCCCACTCCTCTCTAGATCTCGATCTAGGGTTTTTTTCCGCCGTCCAGAAATGGGCGAGGGCAGAGTCTAGGTTAAGTAGCGGGCGAGATGGGGATATACCCGCGCCGCACGCCCGTGGTCGAGGGTGGACGTCTGGATGCGAGCCCACGTGTCGCGCATCCGCCATGGATGTGTATGGGCGGAAGGTCATGCCCGCGTCGCACCGCATCCGGGCCTCCGTGTACCGGGTCCTCGTGTACCGCTCCTCGCTGTCCCCGTGTACCGATTATAGCTTGTTTATATCAACCTGCGTATATAAGAAACAAGGATAATATTCTTTTTCAAATACAAAACCATTAGTAGATGATACAAATAAATAATAGTGGGGATTATTAGAGCACCTTCCATGTGCATATCATCCATATGTTGTAACAAACTAACAATCCCAACCCTAGCTCTCCTCAGCATCCAGGAGCTGCACCTGCATGTGCAAGCTTAGTTGAATTCCCCCATTATTAAGTCAGACAAGAAGTGCACAATAGATGAATAAACACTGAAGTCTTACCTTGTTTTAGCCAAGGACGTTTTGGAGTAGAGGAGAAGGACGGTTGTGGGAGAGACGAGGACATCAGCCCCTTGGCAAAGAACCACAAGGAGGCTACCTCCTCTCCCGCCCCTCGGTTGTGGAGAAGTAGCCGACATCGAGTACCTCCATCTCGATTGAAACCATCCATCTATTTGTTTCTGTTTCTCATATTGCAGGTTATGGAAGAAGGCCACCGGAGGAAGAATAGCTATTAATCAGCCGCCTCCTCCAAATGAACATAGGAAAATTGCAGCAAATGTCAGCCTGGAAGAAACAGGGCAGGAAACAAATATAGTCAGCAGACGAAGGAAGAAGCTACTAACAATACAAAATAAAGGCACCAAAGAGTGAGCAGTTCACGAATTGTTTCTAAACACTACTAACACCAGCAGCCTACAAATAATACATCAGGATAGATTTTAATCAAATAGTTGTTTCTTGCATAATTAGATAGAGCTAAATAAATACTCCCTCCGTAACTTGATATAAGACGTTTCTAAAAACGTTATATATTAAGTTACAGAGGGAGTAGTTATCATGGAAGCTGCTAGCATGACCATTTATTTAGTCATATGTAACAGGAAAAGGGACATTTAATTTAACTATTTAAGAAGCAATGCCTTCAAGTAAGGAATCCTATCATAGCAAATCAACTGAATACTCTAACTCCATGTGCAACAATTAAAACTGTAGACATGCTGGCTTCGGCTATGCGTCTCAACAGGTTTAAGAATATATATGAAGAAACCAGAGTATGGATGACTTGTCTCCCTCCTACAGCTTTTGGAGATTAGAAATACAAAAGGATCTCCCTCCTACAACTTTTGGAGATTAGAAGAAACACAAAAGGAATCAAAGTACCATAATAGGTTTAATTCTAACTACACTCGTGACAATCTCCCAGGAAGTTCTGCACAAAAATCGTACATGCATCGTTGTTCATCCGTACTCAGTTAATTTTCTTTCACTTGGATCAATCAGCTGGAGCATGTAACGAAGCTAACACATGAGGCTAGTCTAAACAAACTGCACTAACCATTGAACGGACAAAATTATATTGTACAACAGGATTATAAATTGTTCTGTATACAATCAATGCGAGAGCGAATAGCTCGCACACATAGACCACTCGGGTCTCTTTTTTCCTTCGCTCGTCGAGATAGAGTATATGCTAACACAGGAAAATGTCTACAACAGCGAGCACTGCATCAGCAGATGCACTACTGTACCTAGGACCTCCCTGAAGAAAGTTTCAGTTTTCACACGCCTAATGTAGTTTGTCACCAATCTTGACGGCGCCCAGCAAGCAGCAGGCATAATAAGATTACCAACCAACGGATCATGAGAGAGCAGAGCAGAGGAGAGAGCAGAGCGGAGGGGCTTACCAGAGTCGCGGGCAGGGGAAGCGGACCAGGAGCAGGCAGAGCCGCTGGTGCATCTGCGTGAGGAAGGAAACGTATCAGGGAAGGGGAGAAGAGCAAATCGAGGACGAGAAGATGGGGGAGATAGTACCTGCACTGCACTAGGGGAAGAGCGACGAGCCGGGCGAGCAGAAGCTCCAGCTCCATGGCGTGGGCAATGGCCGAGCAGAAGCATACGGAGGAGCATCTCCGTCGAGGCCCTTGACGACGGCGCGAATCCAATCCGCCGCCTAAGGTAGGGTGGGGAAGATGGGGCTGGCACAGAGGTGAGCGCGCAGCCGTCTCCTCGCGCACAGCCGCGCGAGCAGGCGATTGTGCTCCCCTGATGACCGTGGTAGATGGATCTCGGACGAGGAGCGCCATGGGCCATGGCCGCCGCTTGGCCTGCTCGCTCGATCCCCTTCTTCTCTTGTCTTCGAATTGAGGAGCTACGGCCGCCACTTCCCACCACCGACGCCGATTTGGAACGCTTGGCGCCAGAACCGCCCACCGGCGCACCGCTGCGGCCTCTGGGCGCGGCGGCGCTGCTCTTGGCCTGCTTCCTGACGAAGCCGCGCTGAGGACGAGAGGAAGAGAGAGGGGAGTCGGGGCGAGAGGAGTGGGAAAGGAGAGATGCGGCTAGGTCATCCCACGGCAGCGGTCTCTTTTTATACACCCCCCACGCGGAATGACCATAATACCCCGGTGGGGGCATGGATATTACATTCTGTTGCCATTGAAATTTTATCCGACGGCCGAGGTTGATCGGGTGAATATCCAACGACCCATGGCGATTTGGATCGAGATCCGACGGTCAGTATCGCGAGTGACTTTCGATCGGACGGTCCAGAATCCAAACGCACGGGAGAGCTCCATTTTGCTTCAGACTCTAACTAGGGGATGATTCAGTTTCAACATGCCCGTACAGTGGAGTAGATGTGTCACAATAATCAAGTAAGTTGGCAGTTTCATCTTGGCAGGAAAACTCATAATGCCAAGACTTGAAGACCAAATCTATCTATCTATCTCTTATATACTAAAAGGAAAATACGGGTCAAAAATAGAGAAACATGCTACAAAACCCTACGATAATCAGAAACATCGGACCGTCTATTTGATATTTTCATTAAAGTATGACCATTGGATATTATCTTACTAACATATAGTTGGATGAATTACCCACCTTTGCATTATGTAAATAAAAAACTTTTTTTTATTTTCTCTTCACGTGAAAGAAAACCTTTCGTAAAAAACATACCTCTAGGCCTTCCTCTTTCACGCCGTCACCAAATCTCCAGCGATGCCCTATGCGGTGTTCATGGAAGCCAGTGACAGCTTCTAGATGCCCTATGCGGTTCTCATGGAAGCCAGCCACCATAGACACGGTGTACACGATGTATGCATGTGGTGGCCTTGCCTGGCACGAACATAGATCTATCACCGAGTAGGACTTGCGATGGTGTTTCCAGCCGGCCGGCGGCGTATTGATTAGAGGAGTTCCTTGCCTTGTACGTGTGTGCATCCAGCTCAATGCTCTCATCTAATCTGTGTGTAACTTGTGCTCTCGCCCAGAATCACTTCAGCATCGTGCGACAACGTTGGAGACTTGGAGCTTTGGCAACACACGTAGGACCCTATGGCTAAATCTTCTGACAGTCTTCGGCTAGTCCGGCGCCGGACAACATGGCTATGGTGCTATACGGTGTTCCAGGTAAGCTGTGGTTTTACTATTTTGTTAATTACCTAGGGCAATGCATCCCGATTCAATAGTCAGGAGCAATCTAAGCCAACAAACTGATTCAAACAGAAATTGGCAGTCCATAATTCTACGTCGAGGCTCGAAATTACCCTGATAGGAATGTCATTAGAGACCATGCATCAAGAGTAAGAACGGTTTAAGGCAACAAGTTCAAAGGGAATGTGGCAGTTGATTGATAGCAGCTAGATCGGCGATGGAAAGGGGTCATGCCCGGTTCGAAAAAGATCGGCAAGCTTGAATGGATTAATTTTAATCTGCTATAGATCGGCAAGCTTGATCGTATTTATTTTACTCTGCTATGGTTAAGTCCACACAATACCAAATAATCAAATCTCTGTAGTTTTCTTACATAGGTGCACATGCCTTTGCTGCCAGCCCAAGCATTACCATCTGAACTGAAACCAAGGCATGCGTTTGCATGCATGTCTCATTGTCCAATTTCACAATCACAGCATCGTAGTTGTCGGCTCATCTTACATCAGTACTTATTGTATCTCCTTTGCTTGCTCTTTATTTGGTTCTAATGGAACAGCTTCCAGATCAACAAAAGATGAAAGTATCATCCCTTGACTTGCAGGTTCTCCGTGTAGAAATGCTAACAAATGTTTTGCAAAATAACACTAACTGTAAGTGCTGCTGTTCGTATGTCCAATTTCGTTATCTGTTATTTCATATGTGACTACATTATCTTTCAATTAATATTTAGGTGCAATGTGGAATTATATGATTTTTCAATTGTTCTTTGTCAAATGGGTTTTCCTCTTCTCTCTCTACTTTATTTATTTTGTAGACAACTTCTTTTGTTTGCTTAAGGAACCATATATGAACCAGTATGTACATACCTCTCGTTACTTATTTTTGCGAATCATACATACCTATCGTAACATTTGTTTAACCAAGCCAAGATACATGGGATTATATACACCATGCATGTATACCTTTATATTGTAGCATTATTGTGTGGTGATAGAAAATGTATTGTTTTTATCACTCTGTTTGCATATTATGCACCTATAGATAATTTATTACCTTTTTCACACCTATTTGTTTAGTGAATAGCTAATCCAGTCATATTTTCTACTTCTGACCACAGGATACCTGACATGGCCTTATGACCATGCTCCTCATCATTGAACCAACAATGCCAACCTAATCATTTTTTGAGTAAATTGAATGGTTGTATACATGGAGTCATGTTTGAATCTTCTTCAAAATGTGAAGAAATTTTAATGCACCTGCATACAGAGTTAAAGCATAGGCGGTACGTAAAATTGCCTTGCAATTACTTGTCATTTAAATGCAATGTACGTCACCCATTTTACCTACCATGCTTAAAAGCTAATTGGAGATGGTCAGGTTTCTATCACATATAGTGTTTCTAAACATATTTGCCAGTAAAAAAACTTACTTATTTCGTTGGTAGTATTGTGAAAACAACAATACTCGGGCACTATGGTGACTACCATTTTTCATTCAAGATCAATATTACTAAGTGGTAATACTAACTATTTTTTTGTTGATAACCACATCCCAACAACACTGAAACATTTGACAAATTATGTCCCAGCCATTTGAAGAAATTTAACTAAAGAGACATAATTTTTATATGCAAAATTTTATCCCTTCAGTGGATGTCCACCCAATATCTAAAGAGAGTGGAAATTTTGATTCTACTATTGAATAGATATACATCGTGCTATAACAAGTATTTCTTGGAAGGTCTGGAAAAGTGATATGAAAATATATGCTCTTTGAATAGTTGATAAAGAATGTAGCCATACAATAAAACACAAATTGGTTGATCTCAAACAAGAATAATGTTCACTTTTGAGTCGTGCCATTTAAATTTAGCCTAGGACGCACAAGAAAGTACATTTGCACCACATTTTACATATATACATGTAATGTCGCAATTATTATGTAGAAATATAAGAAATGAATAATATTTTAAATAAGATGTGACATCCAAGATAGAATTCATCATTCATAATTTGCATACTGTCAACTTATATATTATACATCTATGACTGATCAACATTTGTGAAATTTGACCACATCCATTTCATATAATTCCCCACATTATTTACTTGGCCATATTTTGTTTGCCTAAATCAATTATTTTTGTACTATGTATATTAACAAAATTAGTGTTGGAAACATGTATCAAGATTCTACAAAACATAGTGCAACCCAACAGTGAGAGCATCAAGATATTGCTATATTTTATATGTATAGAATTTGTATAAATATGTTTTCATATTCAGTTATTCAAACATAGTTTATCTGAGGAAATTGTTAAACAGTATCTATTCACGAACATACTAATTGCTTCTTAAATTTTTTGAATATTAAAGTCGGTAGGGTGGACTAGCACTGCAAATGCCAGTTCCAAGCCCGCAGAAAGAGTGGAGGGAAAACAAATTAACACACACGCGTTAAGCTATATTTGGTATTCATAACATACTATCATCATTTAGTACCATTACCATAAGTCAACTGAATGCAAACATAAATTACTTATAGTAAAAATCACCAAAATGTCTCTTACACGACTTTATAAAATTTACGTTCTATGAAACAGTGAGAAAGATAAATATCTTTTACATAATTAAATATATAAATCAATGCAACATGGTAAATATGCAAGAAAAAATATATAATATAACTTACACAAAGAGACGAATATGTTAGTATAACATACATAATTGGAAGATAATTAGTAAATTAATGACATATGAATTTATATATCAATACAAAACCAAACATACCTAAGAAAAAACTATGTTCACAGGAGTGTTATATTTGTAAATGTCATCACATTTGGTTACTTTAGACAAATGAAATAATATGTTATATTTAATAAACTTTATAAAATTCTAGCCCGCGCATCGAGTGGGCCACTTTGCTAGTTTATTAAACAATGTTTTTTAATATAGCTTCGATTTTATTATTTTTGTCCATAATAACAAGGATGTAATTTCTTTGTGAAACTTGATACGCGGGTATATCGGTTGACATGCGTCCACCTCCTCAGTTCTCATGCAAGCAGCAGCAACGCTTGGCCTTAGGTTTAGTATAAATCTTCCTCTCAAATCTGATCTCTTTAACCAATTAGGAGTCTGATTCGCTTGACCTTCCTCCCACCGCCGAGTTGCCTGTCCGTATCAGCGGCAACCACGGATTGATCTCTAGTAGGTACTCCTCTATCAGGTGATTTCTATGTATGATCTTTCAAAGTCAGGTCAAGGTATGCAATTAGTCTAATTCCTACCCATGCGTCCACCTCCTCCTCAGCTTTCATTACAGCAGCAGCAACGCCATGGCTATCCTTGCTTAGGTTTAGTAATAAATCTTCCTCTCAAATCTTATCTCTTTAATGTATTAGTAGTCTGAAACATCCAGCAATCAATCAAACTAACTAGGCCATTACAACCTATGGATCTCTGAAATAATCTATTGACATTATAGTTCAACTAAATTACCAACCAATGCCATAGATTAATTTTCGTCACGCCCTTTTTATAGTATGTAGAAATAGCTACCAAAAGGTTTTGCTCAAGTATATCCCCACGCAGCCGCTGCAGCCATAGCCGCCGCTGTTGGGGTCACCTCGGACGGTCAACCGGGCGTTAGCCATGGGCATCAGGTGTGCCAAGTCTGAGATCAACGAAGACTTCCCTTGGTCAATTTTTTATTTCGGTAGCACAATAATTTCGGACCTCATTGAAATATGCGAAATTTTCGCATATTTTGGATTTTGAGATTTCAATTTTCACTTAATTTTAAAGAACTCAAACATAATTTAAATTTATTTCAAAATCAGTTTGAATCTGCCATGAAATGCCGGGGTTAAAAATATTTCGGACCCCACTGAAATATGCGAAATTTCGGAAATTTCACTGAAATTTTGTTGAAATGTTTAACCCTGCCTTGGTACTCATGAGGTAGCATGCATAGACGAGCCACACAAGGATCCGGCCGCTGATAGCGTTGGAAAGCGACGGAAGAACATGCCGGAGTACAGGAGGTTTGGCCAACGCTGTTTCATCGCTGCTTAGCTGGCTGGCTGAAATCCTGTAAAGCGTCCCGTAAAATTTTTGGGATTTGTTCCGCCGGAGCGCTCGTGGTACCTAAAAAAGTTTTGCGGGCGCCCTTAAACGATTTTTCTGGGCGGGCCGGTTGCGAATCTGCTACAGATGATCTAAAACGCGTGGAGAGCGGGCGTGACCGGCCGGAAGTTCAGCCGGCCAGCCGACTGTAAATCGTTTACCTTAAACTAATCCATGCTCAGCTCAATTAACCAGTAATGTGTTTGTATTACTCTAACAGCCTCGAGTCAAGTCAAATCAACTTTGTATATTACACACCCACCCCCGCCTACCCAGCTGCTGCAACCTGCAAGGAGATCAGACCACCATTCACTGAGCTCGTTTCTCTCATCGATCTAACAGCGTCTCCTCTCTCAAGGTCAGTGCAATCGCTTTATGCAGCTGATTGATTGTTATCTTCAAGCTGTCGATCAGTGCTTTGATAAACTGGGAGGTTGTATTGTTAATCCATGGCCTCTGCCTGCTCTTGTCGCCTCCGCTGGCCGGAGAGGAAGGTCAGGTGGCGTCCCTCTTCCTCTGCAAATCCAGATCCAAGATAAATGGTTGTTGGTGCCTTCCCCGTTCGGTAGTCGGCAATGTCCTTTTTGTTGTCCTATGTAATCAACGTGGCCGGAATTGATTAATTCGTGTATTTTTATAACTAAGAAATACTAGTACTAGGAGAGAAGACGTGTCCTTGTCCTTTTTAGTTAGTATACGTGATCGAGTCGGTTAGAGAGTTTGGTACGTCGTTTGCGGCTGGTTTGTGTCAGCCTATATATTAGGCATATTCACTTCTGTATTGGGGGCAGATTTGTTTTAGTTTGGAGTTGAATAAAAACAACAGAAAAGGCCTCACGTCAGGAGGCACCAAGGATGCGTTCTTCCGAATCCTAGGGATTTGTTGCTGCTGTGCTCGTGTCTGATCACATATCAGTTTCGGTGCAAGTCTTCTCCTTTGGCTTCTTACCTTCTTTTACGTCTATTTCTTCTGTGACTATTTCTGCCGTCGTTCATTGTTATTTCGCAAGTATCATGGAAGATCGGACCAACCAGCGACTCATCGTCCAGTTGAGTCTTATCAAATGGTATTCAGAGCTAAATTTGTTCACGGTACTGTGTTGATCAAGATGTCGACCTCGGTCAATAAGGATGATGAGGTTGCTGCTGATTCTCAGGAAATTGTACGTCTAGTGTACGCGGATGATATTCCTGAAAATATCCGGGATGGTTTTGACCAGACGTGCAACTACATCAAGCAATGCTATGACGCACTAGAGGTGAAGCTTGACAAAAGGATTGATGGCCTGATCGCCCAGTTTGATGCTTTGGCGGACACCATCAATACGCCGACGACTAATTCTGCACCACCACAGGCTGCTCCAGTTGCTCCACTGTGTTACGCAGCACCGGCTTGCGATGGACATGCTGCGCGCATGATCGCCGTCTGGCGGCACGACCACATGCTGGAGATGATGGTGTTGATGACGATGTTGATCTTACGGCGGGGTACGCGCCACGACCGCGGCCCTCTGAGCCCCGTCGTGAAGCTGCTGCTCGTGGCGGAGCGCATGACCGAGTGGGTCAAGCTGCGCGTGTGCCTTTGGATGATGGAATTGGGTGGATAAAAATTTCAATCCCTTCGTTCTCCGGCAAATGCAAAACAGAAGGCTATTTGGAGTGGGAGATGCGTGTTGATCAAATTTTTTACGCACATCATTATGGTGAAGAGAAGAAAGTTCAACTTGCTGGAATTGAGTTCACCGGTCACGCGCTAATTCGGTGGAATCAAATTTGTCGTCCAAGACATCGCCCGACGACTTGGAGAGGGATAAAAGAATTCATGAGACGACATTTTGTTCCTGAGCACTATAAAAGAGATATGTACAACAAGTTGCATCGGCTCTCTCAATGTAATATGAGTGTTGATGAATATTACAAGGAGATGGAATTGTTTATGATTCGTACAAGAACAACAGAGGATCCGGAGGCGATCATGGCATGTTTCTTTAACGGGCTAAACATAAAGGTGCAGGATCGTGTAGAGATGGTGGTTTATTACAACATACAAGATCTTGTGCACCAAATTGTGTGTGCAAAGCAGCAAATTAAGCGACGTCAAGCTAATGGTTTTCATAGCACCACTTCTAACTCATGGCGACATCCTGAACAAAACTCTGATGATGTTGGCACTAGTTCCAAGATGGCATCGTCGACTCAATCCAATGGATTTGTGCAAAAGGATGTGTCAAAATTAGGAACATCAAGAGCTGATACAAGTGTGCAGTCCACCAACCGTTCTAGTGACATAGAATGTTTCAAGTGTGGAGGAAGGGGACATGTGAAGTGTGACTGTCCTAATGAGAAGAGAGTATTGCTCACAAAAGATGGATATACATCCGCTAGTGATGAAGAGGCAACTTTTGACACTTCTAGTGAAAATTTTGAAGATGCTGAAAAGGTGACTGCGAGTTTTGAAGACGCTGAAATATATCCAACTTTGATGATGCAGCGGGTTAAAGAGGATCACATTGAGGATAAGGGGCAGCGTTGAAATATTTTTCAAACTCAATGCAAAATCGACAACACCAATTGTAAGTTGATTATAGATGGAGGAAGCTACACCAACGCGGTCAGCAAGAGATTGGCGGAAGCTTTAGGGTTACCTACATGGAAGCACCCTCAGCCACACCATGTTGAGTGGATGTATCATACAGGAAAGCTCAAGGTTACTCATAAAGTCCGCGTGAATTTTTCTGTTGGCGATTATACTGATATGGTGATATGTGATGTTTTGCCAATGGATGTATGTCATTTATTGTTGGGGAGGCCTTGGCAATATGATCATGGAGCCACACATGATGGGAGGTCATATACTAATTCATTTTGGTATAATGGAAAACGGAATGTGTTGAGACTGATGTTTGCTAATGCCATCAAGGTAGATGGTAAAGTTTCTCCACAACAAAAGATCGCAAAAGGTGGAAGGGGCGGCCGCCCCGGGCCCCCGAGTACGAAGGGCCCCCGATGGCTTCGTTTCCATATATACATACGTGATGTTAGCCCATGTAAGATTGACTGATTTCTTAAAAAAGGGTAACATATCGCAATCTTCTCGGCTTACCGCACGGGCATAATAATCTTCTCCGATTCTACTCTGATTCCCTGCTACTTGAGAAGCTAATCACAGAAGCAAAACTGCCGGCTGGCTAGTGCGCTCGCTGCCTTTGAATTCTCTCATACAGAAAAAAAGTGCAAGCGCTCGACGCAATATCCTTCATTGATGCCACACATGACTCTGGGGTCCGAGAGCAACTGCTGAACGGCCAGGAAAATAACTCCAGCGCCCTAATTGGCGGGCGAATCAGCCCAAGGTTGATTGCGCCCCCGCCCATGCCTTCTAAAGTTCTAATCGCGATTTTCTGCTGCTGCACGCGATTACTGGAAGAAGGTAATACAAAATTTCACATTCCAATCAACCTGCTCTCCAATGCAAAACTCTCTTTTTCTATAGTCTTTATGTGTCGTTCATTCGTTTCATGAAGATCATCCCCATACATATCTCTTTCTCACTCCGTTTTCTTGTGTTGGTTAGGATTAGAAAAGCTGAGCTTGGAATTTTGTTGGTGACTAGTAAGCAGCAACAGCAATATCTTGCAATTTCTAATTTTCTAGCCATCCAGATCTTTGTTCCACGCCTTTCTTAGCATTTTTTTTCAATGTGGGTTAAGACAAGATGTTACTGGTAACGTTAGTTATAACTAGCAAGTGAGCCCGTGCATTGCCACAGGGAAAATAAATCCTTACATGCTCCAAGTGATTCATCCGTGTTGCCACTCTCTTCACCGCCATTGCTAAAGGTGCTCACGTTATCCACCTATTAACAATGAGCATGATCAATCTCAAGGCGATGAGCCTGGTCATCGCACCTTAGCATGTCCTTTTCGCAAGCCCATCTCTGCATCGACTTGTAATTTAGCAGACTTGCAATGATGGCGAGCACCACATGTCTCATCTACAGTTGGTGCATGCCCATCCCCACAGTATATATGTCCATCTTTTCCAAGAACCACCCTTACCGCCGCTACTCCTCACCGATGTTGTCTTCCATGTATCCAGCTCACTATCAAGACCCGAGCTTTAAAACTGTTTCCTTATTGAATTTCTCGAGTAGCCTCCATACTTTCGGAATGACCGTAAAGGTCTAAAAACTCCTCTTAGCTGACATCTTCAACTTTCGGTTAATAGATTAGTCTCAAAAATAATATAAAAGTGCATAATAAAGCCCATTAAAAATCCAAAACAAATAATATAATAGCATGGAACAATAAAAAATTATAGATACGTTGGAGACGTATCACCTGTTCGCACGCTTTGCCGTCCCCTGCTTCGCCGTGCCCAATCTCGCCTGCATTCCGGCCTCCACCGACGAGCTCGCCGGCGTCGAACCCGACCACCCCAGCCGCTGCCACCGCCACCGTTCGACGCGCCATCGTCTGAACGTTCGAACGCGCCAAATCCTGCGCGAAATGGCCGCCTGTGGCCGATTTCTGACGCCTCCCGTGGCCCTCCGCCACATTTGAGGTCACCGGCGTTTAAACGCCGGCCTCCACTGACCTGGCTGGCGGGGGGCCCACCCCGGGCCACTGACATGTGGGTCCTAGGGGCCTAGTTGACCGCGTTGACCAGTCAACGTGCTAACTGGACTGGGTCCATTCACTGACATTTGGGCCCCAACGCTTAATTAATCAGTTTTTAAAAATAAGTTAATATGTCAATTAATTAGTCTATGAAAGATGGGTCCCACTAGCTAATTAGGTTAGTTAGTTAAGTTAACCTTTGTTAGTCAACTCAGTCATTGACATGTGGGTCCCAGTGGTCAGGTTTGACCTGGACCGACTGTGTTGACAGATGATGTCACCCTGACATATTACTGATGCATTAAAGTATTTTCTGTTATTTTTGAAATTGATTGAAATGCAAGAAATTGTTTAAATATTTGAAAAATCATAGAAAATAATCCATAACAAGGTTAAAAAAGTTTTCTACATGAAAGTTGCTCAGAAAAATGAGACGAATCCGGATATGCCATTCACACACCTGTCACATGCCTCCGGCGCTACAAACATGGAACCTTCCCCTCCGGTTCATCTATTTGACAGATGCCTAAAGCTAGGAAAATATTCCTTGATATTTTCCCGCTCCATCCGTAACGTGTAGCACTGCATTAGCTCACCACCAGCACAACATATTGCCATGTCATGCATCTGTGTTGCATTTGTTTACTTTGTATTTATTATTTCTTCCCCCTCTACTCTCTGGTAGCCGCCGAGAGCGACGCCGACGCCGCTGGTTACAACTATGCTCCTGACAACCAGCCCTTTTCAGCAGAGCTTCCAGGCAAGCAAAACCCCCTTGATCATTCCTATGCCGCCCATTTTTCTGTCCCATGCTTGCATTAGATTTTGCTACTGTATTTGATTGCTCCTATTCTGATGCATAGCTTGATTTTGTAACCTACTGTTGATACTTTACCTACTATCCTAAATGGTTAGCATAGGTAGGTTAGTGATCCATCAGTTGCCCTACACCCTTGTCCTGTTTCCCCGCTTTGTTACTGGTGACTCGATCATTGTGATCGAGGTGCAGAGACAGACACATCATCGCACACACCCTTAGTTATACGGCTCTACAGAGCTATTATATGATGAAAATATGTCCTAGAGGCAAGTATAAAGCTGTTATTATTATATTTCCTTATTCATGATAAAGGTTTATTGTTCATGCTAGAATTGTATTGACTGAAAACTGAAATACATGTGTGAATACATAAACAAATACCGTGTCCCTAGTGAGTCTCTACTAGACTAGCTCGTTGATCAAAAAATGGTTAAGGTTTCCTAACCATAGACATGAGTTGTCATTTGATAACGGTATCAAATCATTAGGAGAATGATGTGATGAACAAGACCCATCCGTTAGCTTAGCATATGATCGTTCAGTTTATTGCTACTGCTCTCTTAATGTCAAATACATGTTCCTTCGACCATGAGATCATGCAACTCCTGAATATCGGAGGAATACCTTCTGTGCTATCAGATGTCACAACGTAACTGGGTGATCATGAAGATGCTCTACAGGTATATCCGAAGGTGCCTCTTGAGTTGGTATGCATCGAGACTGGGATTTGTCACTCCGTATGATGGAGAGGTATCTCTGGGCCCTCTCGGTAATACAGCATCACAAGAAGCTTGCAAGCTAAGTGACTAAGGAGTTAGTTACGGGATGATGTATAATGGAACGAGTAAAGAGACTTGTCGGTGACGAGATTGAGCTAGGTATTGAGATACCGACGATCGAATCTCGAGTAAGTAACATACCGACAGCAAAGAGAACTATATATGTTGTTGATACGTCTCCAATGTAGCTATAATTTTTGATTGTTCCATGCTATATTATATCTTGTTTTGGACATTATTGGACTTTATTATACACTTCTATATTATTTTTGGGACTAACCTATTAACCGGAGGCCCAGCCCAAAATTGCTGTTTTTTGCCTATTTCAGAGTTTCGTAGAAAAAGAATATCAAACGGAGTCCAAACGGAATGAATCCTTCGGGAACGTGATTTTCGGAGCGAACAAGATCCAGAGGACTTGGACCCTACGTCAAGAAAGCTACCAGGAAGGCACGAGGTAGGGGGCGCGCCTACCCCCCAGGCGCGCCCTCCACCCTCGTGGTTCCCACGTTGCTCCACCGACGTATTTCTTCCTCCTATATATACCTACGTACCCCCAAACTACCAGACACGGAGCCAAAACCCTAATTCCACCGCCGTAACTTTCTGTATCAGTGAGATCCCGTCTTGGGGCCTTTTCCGGAGCTCTGCCGGAGGGGGCATCGATCACGGAGGGCTTCTACGTCAACACTATAGCCTCTCCGATGAAGTGTGAGTAGTTTACTTCAGACCTTTAGGTCCATAGTTATTATCTAGATGGCGTCTTCTCTCTTTTTGGATCTCAATACAAAGTTCTCCCCCTCTCTTATGGAGATCTATTCGATGTAATATTCTTTTGCGGTGTGTTTGTTGAGACCGATGAATTGTGGGTTTATGATCAAGTTTATCTATGAACATTATTCGAATCTTCTCTGAATTCTTTTATGTATGATTGGTTATCTTTGCAAGTCTCTTCGAATTATCAGTTTGGTTTGGCCTACTAGCTTTGGGTTCAATCTTGCGGTGTCCTTTCCCAGTGACAGTAGGGGCAGCAAGGCACGTATTGTATTGTTGCCATCGAGGATAACAAGATGGGGTTTATTTCATATTGCATGAGTTTATCCCTCTACATCATGTCATCTTGCTGAAAGCGTTACTCTGTTCTCTTGAACTTAATACTCTAGATGCATGCTGGATAGCAGTCGATGTGTGGAGTAACAGTAGTAGATACATGTAGGAGTCGGTCTACTTGTCTCGGATGTGATGCCGATATACATGATCATACCTAGATAGTCTCATAACTATGCTCAATTCTGTCAATTTCTCAACAATAATTTGTTCACCCACCGTAATACTTATGCTCTCGAGAGAAGCCACTAGCGAAACCTATGGCCCGCGGGTCTATTCTCCATCATATTGATCTTCCAATACTTAGTTATTTATTTTTCCTTTTATTTTACTTTGCATCTTTATTTCTCTTTATCATAAAAATAGCAAAAATATTATCTTATCATATTTATCAGATCTCACTCTCGTAAGTGACCGTGAAGGGATTGACAACCCCTTTATTGCGTTGGTTGCGAGGAGTTTATTTGTTTGTGTAGGTGCGAGGGACTCGTGCGTGGCCTCCTACTGGATTGATACCTTGGTTCTCAAAAACCGAGGAAAATACTTACACTACTTTGCTGCATCACCATTTCCTCTTCAAGGGAAAACTAACGCAGTGCTCAAGAGGTAGCAAGAAGGATTTCTGGCGCCATTGCCGGGGAGATTCGCGCCAAGTCAAGTCAAGATTTGACTCCCGACAACGAGCCATTTCGGGCGCCGTTGCCAGGGAGTCTACGCAAAAGTCAACATACCAAGTACCCATCACAAACCCTTATCTCCCGCATTACATTATTTGCCATTTGCCTCTCGTTTTCCTCTCCCCCACTTCACCCTTGCCGTTTTATTCGCCCTCTCTCTCCGTCCTCCTTCTCTTGCCTCTTTTTGCCCGTCTCTTGTTTGCTTATGTGTTGGTTTGCTTGCCTTGTCGTTATGGCTAGTCCCCTATCTTCTCCGTTGTCTCCCGAAAATGAAGTTCTTAATTTTAAGCAAAGGGAAGGAGAAAATCTAAAAGATGCTTGGTACAGAATTTGCAATGCTCAAAATAGATCTACCAAAAAGCAATCTACTTCCGTTCTTCTCCGCAATTTTTATGTAGGCACTACATCTTGGCACAGATATGTCCTTGATACCATTACCGGAGGGAATTTCTTGGGTAGCTACACTTTTGATTCCTATAATGCTATGATAGATTTGTTTGGCTCACCCCCTCTTTTGGTTAATGGAACTATGTTAACTTTGGAGCATGTAATGCAAAAACTTGAAATTATTGAAAATAAAGTTGCTACCATAGAGTTAATTGAAAATTTGGTAAAAAGATCCATAACCAAATTACTCAATATGGATCTAAAGTAGGAGTCACTTTGAAAAATATTAAGGAGAAGGAACCCATAGTTAATGAAAGAATAAATCAGGATTTTCCACTAGAATCGATAAACTTGAGGGTATCATTACCAACTTGGGAATCGCCTTTTCTTCCGTAAAGAATACTCCAAGTCCTCCAACTAAAATTTCCAAGCTTGTGTATGTTCCTAAAAATAAGGGTGAATCCTCTAGCAAGGAAACTGCGGATCTCAAATCTATAAGTATTCATCCCAATCTTTTTGCTATCATTAAGGAACCGTTTGCTACTAATGGTTGTTTCGATTTTGTTCCTAGAAGTTTGATAATTGATAATAGGAAAGAAACTCTTAAGGGTGATAGATTTTTCATTAAAGAATTACCAACTAAAGATACCTAGATCTATCCTTGCTTTTATGCCTAGCTAGGGGCGTTAAACGATAGCGCTTATTGGGAGGCAACCCATTTTTTTTAATTCCTTGCTTTTTCCTCCTGTTTAGTAATAAATAATTTATCTAGCCTATGTTTGGTTGTTTTTTTGTGTTTAATTGGTGTTTGTGCCAAGTAGAACCGTTGGGAAGACTTAGGGAAAGTCTTTTTAATCTTGCTGTAAAAAACAGAAACTTTAGCGCTCACGAGAATTGCTGCCATTTTTATTTGGAAAGTGCTATTTAGTTAATTATTTTTGCAGATGATTAATAGATAAATTATTCACGTCCAGAAATTTATTTTAGAATTTTTGGGGTTCCAGAACTTGCGTTAGCTACAGATTATTACAGACTGTTCTGTTTTTGACAGATTCTGTTTTTCGTGTGTTGTTTGCTTATTTTGATGAATCTATGGCTAGTAAAATAGTTTATAAACCATAGATAAGTTGGAATACAGTAGGTTTAATACCAATATAAATAAAGAATGAGTTCATTACAGTACCTTGAAGTGGTATTTTGTTTTCTTTCGCTAACGGAGCTCACACGATTTTCTACTTTAAGTTTTGTGTTGTGAAGTTTTCAAGTTTTGGGTGAAAGATTTGATGGATTATGGAACAAGGAGTGGAAAGAGCCTAATCTTGGGGATGCCCATGGAACCCCAAGATAATCTAAGGGCACCTAAAAGCCCAAGCTTGGGGATGCCCCGAAAGGCATCCCCTCTTTCGTCTACTTTCATCGGTAACTTTACTTGGAGCTATATTTTTATTCACCACATGATATGTGTTTTTCTTGGAGCATCTTGTATTATTTGAGTCATTATTTTTTAGTTTTCCGTAATCATCCTTGCTGTACACACGTTTTGAGAGAGACACACATGATTCGGAAATTGTTAGAATACTCTATGTGCTTCACTTATATCTTTTGAGTTATATAGTTTTTGCTCTAGTGCTTCACTTATATCTTTTAGGGCACGGTGGTGGATTTATTTTATAGAAAATATTGTTCTCTCATGCTTCACTTAGATTATTTTGAGAGTCCTACAAAACAGCGTGGTAATTTTCTTTAATTATGTTAGGCATTCAAGATTAATAAAAAAATTCTTATGAGTGTGTTGAATACTATGAGAAGTTTGATACTTGATAATTGTTTTGAGATATGGAGATGGTGATATTAGAGTCGTGCTAGTTTAGTAGTTGTGAATTTGAGAAATGCTTGTGTTGAAGCTTGTGATTCCCGTAGCATGCACGTATGGTGACCCGTTATGTGATGAAGTCGGAGCATGATTTATTTATTGATTTTCTTCCTTATGAGTGGCGGTCGGGGACGAGCGATGGTATTTTCCTACCAATCTATCCCCCTAGGAGCATGCGCGTAATACTTTGCTTCGATAACTAATACATTTTTGCAATAAGTATGTGAGTTCTTTATGACTAATGTTGAGTCCATGGATTATACACACTCTCACCCTTCCACCATTGCTAGCCTCTCTAATACCACGCACCTTTCGCCGGTATCACACACCCACCATATACCTTCCTCAAAACAGCCACCATATACCTACCTATCATGGCATTTTCATAGCCATTCCGAGATATATTGCCATGCAACTTTCCACCGTTCCGTTATTATGACATGCTCCATCATTGTCATATTGCTTGCATGATCATGTAGTTGACATTGTATTTGTGGCAAAGCCACCATTCATAATTCTTTCATACATGTCACTCATGCATCATTGCACATCCTGGTACACCGCCGGAGGCATTCACATAGAGTCATGTTTTGTTCTAAGTATTGAGTTGTAATTGTTGAGTTGTGAGTAAATAAAAGTGTGATGATCATCATTTTTAGAGCATTGTCCCAAGTGAGGAAAGGATGATGGAGACTATGATTCCCCCACAAGTCGGGATGAGACTTCGGACTAAAAAAAAGAGGCCATAAAAAAGAGAGAAAAGGCCCAAATAAAAAAATCAGAGAAAAAAGAGAGAAGGGACAATGCTACTATCCTTTTACCACACTTGTGCTTCAAAGTAGCACCATGATCTTCATGATAGAGAGTCTCTTATGATATCACTTTCATATACTAGTGGGAAATTTTCATTATAGAACTTGGCTTGTATATTCCAATGATGGGCTTACTCAAAATGCCCTAGGTCTTCGTGCGCAAGCAAGTTGGATGCACACCCACTTAGTAATTTTTGTTGAGCTTTCATATACTTATAGCTCTAGTGCATCCGTTGCGTGGCAATCCCTACTCACTCACATTGATATCTATTAATGGGCATCTCCATAGCCCATTGATACGCCTAGTTGATGTGAGATTATCTTCTCCCTTTTTGTCTTCCCCAAAACCACCATTCTATTCCACATATAGTGCTATGTCCATGGCCCACGCTCATGTATTGCGTGAAGATTGAAAAAGTTTGAGAACATCAAAAGTACGAAACAATTGCTTGGCTTGTCATCGGGGTTGTGCATGATTTAAATATTTTGTGTGGTGAAGATGGAGCATAGCCAGACTATATGATTCTGTAGGGATAACTTTCTTTGGCCATGTTATTTTGAAGAGACATAATTGCTTAATTAGTATGCCTGAAGTATTATTATTTCTATATCAATATTGAACTTTTGTCTTGAATCTTTCGGATCTGAATATTCATACCACAATTAAGAGAATTACATTGAAATTATGCCAAGTAGCATTCCATATCAAAAATTCTGTTTTTATCATTTACCTACTCGAGGACGAACAGGAATTAAGCTTGGGGATGCTTGATACGTCTCCAACGTATCTATAATTTTTGATTGTTCCATGCTATATTATATCCTGTTTTGGACATTATTGGGCTATATTATACACTTTTATATTATTTTTGTGACTAACCTATTAACCGGAGGCCAGCCCAGAATTGTTGTTTTTGCCTATGTCAGAGTTTCGCAAAAAAAGAATATCAAATGGAGTCCAAACGGAATGAAACCTTCGGGAACGTGGTTTTCGGAACGAACATGATCTAGAGGACTTGGACCCTACGTCATTGCCTAGCAAATCTTCCTCGGCAAATTTCCAAAGTTTTTGTCCACCTAGAAGCATTGTGAAGGAAGTACCTTTTTTATATCTCTAAATGACATGAAATTTATACAGTTCCTTCATATGCCCAAATTATCACCCTCCTCCAAATTTCAGCTCAGTCAAATCATCTATGTGAGCCCAGGTTCAATTTATATTTTATGCCAAATTGGCAAGTTGCAAACCAAGTGTTATATAGACCCCTCCTATTACCCTCAAACTTTTCGGGCACTCTTCCATACCCAAATCATTGCCACATGATAATATTCAGCTCAATTTTCCTAGTAAATCTTTCTCGGGAAATTTCCAAAGTTTCTACCTCGAGAGAAGCTTTGTGAAGTAAGTACTAGCTAGGCTTACCCAAATGATCTGAAAATTTACCAGCGCATGACCATACCTAAGTAACTTATTTACACCAATTTTGAGCTCATTTCATTCATCCAATCTCTCTCACTAGTTTTCCCAAGTTTCTGTCCATAGAAGAGCATTGTGAAGGAAGTACCACTTTGGCATGTCCAAATGGTATCCATTTTTTACAATGCTTTCCTATGCCCAAATAACCATCCTCCACAAAATTTCAGCTCAATCCGTTCATTATTTTGAGCCCAGCTTCAACATTCATATTTTTGTCCAGCGTGGTACTTTGCAAAGAAAGTACCACCTAGGATCCTCCTTTTGATCTAAAAATTTGTGAAGACATTCTCCTTAGTAGATGATCATTCTCAGCCAAAACTCACGCCCATTGGCCATGTGCATTTTCCGTACCGCTAATCAAACACTTGGCTGCTAATTCATGTTTGAGCATCGATCGGTCTCCTCGTGAGAATCTTATATTGTAATTTTCTTCCTAGCACCAACCTGGGGAGTGCCCAACCCACTAGACATGCCTAGGCCGCCCAGAACACATGGCAATATTACGGTCACGCGGTGACCATGCGACGCGCATGCGAGTTTACGCGCTCTAGAGTTGGGGCCCTCAGCCACCGCCCAAACCTCGACGTATCGCCACCAAACCATGTATTTATGATTAAATAGGTCCTTGTGTAACTATAAATGATTTTTGGAAAAAATAAATAGCAAACTATGAGGCAGCTGTAGTTCAAATTTGACCCGCTTCCAGCTGAATCGGCGGAAATTTGTCTTTTTCAAGAGAGGTGGATCAAATTTTTTTACACCCAACCATTTTTTAAATTGTGCATTAAATATGGCCTAGTATTTTATAAAAATGATTTGGTCCAATTTTGCAACAATTATTTGGTAGTTCCTTCACAAAAAAACCTCCTTTCGGGCACTCAAAAAATGGAAAATGGTTTTTTCGTCCAACAAAAATGAAAACTTCCTTAGGAAACATTGTTTGCCATTCCAATATGCACCCTTGTGCACAATATGAGATCATTTGAACAAATTATGCCATGAATGTGGCCATAAGATTGATCATTTGGCTTGAAAGCCATGAATCTTCACACATGATAGCTCATTTCTGAGAACACTTTTTTAAAATAATTGCTGTATGAAAAGTTTGTTATTTTTCCTGGGAACTTGGCCACATATAATGACACAATGCGAAGGTTTCCCAATTTTTTGATTTTTTTTGCATTTTTTATGCCCGTTTCAAAATGCGGTCAAAACGGCGGGAATGACCGTTCCTAACTAGTGGTTGAATCTTGGAATTTTCTTGGTGTTTCTCTGATTAAATAGATACTTATGTACCTAGAAATGATTTTTGGAAAAAATAAAGAGCAAACTATGAGGCAGCTGCAGTTCAAATTTGACCCGCTTCCAACTAAATCGGCGGAAATTTGTCTTTTTCACGAGAGGTGGATCAAAACTTTTTACACCCAACCATTTTTCAATTGTGCATTAAATATGGCCTAGTATTTTAGAAAAATGATTTGGTCTAATTTTGCAACAATTATTTTGGAGGTCCTTCACAAAAAAACCTCCTTTTGGGCACTCGAAAAATGGAAAATGGTTTTTTCGTCCAACGAAAATGAAAACTTCCTTAGGCAACATTGTTTGCCATTCCAAAATGCACCCTTGTGCACAATATGAGATCATTTGAACAAACTATGCCATGGATGTCGCCATAAGATTGATCATTTGGCTTGAAAGCCATTGATCTCCACACGTGATAGCTCGTTTCTGAGAACACTTTTTAAAATAATTGTCGTATTATAAGTTTGTTATTTTTCCTGGGAACTTGGCCACATATAATGACACAATGCGAAGGTTTCCCAATTTTTTGATTTTTTTTGAATTTTTTATGCCCGTTTCAAAATGCGGTCAAAACGGCGGGAATGACCGTTCCTAGCTAGTGGTTGAATCTTGGAATTTTTTTGGTGTTTCTCTGATTAAATAGGTACTTATGTACCTATAAATGATTTTTGGAAAAAACAAATAGCAAACTATGAGGCACCTGCAGTTCAAATTTGACCCGCTTCCGGCTGAATTGGTGGGAATTTGTCTTTTTCACCAGAGGTGGATCAAAACTTTTGACACCCAACAATTTTATCAATTGTGCATTAAATATGGCTTAGTATTTTAGAAAAATGATTTGGTCTAATTTTGCAACAATTATTTGGGAGGTCCTTCACAAAAAAACCTCCTTTTGGGCATTCGAAAAATGGAAAATGGTTTTTTTGTCCAAAGAAAATGAAAACTTCCTTAGGCAACATCGTTTGCCATTCCAATATGCACCCTTGTGCACAATATGAGATCATTTGAACAAACTATGCCATGAATGCAGCCATAAGATTGAACATTTTGGCTTGAAAGCCATTGATCTCCACACGTGATAGCTCGTTTATGAGAACACTTTTTTAAAATAATTGTCGTATTACAAGTTTGTTATTTTTCCTAGGAACTTGGCCACAGATAATGACACAATGCGAAGGTTTCCCAATTTTTTGATTTTTTTTGAATTTTTTATGCCCGTTTCAAAATGCAGTCAAAACGACGGGAATGACCGATCGTAGCTAGTGGTTGAATCTTGGAATTTTTTTGGTGTTTCTCTGATTAAATAGGTACTTATGTATCTAGAAATGATTTTTGGAAAAAATAAATAGCAAATTATGAGGCACCTGCAGTTCAAATTTGACCTGCTTCCAACTGAATCGGCGGGAATTTGTCTTTTTCACCAGAGGTGGATCAAAACTTTTGACACCCAATCATTTTGTCAATTGTGCATTAAATATGGCCTAGTATTTTAGAAAAATGATTTGGTCCAATTTGCAAGAAATATATGGTAGGTCCTTCACAAAAATAACTCAATTCGGGCACTCGAAAAATGAAAAATGGTTCTTTTGCAAAGAAAATGAAAGCTCTATTTGAAAACATTGTTTGCCATTTCAAGATGCACACGACACTTATGCAAAATAAGAGATCATTTTGATATGCCATTGTTATGTTTTTTTATACGAAATCAAAGTTTTGGGTCCAAAATTTTGAGATTCAAGCACGAGATAGCTGGCCAATCAGACGCGAGGAACTGCCTTCACGCGGATCACCAAATTGGACGCAGTCTGAGCCGTCCATCGCGCACCCATCCAGTGGTGGAGCTTGTGCCGAGAAAAAAACCCTAACCCGCGCACCCACCCACCCTCCCCTCGATCCCAGATCCGATCCGCCCACTCACCCTCCCCCTCCCCTCGATCCCCAGATCCCACCTCCTCGCCGCCGCCCACTACTGCTCGCCGTCCCGCCCCTCCTCCCTGCAGAGGCGCGGCGCTCCGATGATGGCGTGGGCGGAGGATGAGTCCATCAGCCCCACGTCGCCTCAGCAGGGCTACACGTCTCGGAGCGGATCGGCCGCGACGCCGCCACGCAGCCCGACCTGGAGGAGGCGCTCGAGGCCTCGCGCTACGCCTCCCACCCCTACTCCTCGCACTCCGCGAAGCTGCACGAGCCCCTCTCCATCTCTCTCTCCTTCCTGGAGATGAGAGAGGCTCGGCTGCTCCTTGTAGGTTGGCGGTGAGGAGCAAGGGGCCGAGAAGTCGGCCGCCAACGGGAAGAAGGGCAAGGCCGGCAAGGTTAGCCTCCTCCCCCTCCTCCTCTTCCACCTCGCCTTCACCATCTCCGCACGGCACTCATGAGTTGTCGCTCCAGATCCACGGATCGCTAGTTAGGATTTGCGCCCCTCTCAATCGTCGCTGTCGCTCTCTCTGATCAACTTCATGTGGGTTCTAGTGATTAAATTTAACCTGCAGAGTTCTTTGTTCGCAGACAAGCAGGGTTTCTTCCTGCCAGTAGCGATGTTGGAAAAGATCGGGTTGTCGCCCAAGCCGTCGATGCGAGGGGCGACCTGGGTGCTGGATGCCTCCAACTGCCAGGGCTGTGCCGCTCAGTTCTCCTTGTTTACACAGAAGATAATCAATCTCGTGATCTCTGGCCTCGTGATGATGATGTGAAGCATAACGTACTCCTCTGCCATAATCCAACCGGGCACAATAATCCAGTTCGTACCAATTTCAGTTGCATTTCATGGGAATCCCCTTCACTTTTGGACCACTGTTTCACACTACTTGTAATGTTCAAAGAAAGCCTACTCATTACTTGGATAAATTCTCGCCTCTGCCTGTGCTGTCATGACTATGCAGAACCAAGAATTAACAGTTTTAACAGGTTGAACTGTGGGCTTGCACCGTGTGCTTGCAAGGGGGTTAGATGAGGTGTTGACACACATCTCAACCTATTAGTACTCGATCAGATCACAGCCCCAAAAAAGTACAGAACCACTACATGCTGCAAGCTTCACGCCTTTTAGTTCCATGCACTGCGATTATGTCGAGGAGGATGAGGTCATTCCCATGAGCTTGTGCAGAGGGGGAAAACTAAGTTGGTGCACATTCTCACTGGAACGACCTCAATGTATGTCGACTGATAATCTCTTTTAGTCCTAGCAGTGAAAGTTAATAATTTCTCTGTTTCATGCCTAATAAAAAAAGTTGTACTGCATGTTTGTTTTATGCTATCTGAATCTATCTGAATCTACATTCGCAAATCCAAAGCTTTAAACGGAAAATTCTTGTGCTGTTGCCGGTCTCTCATGAAGTTTGGATTTATTGGGTCTAAAAATACCTCTTGTTCTGTTTCAGTAATTTAGATGGTTGGATTCACCGTTAGTGTTTGCATATTTGTCACTTGATAGAAACTTCACATTTCTTGTAATCTTATGGAGATGGTTGGACCAGGAGTTGTGTTAAACTTTTGTGTATTTAATATGTAGCATCATTGCCAAAGATGTGTATGGAGATGGTTAGTTGGCCAATGTATATGATTGTATTCACTTTGTACAGCTGCTCCACAACTTCTCTTATGTTGCAGTATCTGTGTATTCACTCTGTTGCCACTGAACATTGCAATCATTCAATTATTCTACTTTGTTTGTCTTGTCCACATTGAAATCCGAAGGTGCACATGCTTATATGGCTATCGAGTAAGAAAGAAATAACATGGACATCGATCGTACAAACTAGTGTATCGATAATGATTGATATCCATGATGAAACTCAATCTGTTGCTCTTCTTGTGCAAAAAAAATTAGTGCTGCTAGTCAGAATGAAGTTGCATGTAGGCAGCTCTTGTTCTAGATTTCTCTGGACTATGATTGTAATGGATGGAATGAAACTTAAATCATGACGTCTTGTTGCTCGTTTGAACTGGTGCTACCATGAGTTTTGTTGTGATTTCTGTGTCCTGATCTGGTATGGGGTTCAAATTGCAGATTGGCAAGGCCGGTGGTGAGAAGTGGAAGTCCCAAGTGATGTTGTAACTTGCCCGTCTCCCCTCCCCCTCTCTGTTACTGCTCGATTCTGTGCTGGTCACTTCCTTCTTTCTTCAGTGTTTGCTCGGTGTCGTGATGACAATGTGATCGTACCTGTGTTGGTTTACTTGTTTCCGTGTCAGTTTGGCTAGTGCTCCACCCAGTTTTTCAGTTAGATTTCAAATTCAGTCGCTATGCAATGGCTGATCTACTACCTCGCTCAATTCGGTCGTATAAATCAAATATGATTACTGCTGGCTGTGGAGGGGCTTTTTTCTGGAGCAATCAGTCAGTAGGAGGGGCTTTTTTCTGCTGCTTGTTTTTGCTTCAGTTGGTTACATGAATCTCTGGTTATAAGGATTTCAAAGCCACGACTTGTTCTGAATCTTTGGTTGTTTCATGATGCTAGTCCGCACTTACAATATATTTTCCTAAGGTGATGCATGCATGATTAGTACCAGTGTGAGATGTCGATTCATGTATCTGTGTTTGGTGCGACATTCATGTATCCATACATTGGGATGTTGGGATACTTGGATTCCTGTTTTGTCTCTTGTAGCACCGAATGCTAGTCTTTGTTTTACTAAATTCATCAGATAGTTAACTCACCGTGAGATGTCCACTCTTGTTTTGTTAACAAACATGAACTGTTAAGTCATCTATTCCTGGCTGTTGCTTTTGTTCAGTATATATGTCTACTTTCTGATTTGTAAGCATAGGTGGTTATAGGTTGCTGTGATGAATATAAATATTAAAAAGTGCTCATGCATGGTGGTATACTAGAGCTAGTTGTACAGTTGTTTGCATATTTGAAAGATACATGACATGTTCCTATTGTACTTCTGTTTGCATGTTCCTATTGCACTGATCATCACTATTGGTAAATGCTATTGCCTGATATAATAGAAGTATGAGCACTCAACCATTGTACAACTGTTTGCATATGTTTTTTTATAAATGATGATTGTGAAAGATGTTCACATGTTAATTTTTGTTGACTAAATTCTCTTATGCGCTTGACTTGGCTTGACCCAGAACAGCAGCATCCTTGATGCGTACTGACCTTCACCTTGTTTTTTCTCTCGCAGGCTCGAAGGAGGCAGTATGCAAGGCACCTCCTGATGGATATTGCTTGCTGGCTTCTACTTTTTGAATGCTTGTATTGCCGCAGCTTGTGCCGCTATTCCAAAAGTTATGTATTTGTGAACATAGGAGATAAGTTATTGATATGTGTTCGTCTGTCTATTGTTATGCGAGATAAAGTTGTGTGAGAAAGTTTTCTATACTTGTGTTATTATTGTGGGAAAGAAGTACTGTTACTATACTGATTTGAGAATATTGGCTGTAAATAAAAGAGGGCTTGGCCCACTATTGGATTGTAAAAAGGCCATGTCCAGAATTTATATTGCACTAATACTTGGGCTCGAAAAAGGCCATGGCCCAAACTATGTTGGACTTGTTTCTAAAAAGAGCAATATAACTTTCAGATTCTAAAAAGGTTGAGGCCCAAAAAAATGGATTGTAAAAGACTGCATCTCAGAAAAAAAATCCTAATTATTGGGCCAGGCCCATTTAGCCAATCAAAGCATAGAGAAAAAAAGTTAAATGTGCTGAATTAATGGGCTCGGCCCATGTAAAACGCCGAATCGGACCGGGCTGAATCTTGTGCCACATCAGCTTGCCACGCTGGATGCCTACGTGGCCTGCGGAGGTTGCTAGTGACCAAAACGCCACAGTGGACATATTTTGGTCATAAACGTTTGCGACCATTCCAGAAGAAAGGTCGCTATAGTTATGACGACCAGCTTTTGACCTTATGTTTTTGGTCACAAAAAGGTCACAAATGGAAATTTGTGACCATTCAGTGACCAATAGTGGTGGTCACAAGTTGACATATTTCTTGTAGTGGTTCTTCTCTGAAGACTCCATGCCTATGGCGGAAGGAGCTCATCAACCTTCTAACTGGATGCCTCCGCCTCCTCCTCCTCCTCCGGTGAGTCAGGGCACTCCGCCTCCTCCACCGCCTCCTCCTCCGGTGAGTGACGATCAGGGCCCTTGGCCGGCTCCTTCTCCGGCGCGTGGCGGCACTCCGCCTCCTTCTCCGCCTGCGCCGGCGCGCCCGAGCAGCCAGCCTCCTCCTTCTCCGCCTCGTCAGCAAGGGCGGAAGAGACCCGCCGCCGCTCCGGCAGCTGCTCCGGCGCGTCGTAGTCCTTCTCCTCCGCCTCGTAAGCAAGTAAAGAAGACAGCCGCTCCGTCTGTTCGGCCAGCGTCTAGCAGTACAGCCAGAGGCGGGAGGACATACAGATTCGGTCCTTCTCTGAAGACTCCAGAGAAGTTACCATACGAGAGGACCCCGGAGGAGAACGCGAAGATCGCGCGAACCGAAGTGGATGACTGGTTTCAAGGGTTGAAAGCAAAGAGACATGCACATCCGGAGGAGAAGGTAGATCCGGTGAAAGTGAAGCGCACTCTGGCTGCCCTGGCAAAACCACCCAAGTCTCCGCCGAAAGGCAACTATGAGCGCATTATTGCAAAGACATGGGCCGAAGCGGAGCGGTCGGGAAGTACAGTCAGTGATCAAAGGCTGAAAGAACGACGAGCAGCTGGGAAACAAATTTCCCAGCTTGGCGAACAAGCGAAGCAATCGTGCCCCCCGCTCAAGGTGCCTAGCGACATCGTCGATCCGAGGATGGTGCCCGGTTATAGCAATCTTGATGATTACCTGCCCGACGATGTACATTATGATCCCATGGAGGTGCAGATACACAGATACGAGTACGGGAAGCCTCTCGTCAAAGATGAAAAATCTCTATCAACGATGATGCGAAGATTGCATGATTGGTACTTGAAAATCTGCAGAGAGTCTGGGGGGGAGGAGTACTTTGTATGCGAGAGTTAAACCGGAGCATGACCTCGTCGGAATTGAACTGTTGCCTATTTCATTTGAGGAGTTCTATCAGTTTTTCAATCAATTGGCCCTCGATAAAGCAACGGTCACCTGCTACTGTCTGTAAGTACTAGCTACTACTTCTGTCATTAAGTCTCTCTATATAGCTCAGCTCTTTCATTGCATGTATTTATAATTATCCTCACTATATTATGCAGATTGAAGATCGCCGAATTGAAGAAAAGACAAATCGGTGATATTGGGTTCGTTAACACATATCTCATAGATGCAACTGAGGTTGAACATCGTCCCGAAGATACCGAGGCCAACTTGCTACGATCATTCAAAAGAAATGAACACAAAGATATAATACTCTTTCCTTACAACTTCAAGTGAGTGTTACTGTCTTGTGCATATTCGGTTTCCCTTATATATTAGTCCAGGTTATAGTAATGTAATTGATGAGTTATGCATGCATGCGCACGTTCCACTATATTCTCCTAGATATTAGGCTTCAGCAGGGAGTAGTAACTGTCTTGGACTCTAGACGAAAAGATCCCAGGAGTCTGCGGACATGACTGAAATCCTCAAGAAGTAAGTTAAATCGATCATTATCCACCATATCAGCAACTTTGTTCATTTCCTGATATCAAGTAATTGTTTTCTTTGTCCGGCAGGGTTTGGAGAAAATTCACCAGAAAAGCTCCGGGACTGCCGAAGGAGTTGCAATTTAGACACCCGAAAGTAAGTACTATAGTAGCACGTTCCGCGCATCTCCTAGTGATTCAAGCGCTAGTTTCATCAATACCATTTGGCATTCTTGCTTATCAGTTTGATTGACCTCTATTTCTTGTAAAGTGGTTGTGGCAGGAACAAGGGAATGATTTCTGTGGATACTACGTCTGCGAGTCCATCCGCCACACGACCTGTGAGCGGGGCGGGTACTCTGACGAACAATATGAAGTGCGTAAATAACAATATTCACAATTTTATTTTATTACCATCATTTGTGTTGAGTTTCATTCATTCATATATATATGTATTGACCCCCTTCTTCAAATTAGATGTTTCGGATGCGGAATGAACTCCTAGCACCAGATCGCATGCGAGCAATTCAAGAGGAATTGGCGGCATTCTTTCTTGACCACGTGATCGCTGAAGACGGAGAATACTATGTGGACCATGCGTCCATAATTTAGGAGATTATATTTGTAAAAGATAATTATTGTATATATGTAGCCGGTAGTGTCGGACGATAGATATACGAGAACTTGTTGTTCGACCAATCTCTCGGAGAAGGAGAGGTGGTCGATATCACTTCTCTCTGTATGCATATATGTTCATGACGATCTTCTGTTTCCTTCGTTTGCTTACTAGCTAGCTAGCGTGTCTAGTCCTCTCTATACGTATGTATAGTACGTAGCGTCGACCAAGCACGGACATAAGAGAGGACACTTCTCTCTATTAATTAGCTATCTAACACAATATATGAAATACCTAAATTAACCCCCCAAAACCCCCAACCCCTCCTTTAAAAAAAACAAAAAACCCAGCCACAGAAATGCTGACGCGTGGAGGCCTATTGGTCCCGGTTGGTGCCACCAACCGGGACCAAAGGCCCTCCTGCCTGGGCTCAGCGCGCAGGCCACGTGGAGGCCCATCTGTCCCGGTTCTGGTTAGAACCGGGACTAAAGGGTCAGGGCATTAGTAACGACCCTTTAGTCCCGGTTCTGGAACCGGGACAAAAGGCCCTTACGAACCGGGACAATAGGCCTGTTTTCTACTAGTGTCCCAGCATGCACAGCTTTTCGTGTTGACCGGTCCATACTGGAACCCTTGGAAACATCCAAGTTGCTGCAACATGGAGTTCCTCAAGATTGCTCTCAGTGTTGCTAGTGATCAGAGAAGCCAATTCAACAGATGGAGGAGAAAATATCTTGCTACGTGACCAAAGATGTCTCAGATTGCAACTCAGGAGTTTGGCCACGGAACACCAGAAAGTGTTTGTAAGAAATCCATGTTGGCTGGCAGTATGTTCAACATCATCGAAACAAAAACTAAGATGTCTAAGATTTGTAAGTTCACTGAGACCTGCTAAATTATCCACCGAGTTCATGTGCACATCTAAATACATCAGAGTACGTAGGGCCTTCATCCTACGAATTCCATCAGGTAGCCTTGTTCCCATAGGAACATGTAGATGCAGCAAGCAAGGCAAATCAACAATATCAGATGGCATGGCAGTAGTAATATTCGTGTCCAATATCAACATCAGCGTCTCCAAATGTTTCAGGTCTCCAATTAGGGCAGGCAGAATAAGGGTTGACATCTGTTTGCGGCTGCGGATTCTCAAATATCTGAGATGAAATAATTTACAGATTGGTGTGAGGTCAATCCTGTCACCCATGCGAGCACCCTGGCAATTCACATTCAGAACCCGGATGGACTTGAGGTCATACATAGACAACTTGAAACAAGACTTCCCAAAAAGAGCAAGAGATCGAATATGCGGCATGCTTAAGCTTGGAGTAAATGGCACTGGCGGTCCGACAACTTGCGCTGCGGGTGCACTTAAGTCACGGTACATGCAAACCGGAAAAACCCGTCATAGAACTTGCATTGCGGGTGCAGATAGGTCACATATGCCATCTGAACCGGCCAGCTGCTCTATTTTCGAGAAAACCCCGTCATAGAACTTGCGTTGCGGGTGCAGCTAGGTCACGTTTCAAAATTTTCATTCCTGGACATTTTTTTAAAGTCACGAATCACAAATATTTTCAATAAATATTTTTTAATTTATCATTCAAGAATATCTTTTTAAAGTCACGAATCACAATTTTTTTAAATGTCCACAACTTAAAAAAATGTTTGTAAATCACAAATATTTTTCAAATTTATCATTCACAGACATTTTTTAAAGCCCTGAACAAATAGTTTTCAAAGTAATCGTTCATGAACATTTTCAAATTAATTGTTCGCAAACATTTTCAAATTTTTCGTTCGTGGACATTTTTAAAAGTCACAAATCACAAATACTTTAAAAAATAGTTTTTAATTTATTGTTTGCGAACTTTTTTTAAAGTCGTGAATCAAAAATATTTTTTTAAAATGTTCACAACTTAAAAAAAATGTTCGCGAATCACAAATATTTTTCAAATTTATCATTCTCGAACATTTTTTTAAAGTCGTGAAAAAATAGTTTTCAAATTAATCATTCACGAACATTTTCAAATTTATCGTTCGCAAGCATTTTCAAATTTTTTTTCGTGGACATTTTTTTAAATTCACGAATCACAAATATTTTTAATAAATATTTTTTGATTTATCGTTCATGAATTTTTTTTAAAGTCGTGAATCAAAATTTTTTTTAATGTTCACAACTTTTAAAAAATGTTCGCGAATCAAAAATATTTTTCAATTTTACCTTTCTCGACCATTTTTTTAAAGTCGTGAACAAATAGTTTACAAATTAATCATTCACGAACGTTTTCAAATTTTTCATTCCTGGAAACTTTTTTATAGTCACGAATCACAAATATTTTTAATAAATATTTTTTAATATATCGTTCGTGAACATTTTTTTAAAGTCGAGAATCACAAATAGTTTTCTTTAAACGTTCGCGAACATGTTTTTTAAAGTCGTGAACAAATAGTTTTCAAATTTATTGTTCATGAACATTTTTTTAAAGTCACAAATCACATATATTTTTAAAGTCGTGAACAAATTTATCGCGCTTGACCATTAGAGGGAGAAAACCAGGCAGCTGGCCGGTTCAGATGACCTGTGTGACCTATCTGCACCCGTAATGCAAGTTCTATGACGGGTTTTTCCGGTTTGCAAGTACCGTGACTTAAGTGCACCTGTAGCGCAAGTTCTTGGACCGCAAGTGCCATTTACTCCTTAAGCTTGCTTCTATTGTGCCTCCATTTGCTCTAGAATCCAACTGAAGGGAAATTCTACGAACCTTGCTCCGCAATGCCGAGCTCATGCTCTGTAGGTCATCTACCGACTTGATTCTGATTAGATCAAGAATCATATCATGAACTTTACAATTTATGACGTGTCCATTGTACCCAATATTTGTAGGTTGGATCATGCTCCTATTGACAAGCTCGTTAAAGCAGCTTCCAGCGACCTCATTTGCATCCTCGCCATGTATTTTGCGGATGAAACCTTCAGCCACCCATTGCCTAACAAGATCATTCTTTCTAATAATGTAATCCTCTGGGTACATGGCAGTATATAGCAAACAAGTTTTGAGACGATGAGGAAGATTGTTGTAGCTAAGGTTCAGTATCCATCTCATCCCCTCCAAAGATGGATTTGATCTCATATTTGAGCTTAAAGAATTGCACACATGCTTCCATTGTGTCACTGATCTAGTTGGCTGACTCGCCAAAAGACTAGCAATACTGACGACAGCAAGTGGGAGACCACCACATTTTCGTAGAATTTCATTCGAAATCTCTTCTAATGGTTGAAGATCAACCTGTCCAACTCTACTGAAAAATAATTTTCTTGAGTTTTGGTCATCAAGAGGACACATCTTGTAAATGAACTCATGCCGATAGTCACAGGTTGCATTAGCTACTGTCACAATTCTCGTGGTTGTGATTACTTTGCTACCTCGTTGGTTCTCTGGAAACGCACAACGAATAATTCCCCATACTAATTCCTCCCATATATCATCAATGACAAAAAAGTACCTGCAAACATTTTATATTAAATATGCACTCTATTAGTATGCATTAATTCAAATCATCAAATGTTGAAATGACAGTAGAAGGGACAAACTGTAGACTGTAAAACTTCAAAGGCACTATGCAATAGGGATTGAGAAGTTACTAAAGTACCTTTTGTCTCTTAGATATTCTCTGATGTTGTCAATGAGATCTTGCGCCTCATCAGTATGGGTTGGTTGTGGCATCTTAAGTTTTTCGATGATCCTACCGAGAAGCTTCATCATATTAGGTCTTTGTGATATTGACACGAAAACCTTGCAGTCATATTTCCCTCCAAGCTCATGGTATACTTGATTTGCAAGTGTGGTTTTTCCTAGACCCCCAAACCCAACAATAGACACCACTCTAGGAGGCTGGACAGATGCAGTCTCCTCGGCCGTCAACAATTTGATAAGCTCCTCTTTTGGACCCTCCATGCCAACAAGGTTCGCCGCTTCTATGTAGAGCGCAGGCACCCGTGGATCTACAGCTACATAGCTAGAACTAGGGGCACACTCATCAACCTTATACCTTTTCCGACGCTCACTCACGTCTTTAACCCATGTCTTCAGCTGTTGGATTTATTTGGCAAACTGGTGACGCGCTCTCAACACGGTAATGTATTGAGCAATTTTGCCAACAAATCCGACATCTCCTCTGTTAGAATCCTCACCAGATTCATGCATGATGTCGTCGATGCAGTCCTCAATGTGAAACGCCATATCCATCACCTGGTTCTTCCACTCCCTAGTCTGTGGATCGAGTTCCTCTTCCATGTTCTCGAGCTTCTTGAGGACAGCGTCCATGCTGTCAAGCTCGTCCTTGAGGAACGCCACCTCCCGCTGCATGCTCCTGTGCTTCGTGTACTCGTCCCCCATCAAAGCTGCCAGCTTCTCCAAAACAGAGTTCATCACCCCCGTGGAAGCGCTTACCAGCGCCTCGGCTGCCATCTCTGTAGCTAGCCTCCTTGTTCTGTTCTCTCGGTTGTGTTGTGTGTGATTTCTTTTCCTATTGGAACAGATAAAATGCAGAGCTATGTGGTATATATCCATCAGTCTATCATCTTCTGGTGCAGAAAATTCAGCGGAAGCCGTTACAACTTCTATTTTTATTTTCCTACTATAGGTTATATTAGTGGGGGTTTAATCTGGAGGACTAAAGTTGTGGAGAGGAAGGCGCAAGGAACCTTTCCTCGGGAATAATCCAAGGTTGCGTGCTGCTAATATTCGTCTGGATTCTGGAGTACATACGTCCTAGCCTAACACCTAACAGAACAGCTACTTGTTTGGCTGGGAATGCGAACTTGTCAAAGAGATTAGGACATCTCCAACCTCAGCAGAACCATATGTGGCAGAGGGCGAGCGAAGAAAAAGAATCCGGGTCGTAGCTTCCGCACGCGCCAAACTGGAAGCCAAGCGATGGTTTCGTCCGATGTTTGGTGGTACATGGGGCCACCGGGAGGTAGGCTGTGAAGACGACTGGAGGCTGGCCCTCATGGCGAGCGCAGGTACGGTGCCGCTGAGTCTGATTGAATTTAGCATGCACTAGATAGAAAGTGCGGCTTGCCGCACCCGCCAGCAACGCTGCCGGGTACTGTCATATCCAATCCGGTAAAAAACTTTTGGTGCATGGTGCCTGGCTCATCGCATTTTCCAACGCTTAAACGTAACATTTTGTGTTGCCAAAGGGAATTAGAGTGATTCTCATGATGGATTGGTCCAATACAGTAGATTTACATCTTGGCAAAGCCCAGGATGTTTGTTTCAGTAGAAGATTTTGTCGAAGTAACGCCAAAGGGTAATGCAACATATATAAGCAAGGCAAACATGACACATTTGGTCATTACAGCATTGGTCCAATTCATAGTGCTCAATATAGACAGAAAGAGCCAATTTATGTTTGGGCCCACAGTGTGCCTTTCTAAAGCAGTGATCCAATGATCCAGCATCTGGTATTTATCAAGGATGTAATCCAATACAAAGTAAAGCACAAAGCAGGATATGGATCAATAGAAAGCATTAAAATCCATGAGTGGTTCCACAGAGATCATCAAGATTTAGCAGAAGACATCAAGATTAACGATATAAGACAATCCGGACAAATACTGGTTCGCATAAAAATTCAGTACAAAGTATCAAGATTAACATAGGAAGGGCAACTTGTCGCATGTGACCTATAAAAATTCAGTACAAAGCCTTCTTAGTCTGCACAAAACAGAGATCACCATACATCAAAACAGTTGAAACTGCAATGCTGATTCATGCACTCATGTACCGTGCTCAATATCATAGGTAAACAGTTCAATTAAAAATATATACTACAGACATCTAATTCATGGCATTGGCACATCGCAAGACACAAGATTTCATTCGAGTGGCTTTCAGGCCACTTCTATTCTGCAAAACATGAGGGAAAGCGAAAAGATGTAGGTCATCGGCGGTCAATATGACGACGTCCTTGATGGCACCATCAGTATATAGCGGT
Source organism: Triticum urartu (assembly GCF_056163025.1). Classification (NCBI taxonomy): domain Eukaryota; kingdom Viridiplantae; phylum Streptophyta; class Magnoliopsida; order Poales; family Poaceae; genus Triticum; species Triticum urartu. The sequence continues at coordinate 727,363,416 of NC_141879.1, forward strand.
GGTGGATTGTGCTCTTCCTGGGCAGTAACTCACCGGGTAAAGTAACCATGACCTCATCCGACTCAAGCGGCGACCTGCAAGCCAAGACAATGAAATAGTAACGGTCAGAGAGAGACATAGAGATGCTTTGTAATGACAATTGTTGTTCTAACAAGCAAAACCAATGAGAGATGAGAAGAAAGAATACTTTATTAATAATAATTCCTACAAAGTACAAACATAAAAACTTCGTTTTCTAGTCCCACAAAATAATCATCAAGAACTAAACTTAGATTAATTCGATCAATTAATAATATTTTCAGGTGAAAGACTTGAGCATTACATAATATAAACACCAAACCAAACAAATCATACTCAAGATTAGTCAGTCAAGACCTCGATAAGATTTTGACAACATGAATCAGACTATTTAGATCATAGACCGTGAATTCCAGAAATCACACCATACAAATATTAGTTACCAAGAGAGAGGTAATACAACATTTTTTGGGACTGTTTCCAGTCCTAGTGGATTTACATCAGATGTAAACTTTCATCTCAACCAAAGGTTCGTAAGTAGACTCAATATATGATTTTTTTTGTCTCGACCAAATGTGTAACATTGCATATAAAACACTGAGATACTTATCTGATTTATGACATAAAAGGGAGAAAAGTATCAAAAAATGATTTTGTAACAGAAAAGAAATTTTAAAAAATAGAACTGAATCTGAACCTACCAGGCCGATAACTTTCATGTCTGACATTTTTAAATCCCCAATATATGTTGCGAATCATAGCCCAAACAATTATAGCTTTTTTTTGACCCGGGCCATAACCCCTTTCCATTAATTGCATAACGGAAATACAAAGTTCAAAGTTCAACGAACACAGACCCAGCATAAACGACTACAGCATAAGGAAGCAAGAAAGGGGTAAGGCGAGATCAAAGCATCACTGGGAAACCCACTATGAGCACTCGTCATCGAGCAGCCCATCGCGGGGCGAAAACCCAGTGACACCTAGCATCACGCAAACCACTAGACCTAACCAGATCAAGGCAAACTCCAACAGGAATCATAACAGTATTACAACGCCCTGCTCGTAGGCAAAACACAGGAGAGCAAAAGACACTCGCGCAGGAGTGCGATCCACCAAACGGGTAAACACAGTCTCGAAGCTTTTTTGCCTTGGTGGAGTAGAATCAGTTCGTCGTCGACGGAGGTGCACAAATCCTCATCATCGTCGAGGCATTCGATCTCAGCATCTTGGCTCCGCGCTCCATGGACTCTCGATCCTCACCAGCCATCAAACCTGCCCAGTATGTCAAAAAGCCACAAGCAGCATAAACCACATTAAAAGGACTTTTAAGAGATTTATGTTCAAAGGTAGCCTGATTGCGACTGATCCAAATTGCCCAGCAAATAGCTTCCAAACCAAACGTATAAAACTTGGCCCCATCGGGAAGGAAAACGTAACACCATGAGAAAAACTGCCAAAGGTTGTTCGGACACAACGATGTGCCAAACACACACCCAACCATCCTCCAAACCACCCGAGCAACAGGACAAGTAAAGAAAAGATGCTGTGAGGTTTCCACCTCATTGCAGAACGAGCATTTGGGATTTCCTACCCATTTTCTCTTTTTCATGACTTCTCGAGTCAAAACCGCATCTTGGAACAATTGCCAGAGAAAGATTTGAATCTTAAGAGGGATTTTTGCTTTCCATATCCATCTGAAATCACACCCCGCCAGGGTTCTTTCCAAATAGGTATAGACCGATTTGGTCGAGAATTTACCTTTCTTTTTTCCCAATCTCCAGCTAATATAGTCCGTCTCATCGGACAATTGCCAAGAGTTCACCACCTTAACTAGATCATTCCACTGATCCACAAGAGGTGGATGCAGGTTCCTTCTAAAAAGATCACCACCCTCAAACTTTTTGAATTCAGCAACAGTAATCTCCTGATAATTACAGATACTGAACAAGATCGGAAATTTAACACGCAAGGGGGCAGCACCCCTAATGGGGTCATTCCAGACTCTGGCTAAATTCCCAGAGTTTAAAATCACCTCTCTACCTGCCAAATAAATTTCCTTTACTTTCATAATAGCTTTCCAAACGGGGGAATCCCCAAATTTACTCTTCACCGAGGGAACCGTGTCATTTCTGAAGTATTTAGCACGGATAATCTCCTGCCAAAGGCCTTGTTGAGTTTCCACCTTCCACCACCATTTGGTGAGGAGACTGATGTTTTGTCTGTGTAAGTCTTTAACCCCCAAACCCCCTTTATTCTTGGATCTGCAGATCCTAGACCATCTAACCAAGTGATATCTTCTCCGACCGTCAGTCTTTTGCCAAAAGAACTTTTTTCTATGTTTATCTAGCTTCTCAATATTCTTCTTAGAAAGCATAAACATAGACATGTAAAAGAAAACAATGCTTGTAAGGGACGAGTTGAGAAGAGTCAATCTTCCTCCTGAGGAGGCCGCATTACCAATCCAGGATTCACAGCACTTGAGGAATTTGTCATCAACAAAATCCCAGTCAATCGCATGGAGGGTAGAATAGCTCACAGGCACCCCTAAATACTTCATAGGGAAGTGGCCAATTTGACAATTGAAGAGTTCTGAATGAAACTCAAGAACCTCATCATCCCCTCCAACACACAAAATTTCACTTTTCAAAAAATTAATCTTAAGCCCTGACATAAGCTCAAACAAATAAAGTAAGAGTTTCAGATTAACCGCAGCATCTTTATCATGCTCAAAACACACAACCGTATCGTCTGCATATTGGAGGATAGCTACCCCCCCATCAATCAGGTCCGGAGCCAGACCTGTTATCAATTTCTCTCTTTGAGCTTTCAGGATCATTTTGGATAGGGCTTCCACAGCCATATTGAATAAGAAAGGTGAATGCGGGTCCCCTTGTCGCACTCCCTTGCAGCTTTGGAAGTAAGGGCCTTTTTCATTATTTAATTTGATATTAATGGTTCCATTTTTAAGGATATTCTGGATCCATCCACACCACACTGGGCCAAAACCCCTGTTGCTGTGGCATTCGAGGAGGAAATCCCAATTGATCTTATCATAAGCTTTTTCGAAATCGAGTTTCAACACCACACCGACTTTCTTTTTCATATGTGTGTGATGAAGGATTTCATGAAGGGTTAAGATGCCATCCATAATGTTCCTGTGTTTTATGAATGCGTTTTGATGTTTGCTGATAAGAATATCTGCAAACATGGAAGCTCTATTGTCTAACACTTTAGTGATAAGCTTGTAAGGGCACCGTAGCAGACAAATAGGCCTATATTGTTGGATTTTTTAGCTCCATTCATTTTAGGAATAAGGGTAATCACCCCATAATTCAGCCGGGCCACATCCAATGTGTTATTGTGAAAAGAATCGAACAGATTCATAATATCTTTTTTCACAAACTCCCAGCAATGTTTATAGAATTCTGCCGGTATGTTATCCGGGCCCGGGGCTCGATTGCTCTTCATATTGAAGAGAGCTTTTTTCACTTCTTCTTCCGTAAATCTACTAGTGAGTAGGATATTATCGTCTTCAGTTAACTTCTCGTTATCAGCCCACATATCAGGGGACAGGTGAAAAAGATTTCCTCTAGCAGGACCAAATAGCTCCTTATAGTATGCAGTTGCATGAGCTAGAAGGTTAGTGGTCCCCTCGATCACAACATCCCCATCTGTAAAGGACTGGATCGTATTTTTTCTCTTTTTGCCATTAGCCACTCTGTGGTAAAAGGCTGTGTTTCGATCCCCTTTTAAGAGCCAGCGTTCATTCGACTGTTGCAGCCAATACAGCTCATCTTTGAACAGAATCTCGCTGAGTTCTACCTGAAGTGTAGTTTTCCTCTCGTATAACTCAGGGTCGAGAGGCCCTTCCTCTTCTTTACTTTCTATATCTTCTAGCTCCCTCTTAATTTCTTTTTTTCTCTTCTTGGCATGGCCAAATATGTTCGAGCCCCATCCTTTAAAGTATTTTTTGAGACGTTTCAGTTTGATATTAAGAATATCAATAGGATCGTCAGATCGTACAGGTTGCTCCCAAATCTCCTTGGCAATGTGGTAAAAACTTTCGTCACACAGCCAGCTAAGCTCGAATCTGAACTCGTGTGACTTAGGTTTATTTTGTCTCTCCTCTCCCGAGGACAAAAGGAGTGGATTGTGGTCCGAAACATCCCTCACTAGTTTACGAACCATAACCAAAGGAAACTTGTCCTCCCATTCAAAGCTCATCAAGACTCTATCAAGTTTTTCCAAAGTAGGGTGCTTTTGGTTATTAGTCCACGTATACTTGCCACCCCCCATGTAAATCTCTCGAAGGTTTAAAGAGTTTATAATGGAGTTGAATTTATCCACATAAGGAGATCTATTCAAGGTTTTATTCTTATCACATGCCTCTCTAAGGATATTGAAATCCCCCCCCCCCCACTATGTACGGGACATGAGTGTGGGCACATGTCGCGGCTAGTTCAATCAGGAAGTCATCTTTACTGTCATCATGGGCTGCACCATAAACAGTAATGAGAGCCCAGACAAATTTACGGTTAACATCATAAAGGTTGGCCTGCAAACAAAACCTACCAGGGATCCAAGAAATAACTTCCAGGGTCTCCTTCTTAACACCACAAAGGATCCCCCCCCCCCCGCTTTGCCAATTGATGGAATCCAGTTCCAATCAAACTGAGCCGCGGGGTCTATTTTCCTAAGATTCTTAGGAAGGAATTTCTTCTTCATAGTCTCCTGAATACAAAGGAAATCTAGGGAGTGATCTTTTATCATGTCAGAGAAGCAGGCACTCCTCCCCTTTTTGCCTGCTCCCCTGCAATTCCAAAAGATACCATTCATTTAATCACATTGGATTTTCTCCCCCGTTTGGCACTCCTACCAGGGGGCATGGCAGGGCTACCATTTCCTCGTACAGGGGCTTTCTTTCCATTCTGACTTCTAGTAACAGGTCTAGATATAGCAACGTTCACCTTTCTCTCCTTCTTTTTTCTAGACCGAACTAAAGTAAAAGGTTCCTCCTCCAACTCATTTTCCTCACTCCATTTCATGTCCAGAGGGGTTTGGTCTCCCTTTCCATTAGTCAACATCAGGATTTTATTGCTATCATCTTTATTAATATCTTTACCATCCCGGAAGTCTCTATTTCTGGATCTTTCTAGTTCTCTTAAAATATCTATATTAGCAAAGTTTGCATCAGGTATATCCACCCCCATCTTAATAGCCCTAAGCATAAGCACTGGATCTGACAAGGTATCAAATGAGTTATGCTTTGAATAGTTACCTTCCATGTTCCTTTTCTTTGTCGCAGCTGCAGCCTTATCCTCCACACGCTCCAGTTTACTCTGCACATTCCTCAAGCTGAAGCGTAAGTTTTCCTCAGTGACCAAAGGAGGGGTGGGAATCACCTCAATATTTTCAGGAGATTCCACCCTATATTCATTGACCACTTTCAGAGCTGAGTCATGATGCCCCACCACCTCCACAACCTGTGGCAAGGATTTAACCACATCAGAATAGGATTTCACAGTTTCCTTATATTCAAGATTATTTTTTATAGGAGTCTGTTGGGAAAGGGTACTCACTTTTTCTTTCATTCTCTGCTCATGTTCATATTTCATGGTTTCAATGAGCAGTGAAGTGTGGAGAGAGTCATCAGACTCAGCACTTTCTTGAGATTCCCGCATCGGGTCAGGTACTACAGCTGGGGAATGGGAGGAGATTTCCCCCCAAGCCCAGATTAAGTACTGTCCATCTGCAAACCAGGATTCGTAGCATGTTTATTCTTTTCATTTTTCCCTCCATCATCACTAGTAGGCATCCATATTTCATTGTGCTCACGATTAGGGTCCCTGATCAGCACCTGCTCTACCTCATAAGCGAAATCATAGAAATGCCCTCCCAAGACAGATTCTGCTATCCCAGGTATCGCATCCACATTTCTGCACCCAATTTTCACACGAACAGAAGTAGGACGATGCAAAGTTGCCTTATCGATCTCTAAAGGAATCCCCACCAGTGAGGCCACAAAGGCTACATTCCTCTCACTTCTCTTATCAAGTGGGATATTGATCACCCTCACCCAAGCCACTTCCATAACACCTTTAGATCCCACAGCTGACGACCATTGAGTGGCATGTATAACAGCCCCACTTGTTTTCAGAGTAACTTTCCCCACATAGCAGATTTGAGCAACCGCACGAGGGTTAGGAAATCGCACCACATATACCCCAGGACCAATGGCATGCGCAGAACGACACCATCTAGTAGCAAGATAATCAGATAAATCCAACTCCATCTATCTAGTCGAAGTATCCCCCTCAACAATTTTAACCACAATATTATTGGATCTCTCCTTAAGCTGACTAGCAGTGCAAGAATCATGGATATAATAAAACCCCTGCCCCTTTGACTGAAAAGCACACATCAGGGCAATACACTCCCAGGCAGCGAACGCCGTACAGACAGAGGCCAGATGTCCTAATTTATTGCATCTCTCACAGAAAACTTGAGGACAACTAGCAAGAGGATGATCATTCGACTTGCATATGGGGCAGGAGTTAGGGTTCTTGGTAGGGGGCACCTGAATGATATTCTGCTTGCCATGGGGGCGACGAATTGGTGAAGAGGTCTGGCCGCTTCCAGTATCCCCCGACACCACCGCCGATTGCTGCTTCTCCACCCAGATCCCACCATCTCGATGCTCTTGGCGCCTGGTGGTCGCAGCTGCCTCCCAGCGCGCCGTGTCCCCCGCAGCGGAGGTGGGATTGGACGAGGCAAAGATGGTGCAGTCGCCGTCGCCCTCACTCCGCTTCCAGGAGTACTTGTTCTTGTCGCCGCCACGGCCATTGCCACGGCCAGCGTTCCTCCCCGCGCCGCGACCCATGTCGCGCCCCGCACGGGCCGCATCCGCGCCTTGACGCCGGTCACCCTGGAACCCGCGCCCCGCATCAGATGCCATGGATGGCGAGGCAGCAACCTGCGCGAAAGATCGAGGGTCTCCGCCAACCTTGCCTCTCCACCACCCCCACTCCTCTCTAGATCTCGATCTAGGGTTTTTTTCCGCCGTCCAGAAACGGGCGAGGGCAGAGTCTAGGTTAAGTAGCGGGCGAGATGGGGATATACCCGCGCCGCACGCCCGTGGTCGAGGGTGGACGCCTGGATGCGAGCTCACGTGTCGCGCATCCGCCATGGATGTGTGGGGGCGGAAGGTCATGCCCGCGTCGCACCGCATCCGGATCTCCGTGTACCGGGTCCTCGTGTACCGCTCCTCGCTGTCCCCGTGTACCGATTATAGCTTGTTTATATCAACCTGCGTATATAAGAAACAAGGATAATATTCTTTTTCAAATACAAAACCATTAGTAGATGATACAAATAAATAATAGTGGGGATTATTAGAGCACCTTCCATGTGCATATCATCCATATGTTGTAACAAACTAACAATCCCACCCCTAGCTCTCCTCAGCATCCAGGAGCTGCACCTGCATGTGCAAGCTTAGTTGAATTCCCCCATTATTAAGTCAGACAAGAAGTGCACAATAGATGAATAAACACTGAAGTCTTACCTTGTTTTAGCCAAGGACGTTTTGGAGTAGAGGAGAAGGACGGTTGTGGGAGAGACGAGGACATCAGCCCCTTGGCAAAGAACCACAAGGAGGCTACCTCCTCTCCCGCCCCTCGGTTGTGGAGAAGTAGCCGACATCGAGTACCTCCATCTCGATTGAAACCATCCATCTATTTGTTTCTGTTTCTCATATTGCAGGTTATGGAAGAAGGCCACCGGAGGAAGAATAGCTATTAATCAGCCGCCTCCTCCAAATGAACATAGGAAAATTGCAGCAAATGTCAGCCTGGAAGAAACAGGGCAGGAAACAAATATAGTCAGCAGACGAAGGAAGAAGCTACTAACAATACAAAATAAAGGCATCAAAGAGTGAGCAGTTCACGAATTGTTTCTAAACACTACTAACACCAGCAGCCTACAAATAATACATCAGGATAGATTTTAATCAAATAGTTGTTTCTTGCATAATTAGATAGAGCTAAATAAATACTCCCTCCGTAACTTGATATAAGACGTTTCTAAAAACGTTATATATTAAGTTACAGAGGGAGTAGTTATCATGGAAGCTGCTAGCATGACCATTTATTTAGTCATATGTAACAGGAAAAGGGACATTTAATTTAACTATTTGAGAAGCAACGCCTTCAAGTAAGGAATCCTATCATAGCAAATCAACTGAATACTCTAACTCCATGTGCAACAATTAAAACTGTAGACATGCTGGCTTCGGCTATGCGTCTCAACAGGTTTAAGAATATATATGAAGAAACCAGAGTATGGATGACTTGTCTCCCTCCTACAGCTTTTGGAGATTAGAAATACAAAAGGATCTCCCTCCTACAACTTTTGGAGATTAGACGAAACACAAAAGGAATCAAAGTACCATAATAGGTTTAATTCTAACTACACTCGTGACAATCTCCCAGGAAGTTCTGCACAAAAATCGTACATGCATCGTTGTTCATCCGTACTCAGTTAATTTTCTTTCACTTGGATCAATCAGCTGGAGCATGTAACGAAGCTAACACATGAGGCTAGTCTAAACAAACTGCACTAACCATTGAACGGACAAAATTATATTGTACAACAGGATTATAAATTGTTCTGTATACAATCAATGCTAGAGCGAATAGCTCGCACACATAGACCACTCGGGTCTCTTTTTTCCTTCGCTCGTCGAGATAGAGTATATGCTAACACAGGAAAATGTCTACAACAGCGAGCACTGCATCAGCAGATGCACTACTGTACCTAGGACCTCCCTGAAGAAAGTTTCAGTTTTCACACGCCTAATGTAGTTTGTTACCAATCTTGACGGCGCCCAGCAAGCAGCAGGCATAATAAGATTACCAACCAACGGATCATGAGAGAGCAGAGCAGAGGAGAGAGCAGAGCGGAGGGGCTTACCAGAGTCGCGGGCAGGGGAAGCGGACCAGGAGCAGGCAGAGCCGCTGGTGCATCTGCATGAGGAAGGAAACGTATCAGGGAAGGGGAGAAGAGCAAATCGAGGACGAGAAGATGGGGGAGATAGTACCTGCACTGCACTAGGGGAAGAGCGACGAGCCGGGCGAGCAGAAGCTCCAGCTCCATGGCGTGGGCAATGGCCGAGCAGAAGCATACGGAGGAGCATCTCCGTCAAGGCCCTTGACGACGGCGCGAATCCAATCCGCCGCCTAAGGTAGGGTGGGGAAGATGGGGCTGGCACAGAGGTGAGCGCGCAGCCGTCTCCTCGCGCACAGCCGCGCGAGCAGGCGATTGTGCTCCCCTGATGACCGTGGTAGATGGATCTCGGACGAGGAGCGCCATGGGCCATGGCCGCCGCTTGGCCTGCTCGCTCGATCCCCTTCTTCTCTTGTCTTCGAATTGAGGAGCTACGGCCGCCGCTCCCCACCACCGACGCCGATCTGGAACGCTTGGCGCCAGAACCGCCCACCGGCGCACCGCCGCGGCCTCTGGGCGCGGCGGCGCTGCTCTTGGCCTGCTTCCTGACGAAGCCGCGCTGAGGACGAGAGGAAGAGAGAGGGGAGTCGGGGCGAGAGGAGTGGGAAAGGAGAGATGCGGCTAGGTCATCCCACGGCAGCGGTCTCTTTTTATACACCCCCCACGCGGAATGACCATAATACCCCGGTGGGGGCATGGATATTACATTCTGTTGCCATTGAAATTTTATCCGACGGCCGAGGTTGATCGGGTGAATATCCAACGACCCATGGCGATTTGGATCGAGATCCGACGGTCAGTATCGCGAGTGACTTTCGATCGGACGGTCCAGAATCCAAACGCACGGGAGAGCTCCATTTTGCTTCAGACTCTAACTAGGGGATGATTCAGTTTCAACATGCCCGTACAGTGGAGTAGATGTGTCACAATAATCAAGTAAGTTGGCAGTTTCATCTTGGCAGGAAAACTCATAATGCCAAGACTTGAAGACCAAATCTATCTATCTATCTCTTATATACTAAAAGGAAAATACGGGTCAAAAATAGAGAAACATGCTACAAAACCCTACGATAATCAGAAACATCGGACCGTCTATTTGATATTTTCATTAAAGTATGACCATTGGATATTATCTTACTAACATATAGTTGGATGAATTACCCACCTTTGCATTATGTAAATAAAAAACTTTTTTTTATTTTCTCTTCACGTGAAAGAAAACCTTTCGTAAAAAACATACCTCTAGGCCTTCCTCTTTCACGCCGTCACCAAATCTCCAGCGATGCCCTATGCGGTGTTCATGGAAGCCAGTGACAGCTTCTAGATGCCCTATGCGGTTCTCATGGAAGCCAGCCACCATAGACACGGTGTACACGATGTATGCATGTGGTGGCCTTGCCTGGCACGAACATAGATCTATCACCGAGTAGGACTTGTGATGGTGTTTCCAGCCGGCCGGCGGCGTATTGATTAGAGGAGTTCCTTGCCTTGTACGTGTGTGCATCCAGCTCAATGCTCTCATCTAATCTGTGTGTAACTTGTGCTCTCGCCCAGAATCACTTCAGCATCGTGCGACAACGTTGGAGACTTGGAGCTTTGGCAACACACGTAGGACCCTATGGCTAAATCTTCTGACAGTCTTCGGCTAGTCCGGCGCCGGACAACATGGCTATGGTGCTATACGGTGTTCCAGGTAAGCTGTGGTTTTACTATTTTGTTAATTACCTAGGGCAATGCATCCCGATTCAATAGTCAGGAGCAATCTAAGCCAACAAACTGATTCAAACAGAAATTGGCAGTCCATAATTCTACGTCGAGGCTCGAAATTACCCTGATAGGAATGTCATTAGAGACCATGCATCAAGAGTAAGAACGGTTTAAGGCAACAAGTTCAAAGGGAATGTGGCAGTTGATTGATAGCAGCTAGATCGGCAAATGGAAAGGGGTCATGCCCGGTTCGAAAAAGATCGGCAAGCTTGAATGGATTAATTTTAATCTGCTATAGATCGGCAAGCTTGATCGTATTTATTTTACTCTGCTATGGTTAAGTCCACACAATACCAAATAATCAAATCTCTGTAGTTTTCTTACATAGGTGCACATGCCTTTGCTGCCAGCCCAAGCATTACCATCTGAACTGAAACCAAGGCATGCGTTTGCATGCATGTCTCATTGTCCAATTTCACAATCACAGCATCGTAGTTGTCGGCTCATCTTACATCAGTACTTATTGTATCTCCTTTGCTTGCTCTTTATTTGGTTCTAATGGAACAGCTTCCAGTTCAACAAAAGATGAAAGTATCATCCCTTGACTTGGAGGTTCTCCGTGTAGAAATGCTAACAAATGTTTTGCAAAATAACACTAACTGTAAGTGCTGCTGTTCGTATGTCCAATTTCGTTATCTGTTATTTCATATGTGACTACATTATCTTTCAATTAATATTTAGGTGCAATGTGGAATTAAATGATTTTTCAATTGTTCTTTGTCAAATGGGTTTTCCTCTTCTCTCTCTACTTTATTTATTTTGTAGACAACTTCTTTTGTTTGCTTAAGGAACCATATATGAACCAGTATGTACATACCTCTCGTTACTTATTTTTGCGAATCGTACATACCTATCGTAACATTTGTTTAACCAAGCCAAGATACATGGGATTATATACACCATGCATGTATACCTTTATATTGTAGCATTATTGTGTGGTGATAGAAAATGTATTGTTTTTATCACTCTGTTTGCATATTATGCACCTATAGATAATTTATTACCTTTTTCACACCTATTTGTTTAGTGAATAGCTAATCCAGTCATATTTTCTACTTTTGACCACAGGATACCTGACATGGCCTTATGACCATGCTCCTCATCATTGAACCAACAATGCCAACCTAATCATTTTTTGAGTAAATTGAATGGTTGTATACATGGAGTCATGTTTGAATCTTCTTCAAAATGTGAAGAAATTTTAATGCACCTGCATACAGAGTTAAAGCATAGGCGGTACATCAAATTGCCTTGTAATTACTTGTCATTTAAATGCAATGTACGTCACCCATTTTACCTACCATGCTTAAAAGCTAATTGGAGATGGTCAGGTTTCTATCACATATAGTGTTTCTAAACATATTTGCCAGTAAAAAAACTTACTTATTTCGTTGGTAGTATTGTGAAAACAACAATACTCGGGCACTATGGTGACTACCATTTTTCATTCAAGATCAATATTACTAAGTGGTAATATTAACTATTTTTTTGTTGATAACCACATCCCAACAACACTGAAACATTTGACAAATTATGTCCCAGCCATTTGAAGAAATTTAACTAAAGAGACATAATTTTTATATGCAAAATTTTATCCCTTCAGCGGATGTCCACCCAATATCTAAAGAGAGTGGAAATTTTGATTCTACTATTGAATAGATATACATCGTGCTATAACAAGTATTTCTTGGAAGGTTTGGAGAAGTGATATGAAAATATATGATCTTTGAATAGTTGATAAAGAATGTAGCCATACAATAAAACACAAATTGGTTGATCCCAAACAAGAATAATGTTCACTTTTGAGTCGTGCCATTTAAATTTAGCCTAGGACGCACAAGAAAGTACATTTGCACCACATTTTACATATATACATGTAATGTCGCAATTATTATGTAGAAATATAAGAAATGAATAATATTTTAAATAAGATGTGACATCCAAGATAGAATTCATCATTCATAATTTGCATACTGTCAACTTATATATTATACATCTATGACTGATCAACATTTGTGAAATTTGACCACATCCATTTCATATAATTCCCCACATTATTTACTTGGCCATATTTTGTTTGCCTAAATCAATTATTTTTGTACTATGTATATTAACAAAATTAGTGTTGGAAACATGTATCAAGATTCTACAAAACATAGTGCAACCCAACAGTGAGAGCATCAAGATATTGCTATATTTTATATGTATAGAATTTGTATAAATATGTTTTCATATTCAGTTATTCAAACATAGTTTATCTGAGGAAATTGTTAAACAGTATCTATTCACGAACATACTAATTGCTTCTTAAATTTTTTGAATATTAAAGTCGGTAGGGTGGACTAGCACTGCAAATGCCAGTTCCAAGCCCGCAGAAAGAGTGGAGGGAAAACAAATTAACACACACGCGTTAAGCTATATTTGGTATTCATAACATACTATCATCATTTAGTACCATTACCATAAGTCAACTGAATGCAAACATAAATTACTTATAGTAAAAATCACCAAAATGTCTCTTACACGACTTTATAAAATTTACGTTCTATGAAACAGTGAGAAAGATAAATATCTTTTACATAATTAAATATATAAATCAATGCAACATGGTAAATATGCAAGAAAAAATATATAATATAACTTACACAAAGAGACGAATATGTTAGTATAACATACATAATTGGAAGATAATTAGTAAATTAATGACATATGAATTTATATATCAATACAAAACCAAACATACCTAAGAAAAAACTATGTTCACAGGAGTGTTATATTTGTAAATGTCATCACATTTGGTTACTTTAGACAAATGAAATAATATGTTATATTTAATAAAATTTATAAAATTCTAGCCCGCGCATCGAGTGGGCCACTTTGCTAGTTTATTAAACAATGTTTTTTAATATAGCTTCGATTTTATTATTTTTGTCCATAATAACAAGGATGTAATTTCTTTGTGAAACTTGATACGCGGGTATATCGGTTGACATGCGTCCACCTCCTCAGTTCTCATGCAAGCAGCAGCAACGCTTGGCCTTAGGTTTAGTATAAATCTTCCTCTCAAATCTGATCTCTTTAACCAATTAGGAGTCTGATTCGCTTGACCTTCCTCCCACCGCCGAGTTGCCTGTCCGTATCAGCGGCAACCACGGATTGATCTCTAGTAGGTACTCCTCTATCAGGTGATTTCTATGTATGATCTTCAAAGTCAGGTCAAGGTATGCAATTAGTCTAATTCTTACCCATGCGTCCACCTCCTCCTCAGCTTTCATTACAGCAGCAGCAACGCCATGGCTATCCTTGCTTAGGTTTAGTAATAAATCTTCCTCTCAAATCTTATCTCTTTAATGTATTAGTAGTCTGAAACATCCAGCAATCAATCAAACTAACTAGGCCATTACAACCTATGGATCTCTGAAATAATCTATTGACATTATAGTTCAACTAAATTACCAACCAATGCCATAGATTAATTTTCGTCACGCCCTTTTTATAGTATGTAGAAATAGCTACCAAAAGGTTTTGCTCAAGTATATTCCCACGCAGCCGCTGCAGCCATAGCCGCCGCTGTTGGGGTCACCTCGGACGGTCAACCGGGCGTTAGCCATGGGCATCAGGTGTGCCAAGTCTGAGATCAACGAAGACTTCCCTTGGTCAATTTTTTATTTCGGTAGCACAATAATTTCGGACCTCATTGAAATATGCGAAATTTTCGCATATTTTGGATTTTGAGATTTCAATTTTCACTTAATTTTAAAGAACTCAAACATAATTTAAATTTATTTCGAAATCAGTTTGAATCTGCCATGAAATGCCGGGGTTAAAAATATTTCGGACCCCACTGAAATATGCGAAATTTCGGAAATTTCATTGAAATTTTGTTGAAATGTTTAACCCTGCCTTGGTACTCATGAGGTAGCATGCATAGACGAGCCACACAAGGATCCGGCCGCTGATAGCGTTGGAAAGCGACGGAAGAACATGCCGGAGTACAGGAGGTTTGGCCAACGCTGTTTCATCGCTGCTTAGCTGGCTGGCTGAAATCCTGTAAAGCGTCCCGTAAAATTTTTGGGATTTGTTCCGCCGGAGCGCTCGTGGTACCTAAAAAAGTTTTGCGGGCGCCTTTAAACGATTTTTCTGGGCCGGCCGGTTGCGAATCTGCTACAGATGATCTAAAACGCGTGGAGAGCGGGCGTGACCGGCCGGAAGTTCAGCCGGCCAGCCGACTGTAAATCGTTTACCTTAAACTAATCCATGCTCAGCTCAATTAACCAGTAATGTGTTTGTATTACTCTAACAGCCTCGAGTCAAGTCAAATCAACTTTGTATATTACACACCCACCCCCGCCTACCCAGCTGCTGCAACCTGCAAGGAGATCAGACCACCATTCACTGAGCTCGTTTCTCTCATCGATCTAACAGCGTCTCCTCTCTCAAGGTCAGTGCAATCGCTTTATGCAGCTGATTGATTGTTATCTTCAAGCTGTCGATCAGTGCTTTGATAAACTGGGAGGTTGTATTGTTAATCCATGGCCTCTGCCTGCTCTTGTCGCCTCCGCTGGCCGGAGAGGAAGGTCAGGTGGCGTCCCTCTTCCTCTGCAAATCCAGATCCAAGATAAATGGTTGTTGGTGCCTTCCCCGTTCGGTAGTCGGCAATGTCCTTTTTGTTGTCCTATGTAATCAACGTGGCCGGAATTGATTAATTCGTGTATTTTTATAACTAAGAAATACTAGTACTAGGAGAGAAGACGTGTCCTTGTCCTTTTTAGTTAGTATACGTGATCGAGTCGGTTAGAGAGTTTGGTACGTCGTTTGCGGCTGGTTTGTGTCAGCCTATATATTAGGCATATTCACTTCTATATTGGGGGCAGATTTGTTTTAGTTTGGAGTTGAATAAAAACAACAGAAAAGGCCTCACGTCAGGAGGCACCAATGATGCGTTCTTCCGAATCCTAGGGATTTGTTGCTGCTGTGCTCGTGTCTGATCACATATCAGTTTCGGTGCAAGTCTTCTCCTTTGGCTTCTTACCTTCTTTTACGTCTATTTCTTCTGTGACTATTTCTGCCGTCGTTCATTGTTATTTCGCAAGTACCATGGAAGATCGGACCAACCAGCGACTCATCGTCCAGTTGAGTCTTATCAAATGGTATTCAGAGCTAAAGTTGTTCACGGTACTGTGTTGATCAAGATGTCGACCTCGGTCAATAAGGATGATGAGGTTGCTGCTGATTCTCACGAAATTGTACGTCTAGTGTACGCGGATGATATTCCTGAAAATATCCGGGATGGTTTTGACCAGACGTGCAACTACATCAAGCAATGCTATGACGCACTAGAGGTGAAGCTTGACAAAAGGATTGATGGCCTGATCGCCCAGTTTGATGCTTTGGCGGACACCATCAATACGTGCTTTGGCGGACACCATCAATACGCCGACGACTAATTCTGCACCACCACAGGCTGCTCCAGTTGCTCCACTGTGTTACGCAGCACCGGCTTGCGATGGACATGCTGCGCGCATGATCGCCGTCTGGCGGCACGACCACATGCTGGAGATGATGGTGTTGATGACGATGTTGATCTTACGGCGGGGTACGCGCCACGACCGCGGCCCTCTGAGCCCCGTCGTGAAGCTGCTGCTCGTGGCGGAGCACATGACCGAGTGGGTCAAGCTGCGCGTGTGCCTTTGGATGATGGAATTGGGCGGATAAAAATTTCAATCCCTTCGTTCTCCGGCAAATGCAAAACAGAAGGCTATTTGGAGTGGGAGATGCGTGTTGATCAAATTTTTTACGCACATCATTATGGTGAAGAGAAGAAAGTTCAACTTGCTGGAATTGAGTTCACCGGTCATGCGCTAATTTGGTGGAATCAAATTTGTCGTCCAAGACATCGCCCGACGACTTGGAGAGGGATAAAAGAATTCATGAGACGACATTTTGTTCCTGAGCACTATAAAAGAGATATGTACAACAAGTTGCATCGGCTCTCTCAAGGTAATATGAGTGTTGATGAATATTACAAGGAGATGGAATTGTTTATGATTCGTACAAGAACAACAGAGGATCCGGAGGCGATCATGGCATGTTTCTTTAACGGGCTAAACATAAAGGTGCAGGATCGTGTAGAGATGGTGGTTTATTACAACATACAAGATCTTGTGCACCAAATTGTGTGTGCAAAGCAGCAAATTAAGCGACGTCAAGCTAATGGTTTTCATAGCACCACTTCTAACTCATGGCGACATCCTGAACAAAACTCTGATGATGTTGGCACTAGTTCCAAGATGGCATCGTCGACTCAATCCAATGGATTTGTGCAAAAGGATGTGTCAAAATTAGGAACATCAAGAGCTGATACAAGTGTGCAGTCCACCAACCGTTCTAGTGACATAGAATGTTTCAAGTGTGGAGGAAGGGGACATGTGAAGCATGATTGTCCTAATGAGAAGAGAGTATTGCTCACAAAAGATGGATATACATCCGCTAGTGATGAAGAGGCAACTTTTGACACTTCTAGTGAAAATTTTGAAGATGCTGAAAAGGTGACTGCGAGTTTTGAAGACGCTGAAATATATCCAACTTTGATGATGCAGCGGGTTAAAGAGGATCACATTGAGGATAAGGGGCAGCGTTGAAATATTTTTCAAACTCAATGCAAAATTGACAACACCAATTGTAAGTTGATTATAGATGGAGGAAGCTACACCAACGCGGTCAGCAAGAGATTGGCGGAAGCTTTAGGGTTACCTACATGGAAGTACCCTCAGCCACACCATGTTGAGTGGATGTATCATACAAGAAAGCTCAAGGTTACTCATAAAGTCCGCGTGAATTTTTCTGTTGGCGATTATACTGATATGGTGATATGTGATGTTTTGCCAATGGATGTATGTCATTTATTGTTGGGGAGGCCTTGGCAATATGATCATGGAGCCACACATGATGGGAGGTCATATACTCATTCATTTTGGTATAATGGAAAACGGAATGTGTTGAGACTGATGTTTGCTAATGCCATCAAGGTAGATGGTAAAGTTTCTCCACAACAAAAGATCGCAAAAGGTGGAAGGGGCGGCCGCCCCGGGCCCCCGAGTACGAAGGGCCCCCGATGGCTTCGTTTCCATATATACATACGTGATGTTAGCCCATGTAAGATTGACTGATTTCTTAAAAAAGGGTAACAGATCGCAATCTTCTCGGCTTACCGCACGGGCATAATAATCTTCTCCGATTCTACTCTGATTCCTTGCTACTTGAGAAGCTAATCACAGAAGCAAAACTGCCGGCTGGCTAGTGCGCTCGCTGCCTTTGAATTCTCTCATACAGAAAAAAAGTGCAAGCGCTCGACGCAATATCCTTGATTGATGCCACACATGACTCTGGGGTCCGAGAGCAACTGCTGAACGGCCAGGAAAATAACTCCAGCGCCCTAATTGGCGGGCGAATCAGCCCAAGGTTGATTGCGCCCCCGCCCATGCCTTCTAAAGTTCTAATCGCGATTTTCTGCTGCTGCACGCGATTACTGGAAGAAGGTAATACAAAATTTCACATTCCAATCAACCTGCTCTCCAATGCAAAACTCTCTTTTTCTATAGTCTTTATGTGTCGTTCATTCGTTTCATGAAGATCATCCCCATACATATCTCTTTCTCACTCCGTTTTCTTGTGTTGGTTAGGATTAGAAAAGCTGAGCTTGGAATTTTGTTGGTGACTAGTAAGCAGCAACAGCAATCTCTTGCAATTTCTAATTTTCTAGCCATCCAGATCTTTGTTCCATGCCTTTCTTAGCATTTTTTTTCAATGTGGGTTAAGACAAGACGTTACTGGTAACGTTAGTTATAACTAGCAAGTGAGCCCGTGCATTGCCACAGGGAAAATAAATCCTTACATGCTCCAAGTGATTCATCTGTGTTGCCACTCTCTTCACCGCCATTGCTGAAGGTGCTCACGTTATCCACCTATTAACAATGAGCGTGATCAATCTCAAGGCGATGAGCCTGGTCATCGCACCTTAGCATGTCCTTTTCGCAAGCCCATCTCTGCATCGACTTGTAATTTAGCAGACTTGCAATGATGGCGAACACCACATGTCTCATCTACAGTTGGTGCATGCCCATCCCCACAGTATATATGTCCATCTTTTCCAAGAATCACCCTTACCGCCGCTACTCCTCACCGATGTTGTCTTCCATGTATCCAGCTCACTATCAAGACCCAAGCTTTAAAACTGTTTCCTTATTGAATTTCTCGAGTAGCCTCCATACTTTCGGAATGACCGTAAAGGTCTAAAAACTCCTCTTAGCTGACATCTTCAACTTTCGGTTAATAGGTTAGTCTCAAAAATAATATAAAAGTGCATAATAAAGCCCATTAAAAATCCAAAACAAATAATATAATAGCATGGAACAATAAAAAATTATAGATACGTTGGAGACGTATCACCTGTTCGCACGCTTTGCCGTCCCCTGCTTCGCCGTGCCCAATCTCGCCTGCATTCCGGCCTCCACCGACGAGCTCGCCGGCGTCGAACCCGACCACCCCAACCGATGCCACCGCCACCGTTCGACGCGCCGTCGTCTGAACGTTCGAACGCGCCAAATCCTGCGCGAAATGGCCGCCTGTGGCCGATTTCTGACGCCTCCCGTGGCCCTCCGCCACATTTGAGGTCACCGGCGTTTAAACGCCGGCCGCCACTGACCTGGCTGGCGGGGGGCCCACCTCGGGCCACTGACATGTGGGTCCTAGGGGCCTAGTTGACCGCGTTGACCAGTCAACGTGCTAACTGGACTGGGTCCAGTCACTGACATTTGGGCCCCAACGCTTAATTAATCAGTTTTTAAAAATAAGTTAATATGTCAATTAATTAGTCTATGAAAGATGGGTCCCACTAGCTAATTAGGTTAGTTAGTTAAGTTATCCTTTGTTAGTCAACTCAGTCATTGACATGTGGGTCCCAGTGGTCAGGTTTGACCTGGACCGACTGTGTTGACAGATGATGTCACCCTGACATATTACTGATGCATTAAAGTATTTTCTGTTATTTTTGAAATTGATTGAAATGCAAGAAATTGTTTAAATATTTGAAAAATCATAGAAAATAATCCATAACAAGGTTAAAAAAGTTTTCTACATGAAAGTTGCTCAGAAAAATGAGACGAATCCGGATATGCCATTCACACACCTGTCACATGCCTCCGGCGCTACAAACATGGAACCTTCCCCTCCGGTTCATCTATTTGACAGATGCCTAGTGCTAGGAAAATATTCCTTGATATTTTCCCGCTCCATCTGTAACGTGTAGCACTGCATTAGCTCACCACCAGCACAACATATTGCCATGTCATGCATCTGTGTTGCATTTGTTTACTTTGTATTTATTATTTCTTCCCCCTCTACTCTCTGGTAGCCACCGAGAGCGACGCCGACGCCGCTGGTTACAACTATGCTCCTGACAACCAGCCCTTTTCAGCAAAGCTTCCAGGCAAGCAAAACCCCCTTGATCATTTCTATACCGCCCATTCTTTCTGTCCCATGCTTGCATTAGATTTTGCTACTGTATTTGATTGCTCCTATTCTGATGCATAGCTTGATTTTGTAACCTACTGTTGATACTTTACCTACTATCCTAAATGGTTAGTATAGGTAGGTTAGTGATCCATCAGTTGCCCTACACCCTTGTCCTGCTTCCCCGCTTTGTTACTGGTGACTCGATCATTGTGATCGAGGTGCAGAGACAGACACATCATCGCACACACCCTTAGTTATACGGCTCTACAGAGCTACTATATGATGAAAATATGTCCTAGAGGCAAGTATAAAGCTGTTATTATTATATTTCCTTATTCATGATAAAGGTTTATTGTTCATGCTAGAATTGTATTGACTGAAAACTGAAATACATGTGTGGATACATAAACAAATACTGTGTCCCTAGTGAGTCTCTACTAGACTAGCTCGTTGATCAAAAAAATGGTTAAGGTTTCCTAACCATAGACATGAGTTGTCATTTGATAATGGTATCAAATCATTAGGAGAATGATGTGATGGACAAGACCCATCCGTTAGCTTAGCATATGATCGGTCAGTTTATTGCTACTGCTCTCTTAATGTCAAATACATGTTCCTTCGACCATGAGATCATGCAACTCCCGGATATCGGAGGAATACCTTCTGTGCTATCAGATGTCACAACGTAACTGGGTGATCATGAAGATGCTCTACAGGTATATCCGAAGGTGCCTCTTGAGTTGGTATGCATCGAGACTGGGATTTGTCACTCCGTATGATGGAGAGGTATCTCTGGGCCCTCTCGGTAATACAGCATCACAAGAAGCTTGCAAGCTAAGTGACTAAGGAGTTAGTTACGGGATGATGTATAATGGAACAAGTAAAGAGACTTGTCGGTGACGAGATTGAGCTAGGTATTGAGATACCGATGATCGAATCTCGAGTAAGTAACATACCGACAACAAAGAGAACTATGTATGTTGTTGATACGTCTCCAACGTATCTATAATTTTTGATTGTTCCATGCTATATTATATCTTGTTTTGGACATTATTGGACTTTATTATACACTTCTATATTATTTTTGGGACTAACCAATTAACCGGAGGCCCAGCCCAGAATTGCTGTTTTTTGCCTATTTCAGAGTTTCGTAGAAAAAGAATATCAAACGGAGTCCAAACGGAATGAAACCTTCGGGAACGTGATTTTCGGAGCGAACAAGATCCAGAGCACTTGGACCCTACGTCAAGAAAGCTACCAGGAAGGCACGAGGTAGGGGGCGCGCCTACCCCCCAGGCGCGCCCTCCACCCTCGTGGTTCCCACGTTGCTCCACCGATGTATTTCTTCCTCCTATATATACCTACGTACCCCCAAACTACCAGACACGGAGCCAAAACCCTAATTCCACCGCCGTAACTTTCTGTATCAGTGAGATCCCGTCTTGGGGCCTTTTCCGGAGCTCTGCCGGAGGGGGCATCGATCACGGAGGGCTTCTACGTCAACACTATAGCCTCTCCGATGAAGTGTGAGTAGTTTACTTCAGACCTTTAGGTCCATAGTTATTATCTAGATGGCGTCTTCTCTCTTTTTGGATCTCAATACAAAGTTCTCCCCCTCTCTTGTGGAGATCTATTCGATGTAATATTCTTTTGCGGTGTGTTTGTTGAGACCGATGAATTGTGGGTTTATGATCAAGTTTATCTATGAACATTATTCGAATCTTCTGTGAATTCTTTTATGTATGATTGGTTATCTTTGCAAGTCTCTTCGAATTATCAGTTTGGTTTGGCCTACTAGATTGATGTTTCTTGCAATGGGAGAAGTGCTTAGCTTTGGGTTCAATCTTGCGGTGTCCTTTCCCAGTGACAGTAGGGGCAGCAAGGCACGTATTGTATTGTTGCCATCGAGGATAACAAGATGGGGTTTATTTCATATTGCATGAGTTAATCCCTCTACATCATGTCATCTTGCTGAAAGCGTTACTCTGTTCTCTTGAACTTAATACTCTAGATGCATGCTGGATAGCGGTCGATGTGTGGAGTAACAGTAGTAGATACATGTAGGAGTCGGTCTACTTGTCTCGGATGTGATGCCGATATACATGATCATACCTAGATAGTCTCATAACTATGCTCAATTCTGTCAATTTCTCAACAATAATTTGTTCACCCACCGTAATACTTATGCTCTCGAGAGAAGCCACTAGTGAAACCTATGGCCCCCGGGTCTATTCTCCATCATATTAATCTTCCAATACTTAGTTATTTATTTTTCCTTTTATTTTACTTTGCATCTTTATTTCTCTTTATCATAAAAATAGCAAAAATATTATCTTATCATATTTATCAGATCTCACTCTCGTAAGTGACCGTGAAGGGATTGACAACCCCTTTATTGCGTTGGTTGCCAGGAGTTTATTTGTTTGTGTAGGTGCGAGGGACTCGTGCGTGGCCTCCTACTGGATTGATACCTTGGTTCTCAAAAACCGAGGAAAATACTTACACTACTTTGCTGCATCACCCTTTCCTCTTCAAGGGAAAACTAACGCAGTGCTCAAGAGGTAGCAAGAAGGATTTCTGGCGCCGTTGCCGGGGAGATTCGCGCCAAGTCAAGTCAAGATTTGACTCCCGACAATGAGCCATTTCGGGCGCCGTTGCCGGGGAGTCTACGCAAAAGTCAACATACCAAGTACCCATCACAAACCCTTATCTCCCGCATTACATTATTTGCCATTTGCCTCTCGTTTTCCTCTCCCCCACTTCACCCTTGCCGTTTTATTCGCCCTCTCTCTCCGTCCTCCTTCTCTTGCCTCTTTTTTCCCGTCTCTTGTTTGCTTATGTGTTGGTTTGCTTGCCTTGTCGTTATGGCTAGTCCCCTATCTTCTCCGTTGTCTCCCGAAAATGAAGTTCTTAATTTTAAGCAAAGGGAAGGAGAAAATCTAAAAGATGCTTGGTACAGAATTTGCAATGCTCAAAATAGATCTACCAAAAAGCAATCTACTTCCGTTCTTCTCCGCAATTTTTATGTAGGCACTACATCTTGGCACAGATATGTCCTTGATACCATTACCGGAGGGAATTTCTTGGGTAGCTACACTTTTGATTCCTATAATGCTATGATAGATTTGGTTGGCTCACCCCCTCTTTTGGTTAATGGAACTATGTTAACTTTGGAGCATGTAATGCAAAAACTTGAAATTATTGAAAATAAAGTTGCTACCATAGAGTTAATTGAAAATTTGGTAAAAAGATCCATAACCAAATTACTCAATATGGATCTAAAGTAGGAGTCACTTTGAAAAATATTAAGGAGAAGGAACCCATAGTTAATGAAAGAATAAATCAGGATTTTCCACTAGAATCGATAAACTTGAGGGTATCATTACCAACTTGGGAATCGCCTTTTCTTCCGTAAAGAATACTCCAAGTCCTCCAACTAAAATTTCCAAGCTTGTGTATGTTCCTAAAAATAAGGGTGAATCCTCTAGCAAGGAAACTGCGGATCTCAAATCTATAAGTATTCATCCCAATCTTTTTGCTATCATTAAGGAACCGTTTGCTACTAATGGTTTTTTCGATTTTGTGCCTAGAAGTTTGATAATTGATAAAAGGAAAGAAACTCTTAAGGGTGATAGATTTTTCATTAAAGAATTACCAGCTACAGATTATTACAGACTGTTCTATTTTTGTCAGATTCTGTTTTTCGTGTGTTGTTTGCTTATTTTGATGAATCTATGGCTAGTAAAATAGTTTATAAACCATAGAGAATTTGGAATACAGTAGGTTTAATACCAATATAAATAAAGAATGAGTTCATTACAGTACCTTGAAGTGGTATTTTGTTTTCTTTCGCTAACGGAGCTCACACGATTTTCTACTTTAAGTTTTGTGTTGTGAAGTTTTCAAGTTTTGGGTGAAAGATTTGATGGATTATGGAACAAGGAGTGGCAAGAGCCTAAGCTTGGGGATGCCCATGGCACCCCAAGATAATCTAAGGGCACCTAAAAGCCCAAGCTTGGGGATGCCCCGAAAGGCATCCCCTCTTTCGTCTACTTTCATCGGTAACTTTACTTGGAGCTATATTTTTATTCACCACATGATATGTGTTTTTCTTGGAGCATCTTGTATTATTTGAGTCATTATTTTTTAGTTTTCCATAATCATCCTTGCTGTACACACCTTTTGAGAGAGACACACATGATTCGGAAATTGTTAGAATACTCTATGTGCTTCACTTATATCTTTTGAGTTATATAGTTTTTGCTCTAGTGCTTCACTTATATCTTTTAGGGCACGGTGGTGGATTTATTTTATAGAAACTATTGTTCTCTCATGCTTCACTTAGATTATTTTGAGAGTCCTACAAAACAGCATGGTAATTTTCTTTAATTATGTTAGGCATTCAAGATTAATAAAAAAATTCTTATGAGTGTGTTGAATACTATGAGAAGTTTGATACTTGATAATTGTTTTGAGATATGGAGATGGTGATATTAGAGTCGTGCTAGTTTAGTAGTTGTGAATTTGAGAAATGCTTGTGTTGAAGCTTGTGATTCCCGTAGCATGCACGTATAGTGACCCGTTATGTGATGAAGTCGGAGCATGATTTATTTATTGATTGTCTTCCTTATGAGTGGCGGTCGGGGACGAGCGATGGTATTTTCCTACCAATCTATCCCCCTAGGAGCATGCGCGTAATACTTTGCTTCGATAACTAATACATTTTTGCAATAAGTATGTGAGTTCTTTATGACTAATGTTGAGTCCATGGATTATACACACTCTCACCCTTCTACCATTGCTAGCCTCTCTAATACCACGCACCTTTCGCCGGTATCACACACCCACCATATACCTTCCTCAAAACAGCCACCATATACCTACCTATCATGGCATTTTCATAGCCATTCCGAGATATATTGCCATGCAACTTTCCACCGTTCCGTTATTATGACATGCTCCATCATTGTCATATTGCTTGCATGATCATGTAGTTGACATTGTATTTGTGGCAAAGCCACCATTCATAATTCTTTCATACATGTCACTCATGCATCATTGCACATCCTGGTACACCGCCGGAGGCATTCACATAGAGTCATGTTTTGTTCTAAGTATTGAGTTGTAATTGTTGAGTTGTGAGTAAATAAAAGTGTGATGATCATCATTTTTAGAGCATTGTCCCAAGTGAGGAAAGGATGATGGAGACTATGATTCCCCCACAAGTCGGGATGAGACTTCGGACTAAAAAAAAGAGGCCATAAAAAAGAGAGAAAAGGCCCAAATAAAAAAATCAGAGAAAAAAGAGAGAAGGGACAATGCTACTATCCTTTTACCACACTTGTGCTTCAAAGTAGCACCATGATCTTCATGATAGGGAGTCTCTTATGATATCACTTTCATATACTATTGGGAAATTTTCATTATAGAACTTGGCTTGTATATTCCAATGATGGGCTTACTCAAAATGCCCTAGGTCTTCGTGAGCAAGCAAGTTGGATGCACACCCACTTAGTAATTTTTGTTGAGCTTTCATATACTTATAGCTCTAGTGCATCCGTTGCGTGGCAATCCCTACTCACTCACATTGATATCTATTAAAGGGCATCTCCATAGCCCATTGATACGCCTAGTTGATGTGAGATTATCTTCTCCCTTTTTGTCTTCCCCAAAACCACCATTCTATTCCACATATAGTGCTCTGTCCATGGCCCACGCTCATGTATTGTGTGAAGATTGAAAAAGTTTGAGAACATTAAAAGTACGAAACAATTGCTTGGCTTGTCATCGGGGTTGTGCATGATTTAAATACTTTGTGTGGTGAAGATGGAGCATAGCCAGACTATATGATTCTGTAGGGATAACTTTCTTTGGCCATGTTATTTTGAAGAGACATAATTGCTTAATTAGTATGCCTGAAGTATTATTATTTCTATATCAATATTGAACTTTTGTCTTGAATCTTTCGGATCTGAATATTCATACCACAATTAAGAGAATTACATTGAAATTATGCCAAGTAGCATTCCATATCAAAAATTCTGTTTTTATCATTTACCTACTCGAGGACGAACAGGAATTAAGCTTGGGGATGCTTGATACGTCTCCAACGTATCTATAATTTTTGATTGTTCCATGCTATATTATATCCTGTTTTGGACATTATTGGGCTATATTATACACTTTTATATTATTTTTGTGACTAACCAATTAACCGGAGGCCAGCCTAGAATTGTTGTTTTTGCCTATTTCAGAGTTTCGCAGAAAAAGAATATCAAACGGAGTCCAAACGGAATGAAACCTTCGGGAACGTGGTTTTCGGAACGAACATGATCTAGAGGACTTGGACCCTACGTCATTGCCTAGCAAATCTTCCTCGGCAAATTTCCAAAGTTTTTGTCCACCTAGAAGCATTGTGAAGGAAGTACCTTTTTTATATCTCTAAATGACATGAAATTTATACAGTTCCTTCATATGCCCAAATTATCACCCTCCTCCAAATTTCAGCTCAGTCAAATCATCTATGTGAGCCCAGGTTCAATTTATATTTTATGGCCAAATTGGCAAGTTGCAAAGCAAGTGTTATATAGACCCCTCCTATTACCCTCAAACTTTTCAGGCACTCTTCCATACCGAAATCATTGCCAATGATAATATTCAGCTCAATTTTCCTAGTAAATCTTTCTCGGGAAATTTCCAAAGTTTCTACCTCGAGAGAAGCTTTGTGAAGTAAGTACTAGCTAGGCTTACCCAAATGATCTGAAAATTTACCAGCGCATGACCATACCTAAGTAACTTATTTACACCAATTTTGAGCTCATTTCATTCATCCAATCTCTCTCACTAGTTCTCCCAAGTTTCTGTCCATAGAAGAGCATTGTGAAGGAAGTACCACTTTGGCATGTCCAAATGGTATCCATTTTTTACAATGCTTTCCTATGCCCAAATAACCATCCTCCACAAAATTTCAGCTCAATCCATTCATTATTTTGAGCCCAGCTTCAACATTCATATTTTTGTCCAGCGTGGTACTTTGCAAAGAAAGTACCACCTAGGATCCTCCTTTTGATCTAAAAATTTGTGAAGACATTCTCCTTAGTAGATGATCATTCTCAGCCAAAACTCACGCCCATTGGCCATGTGCATTTTCCGTACCGCTAATCAAACACTTGGCTGCTAATTCATGTTTGAGCATCGATCGGTCTCCTCGTGAGAATCTTATATTGTAATTTTCTTCCTAGCACCAACCTGGGGAGTGCCCAACCCACTAGACATGCCTAGGCCGCCCAGAACACATGGCAATATTACGGTCACGCGGTGACCACGCGACGGGCATGCGAGTTTACGCGCTCTAGAGTTGGGGCCCTCGGCCACCGCCCAAACCTCGACGTATCGCCACCAAACCATGTATTTATGATTAAATAGGTCCTTGTGTAACTATAAATGATTTTTGGAAAAAATAAATAGCAAACTATGAGGCAGTTGCAGTTCAAATTTGACCCGCTTCCAACTGAATCGGCGGAAATTTGTCTTTTTCAAGAGAGGTGGATCAAATTTTTTTACACCCAACCATTTTTTCAATTGTGCATTAAATATGGCCTAGTATTTTATAAAAATGATTTGGTCCAATTTTGCAACAATTATTTGGTAGTTCCTTCACAAAAAAACCTCCTTTCGGGCACTCAAAAAATGGAAAATGGTTTTTTCGTCCAACGAAAATGAAAACTTCCTTAGGAAACATTGTTTGCCATTCCCATATGCACCCTTGTGCACAGTATGAGATCATTTGAACAAACTATGCCATGAATGTGGCCATAAGATTGATCATTTGGCTTGAAAGCCATGAATCTTCACACATGATAGCTCATTTCTGAGAACACTTTTTTAAAATAATTGTTGTATGAAAAGTTTGTTATTTTGCCTGGGAACTTGGCCACATATAATGACACAATGCGAAGGTTTCCCAATTTTTTGATTTTTTTTGAATTTTTTATGCCCGTTTCAAAATGCGGTCAAAACGGCGGGAATGACCGTTCCTAACTAGTGGTTGAATCTTGGAATTTTCTTGGTGTTTCTCTGATTAAATAGGTACTTATGTACCTATAAATGATTTTTGGAAAAAAACAAATAGCAAACTATGAGGCACCTGCAGTTCAAATTTGACCCACCTTCCAACTGAATTGGTGGGAATTTGTCTTTTTCACCAGAGGTGGATCAAAACTTTTGACACCCAACAATTTTATCAATTGTGCATTAAATATGGCTTAGTATTTTAGAAAAATGATTTGGTCTAATTTTGCAACAATTATTTGGGAGGTCCTTCACAAAAAAACCTCCTTTTGGGCATTCGAAAAATGGAAAATGGTTTTTTTGTCCAAAGAAAATGAAAACTTCCTTAGGCAACATCGTTTGCCATTCCAATATGCACCCCTGTGCACAATATGAGATCATTTGAACAAACTATGCCATGAATGCAGCCATAAGATTGAACATTTGGCTTGAAAGCCATTGATCTCCACACGTGATAGCTCGTTTATGAGAACATTTTTTTAAAATAATTGTCGTATTACAAGTTTGTTATTTTTCCTAGGAACTTGGCCACATATAATGACACAATGCGAAGGTTTCCCAATTTTTTGATTTTTTTTGAATTTTTTATGCCCGTTTCAAAATGCGGTCAAAACGGCGGGAATGACCGTTCGTAGCTACTGGTTGAATCTTGGAATTTTTTTGGTGTTTCTCTGATTAAATAGGTACTTATGTACATAGAAATGATTTTTGGAAAAAATAAATAGCAAATTATGAGGCACCTGCAGTTCAAATTTGACCCGCTTCCAACTGAATCGGCGGGAATTTGTCTTTTTCACCAGAGGTGGATCAAAACTTTTGACACCCAATCATTTTGTCAATTGTGCATTAAATATGGCCTAGTATTTTATAAAAATGATTTGGTCCAATTTTGCAAGAAATATATGGTAGGTCCTTCACAAAAATAACTCAATTCGGGCACTCGAAAAATGAAAAATGGTTCTTTTGCAAAGAAAATGAAAGCTCTATTTGAAAACATTGTTTGCCATTTCAAGATGCACACCACACTTATGCAAAATAAGAGATCATTTTGATATGCCATTGTTATGTTTTTTTATAAGAAATCAAAGTTTTGGGTCCAAAATTTTGAGATTCAAGCACGAGATAGCTGGCCAATCAGACGCGAGGAACTGCCTTCACGCGGATCACCAAATTGGACGCAGTCTGAGCCGTCCATCGCGCACCCATCCAGTGGTGGAGCTTGTGCCGAGAAAAAAACCCTAACCCGCGCACCCACCCACCCTCCCCTCGATCCCAGATCCGATCCGCCCACTCACCCTCCCCCTCCCCTCGATCCCCAGATCCCACCTCCTCGCCGCCGCCCACTACTGCTCGCCGTCCCGCCCCTCCTCCCTGCAGAGGCGCGGCGCTCCGATGATGGCGTGGGCGGAGGATGAGGCCATCAGCCCCACGTCGCCTCAGCAGGGCTACACGTCTCGGAGCGGATCGGCCGCGACGCCGCCACGCAGCCCGACCTGGAGGAGGCGCTCGAGGCCTCGCGCTACGCCTCCCACCCCTACTCCTCGCACTCCGCGAAGCTGCACGAGCCCCTCTCCATCTCTCTCTCCTTCCTGGAGATGAGAGAGGCTCGGCTGCTCCTTGTAGGTTGGCGGTGAGGAGCAAGGGGGCCGAGAAGTCGGCCGCCAACGGGAAGAAGGGCAAGGCCGGCAAGGTTAGCCTCCTCCCCCTCCTCCTCTTCCACCTCGCCTTCACCATCTCCGCACGACACTCATGAGTTGTCGCTCCAGATCCACGGATCGCTAGTTAGGATTTGCGCCCCTCTCAATCGTCGCTGTCGCTCTCTCTGATCAACTTCATGTGGGTTCTAGTGATTAAATTTAACCTGCAGAGTTCTTTGTTCGCAGACAAGCAGGGTTTCTTCCTGCCAGTAGCGATGTTGGAAAAGATCGGGTTGCCGCCCAAGCTGTCGATGCGAGGGGCGACCTGGGTGCTGGATGCCTCCAACTGCCAGGGCTGTGCCGCTCAGTTCTCCTTGTTTACACAGAAGGTAATCAATCTCGTGATCTCTGGCCTCGTGATGATGATGTGAAGCATAACGTACTCCTCTGCCATAATCCAACCGGGCACAATAATCCAGTTCGTACCAATTTCAGTTGCATTTCATGGGAATCCCCTTCACTTTTGGACCACTGTTTCACACTACTTGTAATGTTCAAAGAAAGCCTACTCATTACTTGGATAAATTCTCGCCTCTGCCTGTGCTGTCATGACTATGCAGAACCAAGAATTAACAGTTTTAACAGGTTGAACTGTGGGCTTGCACCGTGTGCTTGCAAGGGGGTTAGATGAGGTGTTGACACACATCTCAGCCTATTAGTACTCGATCAGATCACAGCCCCAAAAAAGTACAGAACCACTACATGCTGCAAGCTTCACGCCTTTTAGTTCCATGCACTGCGATTATGTCGAGGAGGATGAGGTCATTCCCATGAGCTTGTGCAGAGGGGGAAAACTAAGTTGGTGCACATTCTCACTGGAACGACCTCAATGTATGTCGACTGATAATCTCTTTTAGTCCTAGCAGTGAAAGTTAATAATTTCTCTATTTCATGCCTAATAAAAAAAGTTGTACCGCATGTTTGTTTTATGCTATCTGAATCTATCTGAATCTACATTCGCAAATCCAAAGCTTTAAACGGAAAATTCTTGTGCTGTTGCCGGTCTCTCATGAAGTTTCGATTTATTGGGTCTAAAAATACCTCTTGTTCTGTTTCAGTAATTTAGATGGTTGGATTCACCGTTAGTGTTTGCATATTTGTCACTTGACAGAAACTTCACATTTCTTGTAATCTTATGGAGATGGTTGGACCAGGAGTTGTGTTAAACTTTTGTGTATTTAATATGTAGCATCATTGCCAAAGATGTGTATGGAGATGGTTAGTTGGCCAATGTATATGATTGTATTCACTTTGTACAGCTGCTCCACAACTTCTCTTATGTTGCAGTATCTGTGTATTCACTCTGTTGCCACTGAACATTGCAATCATTCAATTATTCTACTTTGTTTGTCTTGTCCACATTGAAATCCGAAGGTGCACATGCTTATATGGCTATCGAGTAAGAAAGAAATAACATGGACATCGATCATACAAACTAGTGTATCGATAATGATTGATATCCATGATGAAACTCAATCTGTTGCTCTTCTTGTGCAAAAAAAATTAGTGCTGCTAGTCAGAATGAAGTTGCATGTAGGCAGCTCTTGTTCTAGATTTCTCTGGACTATGATTGTAATGGATGGAATGAAACTTAAATCATGACGTCTTGTTGCTCGTTTGAACTGGTGCTACCATGAGTTTTGTTGTGATTTCTGTGTCCTGATCTGGTATGGGGTTCAAATTGCAGATTGGCAAGGCCGGTGGAGAGAAGTGGAAGTCCCAAGTGATGTTGTAACTTGCCCGTCTCCCCTCCCCCTCTCTGTTACTGCTCGATTCTGTGCTGGTCACTTCCTTCTTTCTTCAGTGTTTGCTCGGTGTCGTGATGACAATGTGATCGTACCTGTGTTGGTTTACTTGTTTCCGTGTCAGTTTGGCTAGTGCTCCACCCAGTTTTTCAGTTAGATTTCAAATTCAGTCGCTATGCAATGGCTGATCTACTACCTCGCTCAATTCAGTCGTATAAATCAAATATGATTACTGCTGGCTATGGAGGGGCTTTTTTCTGGAGCAATCAGTCAGTAGGAGGGGCTTTTTTCTGCTGCTTGTTTTTGCTTCAGTTGGGTACATGAATCTCTGGTTATAAGGATTTCAAAGCCACGACTTGTTCTGAATCTCTGGTTGTTTCATGATGCTAGTCCGCACTTACAATATATTTTCCTAAGGTGATGCATGCATGATTAGTACCAGTGTGAGATGTCGATTCATGTATCTGTGTTTGGTGCGACATTCATGTATCCATACATTGGGATGTTGGGATACTTGGATTCCTGTTTTGTCTCTTGTAGCACCGAATGCTAGTCTTTGTTTTACTAAATTCATCAGATAGTTAACTCACCTTGAGATGTCCACTCTTGTTTTGTTAACAAACATGAACTGTTAAGTCATCTATTCCTGGCTGTTGCTTTTGTTCAGTATATATGTCTACTTTCTGATTTGTAAGCATAGGTGGTTATAGGTTGCTGTGATGAATATAAATATTAAAAAGTGCTCATGCATGGCGGTATACTAGAGCTAGTTGTACAGTTGTTTGCATATTTGAAAGATACATGACATGTTCCTATTGTACATCTGTTTGCATGTTCCTATTGCACTGATCATCACTATTGGTAAATGCTATTGCCTGATGTAATAGAAGTATGAGCACTCAACCATTGTACAACTGTTTGCATATGTTTTTTTATAAATGATGATTGTGAAAGATGTTCACATGTTAATTTTTGTTGACTAAATTCTCTTATGCGCTTGACTTGGCTTGACCCAGAACAGCAGCATCCTTGATGCGTACTGACCTTCACCTTGTTTTTTCTCTCGCAGGCTCGAAGGAGGCAGTATGCAAGGCACCTCCTGATGGATATTGCTTGCTGGCTTCTACTTTTTGAATGCTTGTATTGCCGCAGCTTGTGCCGCTATTCCAAAAGTTATGTATTTGTGAACATAGGAGATAAGTTATTGATATGTGTTCGTCTGTCTAATGTTATGCGAGATAAAGTTGTGTGAGAAAGTTTTCTATACTTGTGTTATTATTGTCGGAAAGAAGTACTGTTACTATACTGATTTGAGAATATTGGCTGTAAATAAAAGAGGGCTTGGCCCACTATTGGATTGTAAAAAGGCCATGTCCAGAATTTATATTGCACTCAATACTTGGGCTCTAAAAAGGCCATGGCCCAAACTATGTTGGACTTGTTTCTAAAAAGAGCAATATAACTTTCAGATTCTAAAAAGGTTGAGGCCCAAAAAAATTGATTGTAAAAGACTGCATCTCAGAAAAAAAATCCTAATTATTGGGCCAGGCCCATTTAGCCAATCAAAGCACAGAGAAAAAAAATTTAAATGTGCTGAATTAATGGGCTCGGCCCATGTAAAATGCCGAATCGGACCGGGCTGAATCTTGTGCCACATCAGCTTGCCACGTTGGATGCCTACGTGGCCTGCGGAGGTTGCTAGTGACCAAAACGCCACAGTGGACATATTTTGGTCATAAACGTTTGCGACCATTCCAGAAGAAAGGTCGCTATAGTTATGACGGCCCGCTTTTGACCTTATGTTTTTGGTCACAAAAAGGTCACAAATGGAAATTTGTGACCATTCAGTGACCAATAGTGGTGGTCACAAGTTGACATATTTCTTGTAGTGGTTCTTCTCTGAAGACTCCATGCCTATGGCGGAAGGAGCTCATCAACCTTCTAACTGGATGCCTCCGCCTCCTCCTCCTCCTCCGGCGAGTCAGGGCACTCCGCCTCCTCCACCGCCTCCTCCTCCGGCGAGTGACGATCAGGGCCCTCGGCCGGCTCCTTCTCCGGCGCGTGGCGGCACTCCGCCTCCTTCTCCGCCTGCGCCGGCGCGCCCGAGCAGCCCGCCTCCTCCTTCTCCGCCTCGTCAGCAAGGGCGGAAGAGACCCGCCGCCGCTCCGGCAGCTGCTCCGGCGCGTCGTAGTCCTTCTCCTCCGCCTCGTAAGCAAGTAAAGAAGACAGCCGCTCCGTCTGTTCGGCCAGCGTCTAGCAGTAAAGCCAAAGGCGGGAGGACATACAGATTCGGTCCTTCTCTGATGACTCCAGAGCAGTTACCATACGAGAGGACCCCGGAGGAGAACGCGAAGATCGCGCGAACCGAAGTGGATGACTGGTTTCAAGGGTTGAAAGCAAAGAGACATGCACCTCCGGAGGAGAAGGTAGATCCGGTGAAAGTGAAGCGCACTCTGGCTGCCCTGGCAAAACCACCCAAGTCTCCGCTGAAAGGCAACTATGAGCGCATTATTGCAAAGACATGGGCCGAAGCGGAGCGGTCAGGAAGTACAGTCAGTGATCAAAGGCTGAAAGAACGACGAGCAGCTGGGAAACAAATTTCCCAGCTCGGCGAACAAGCGAAGCAATCGTGCCCCCCGCTCAAGGTGCCTAGCGACATCGTCGATCCGAGGATGGTGCCCGGTTATAGCAATCTTGACGATTACCTGCCCGACGATGTACATTATGATCCCATGGAGGTGCAGATACACAGATACGAGTACGGGAAGCCTCTCGTCAAAGATGAAAAATCTCTATCAACGATGATGCGAAGATTGCATGATTGGTACTTGAAAATCTGCAGAGAGTCTGGGGGGGAGGAGTACTTTGTATGCGAGAGTTAAACCGGAGCATGACCTCGTTGGAATTGAACTGTTGCCTATTCCATTGGAGGAGTTCTATCAGTTTTTCAATCAATTGGCCCTCGATAAAGCAACGGTCACCTGCTACTGTCTGTAAGTACTAGCTACTACTTCTGTCATTAAGTCTCTCTATATAGCTCAGCTCTTTCATTGCATGTATTTATAATTATCCTCACTATATTATGCAGATTGAAGATCGCCGAATTGAAGAAAAGACAAATCGGTGATATTGGGTTCGTTAACACATATCTCATAGATGCAACTGAGGTTGAACATCGTCCCGAAGATACCGAGGCCAACTTGCTACGATCATTCAAAAGAAATGAACACAAAGATATAATACTCTTTCCATACAACTTCAAGTGAGTGTTACTGTCTTGTGCATATTCGGTTTCCCTTATATATTAGTCCGGGTTATAGTAATGTAATTGATGAGTTATGCATGCATGCGCAGGTTCCACTATATTCTCCTAGAGATTAGGCTTGAGCAGGGAGTAATAACTGTCTTGGACTCTAGACGAAAAGATCCCAGGAGTATGCGGACATGACTGAAATCCTCAAGAAGTAAGTTAAATCGATCATTATCCACCATATCAGCAACTTTGTTCATTTCCTGATATCAATTAATTGTTTTCTTTGTCCGGCAGGGTTTGGAGAAAATTCACCAGAAAAGCTCCGGGACTGCCGAAGGAGTTGCAATTTAGACACCCGAAAGTAAGTACTATAGTAGCATGTTCCGCGCATCTCCTAGTGATTCAAGCGCTAGTTTCATCAATACCATTTGGCATTCTTGCTTATCAGTTTGATTGACCTCTATTTCTTGTAAAGTGGTTGTGGCAGGAACAAGGGAATGATTTCTGTGGATACTACGTCTGCGAGTCCATCCGCCACACGACCTGTGAGCGGGGCGGGTACTCTGACGAACAATATGAAGTGCGTAAATGACAATATTCCCAATTTTATTTTATTACCATCATTTGTGTTGAGTTTCATTCATTCATATATATATGTATTGACCCCCTTCTTCAAATTAGATGTTCCGGATGCGGAATGAACTCCTAGCACCAGATCGCATGCGAGCAATTCAAGAGGAATTGGCGGCATTCTTTCTTGACCACGTGATCGCTGAAGACGGAGAATACTATGTGGACCATGCGTCCATAATTCAGGAGATTATATTTGTAAAAGATAATTATTGTATATATGTAGCCGGTAGTGTCGGACGATAGATATACGAGAACTTGTTGTTCGACCAATCTCTCGGAGAAGGAGAGGTGGTCGATATCACTTCTCTCTGTATGCATATATGTTCATGACGATCTTCTGTTTTCTTCGTTTGCTTACTAGCTAGCTAGCGTGTCTAGTCCTCTCTATACGTATGTATAGTACGTAGCGTCGACCAAGCACGGATATAAGAGAGGACACTTCTCTCTATTAATTAGCTATCTAACACAATATATGAAATACCTAAATTAACCCCCCAAAACCCCTAACCCCTCCTTTAAAAAAAACAAAAAACTCAGCCACAGAAATGCTGACGCGTGGAGGCCTATTGGTCCCGGTTGGTGCCACCAATCGGGACCAAAGGCCCTCCTGCCTGGGCTCAGCGCGCAGACCACGTGGAGGCCCATCTGTCCCAGTTCTGGTTAGAACCGGGACTAAAGGGTCAGGGCATTAGTAACGACCCTTTAGTCCCGGTTCTGGAACCGGGACAAAAGGCCCTTACGAACCGGGACAATAGGCCTGTTTTCTACTAGTGTCCCAGCATGCACAGCTTTTCGTGTTGACCGGTCCATACTGGAACCCTTGGAAACATCCAAGTTGCTGCAACATGGAGTTCCTCAAGATTGCTCTCAGTGTTGCTAGTGATCAGAGAAGCCAATTCAACAGATGGAGGAGAAAATATCTTGCTACGTGACCAAAGATGTCTCAGATTGCAACTCAGGAGTTTGGCCACGGAACACCAGAAAGTGTTTGTAAGAAATCCATGTTGGCTGGCAGTATGTTCAACATCATCGAAACAAAAACTAAGATGTCTAAGATTTGTAAGTTCACTGAGACCTGCTAAATTATCCACCGAGTTCATGTGCACATCTAAATACATCAGAGTACGTAGGGCCTTCATCCTACGAATTCCATCAGGTAGCCTTGTTCCCATAGGAACATGTAGATGCAGCAAGCAAGGAAAATCAACAATATCAGATGGCATGGCAGTAGTAATATTCGTGTCCAATATCAACATCAGCGTCTCCAAATGTTTCAGGTCTCCAATTAGGGCAGGCAGAATAAGGGTTGACATCTGTTTGCGGCTGCGGATTCTCAAATATCTGAGATGAAATAATTTACAGATTGGTGTGAGGTCAATCCTGTCACCCATGCGAGCACCCTGGCAATTCACATTCAGAACCCGGATGGACTTGAGGTCATACATAGACAACTTGAAACAAGACTTCCCAAAAAGAGCAAGAGATCGAATATGCGGCATGCTTAAGCTTGGAGTAAATGGCACTGGCGGTCCGACAACTTGCGCTGCGGGTGCACTTAAGTCACGGTACATGCAAAACGGAAAAACCCGTCATAGAACTTGCATTGCGGGTGCAGATAGGTCACATATGCCATCTGAACCGGCCAGCTGCTCTATTTTCGAGAAAACCCCGTCATAGAACTTGCGTTGCGGGTGCAGCTAGGTCACGTTTCAAAATTTTCATTCCTGGACATTTTTTTAAAGTCACGAATCACAAATATTTTCAATAAATATTTTTTAATTTATCATTCAAGAATATCTTTTTAAAGTCGCGAATCACAATTTTTTTAAATGTCCACAACTTAAAAAAATGTTTGTAAATCACAAATATTTTTCAAATTTATCAATCCCAGACATTTTTTAAAGCCCTGAACAAATAGTTTTCAAAGTAATTGTTCATGAACATTTTCAAATTAATTGTTCGCAAAAATTTTCAAATTTTTCATTCGTGGACATTTTTAAAAGTCACAAATCACAAATACTTTTAATAAATAGTTTTTAATTTATTGTTTGCGAAATTTTTTTAAAGTCGTGAATCACAAATATTTTTTTAAAATGTTCACAACTTTAAAAAAATGTTCGCGAATCACAAATATTTTTCAAATTTATCATTCTCGAACATTTTTTTAAAGTCGTGAAAAAATAGTTTTCAAATTAATCATTCACGAACATTTTCAAATTTATCGTTCGCAAGCATTTTCAAAATTTTTTTTCGTGGACATTTTTTCAAATTCACGAATCACAAATATTTTTAGTAAATATTTTTTGATTTATCATTCATGAATTTTTTTTAAAGTCGTGAATCACAATTTTTTTTAATGTACACAACTTTTAAAAAATGTTCGCGAATCAAAAATATTTTTCAATTCTACCTTTCTCGACCATTTTTTTAAAGTCGTGAACAAATAGTTTACAAATTAATCATTCACGAACGTTTTCAAATTTTTCATTCCTGGAAACTTTTTTATAGTCACGAATCACAAATATTTTTAATAAATATTTTTTAATATATCGTTCGTGAACATTTTTTTAAAGTCGCGAATCACAAATAGTTTTCTTTAAACGTTCGCGAACATGTTTTTTAAAGTCGTGAACAAATAGTTTTCAAATTTATCGTTCATGAACATTTTTTTAAAGTCACAAATCACATATATTTTTAAAGTCGTGAACAAATTTATCGCGCTTGACCATTAGAGGGAGAAAACCAGGCAGCTGGCCGGTTCAGATGACCAGTGTGACCTATCTGCACCCGTAATGCAAGTTTTATGACGGGTTTTTCCGGTTTGCAAGTACCGTGACTTAAGTGCACCTGTAGCGCAAGTTCTTGGACCGCAAGTGCCATTTACTCCTTAAGCTTGCTTCTATTGTGCCTCCATTTGCTCCAGAATCCAACTGAAGGGAAATTCTACGAACCTTGCTCCGTAATGCCGAGCTCATGCTCTGTAGGTCATCTACCGACTTGATTCTGATTAGATCAAGAATCATATCATGAACTTTACAATTTATGACATGTCCATTGTACCCAATATTTGTAGGTTGGATCATGCTCCTATTGACAAGCTCGTTAAAGCAGCTTCCAGCGACCTCATTTGCATCCTCGCCATGTATTTTGCGGATGAAACCTTCAGCCACCCATTGCC
Source organism: Triticum urartu (assembly GCF_056163025.1). Classification (NCBI taxonomy): domain Eukaryota; kingdom Viridiplantae; phylum Streptophyta; class Magnoliopsida; order Poales; family Poaceae; genus Triticum; species Triticum urartu. The sequence goes on from NC_141879.1 coordinate 727,402,296, forward strand.
TAACAAGATCATTCTTTCTAATAATGTAATCCTCTGGGTACATGGCAGTATATAGCAAACAAGTTTTGAGACGATGAGGAAGATTGTTGTAGCTAAGGTTCAGTATCCATCTCATCCCCTCCAAAGATGGATTTGATCTCATATTTGAGCTTAAAGAATTGCACACATGCTTCCATTGTGTCACTGATCTAGTTGGCTGACTCGCCAAAAGACTAGCAATACTGACGACAGCAAGTGGGAGACCACCACATTTTCGTAGAATTTCATTCGAAATCTCTTCTAATGGTTGAAGATCAACCTGTCCAACTCTACTGAAAAATAATTTTCTTGAGTTTTGGCCATCAAGAGGACACATCTTGTAAATGAACTCATGCCGATAGTCGCAGGTTGCATTAGCTACTGTCACAATTCTCGTGGTTGTGATTACTTTGCTACCTCGTTGGTTCTCTGGAAACGCACAACGAATAATTCCCCATACTGATTCCTCCCATATATCATCAATGAAAAAAAAGTACCTGCAAACATTTTATATTAAATATGCACTCTATCAGTATGCATTAATTCAAATCATCAAATGTTGAAATGACAGTAGAAGGGACAAACTGTAGACTGTAAAACTTCAAAGGCACTATGCAATAGGGATTGAGAAGTTACTAAAGTACCTTTTGTCTCTTAGATATTCTCTGATGTTGTCAATGAGATCTTGCGCCTCATCAGTATGGGTTGGTTGTGGCATCTTAAGTTTTTCGATGATCCTACCGAGAAGCTATCATATTAGGTCTTTGTGATATTGACACGAAAACCTTGCAGTCATATTTCCCTCCAAGCTCATGGTATACTTGATTTGCAAGTGTGGTTTTTCCTAGACCCCCAAACCCAACAATAGATACCACTCTAGGAGGCTGGACAGATGCAGTCTCCTCGGCCGTCAACAATTTGATAAGCTCCTCTTTTGGACCCTCCATGCCAACAAGGTTCGCCGCTTCTATGTAGAGCGCAGGCACCCGTGGATCTACAGCTACATAGCTAGAACTAGGGGCACACTCATCAACCTTATACCTTTTCCGACGCTCACTCACGTCTTTAACCCATGTCTTCAGCTGTTGGATTTATTTGGCAAACTGGTGACGCGCTCTCAACGCGGTAATGTATTGAGCAATTTTGCCAACAAATTCGACATCTCCTCTGTTAGAATCCTCACCAGATTCATGCATGATGTCGTCGATGCAGTCCTCAATGTGAAACGCCATATCCATCACCTGGTTCTTCCACTCCCTAGTCTGTGGATCGAGTTCCTCTTCCATGTTCTCGAGCTTCTTGAGGACAGCGTCCATGCTGTCAAGCTCGTCCTTGAGGAACGCCACCTCCCGCTGCATGCTCCTGTGCTTCGTGTACTCGTCCCCCATCAAAGCTGCCAGCTTCTCCAAAACAGAGTTCATCACCCCCGTGGAAGCGCTCACCAGCGCCTCGGCTGCCATCTCTGTAGCTAGCCTCCTTGTTCTGTTCTCTCGGTTGTGTTGTGTGTGATTTCTTTTCCTATTGGAACAGATAAAATGCAGAGCTATGTGGTATATATCCATCAGTCTATCATCTTCTGGTGCAGAAAAATCAGCGGAAGCCGTTACAACTTCTATTTTTATTTTCCTACTATAGGTTATATTAGTGGGGGTTTAATCTGGAGGACTAAAGTTGTGGAGAGGAAGGCGCAAGGAACCTTTCCTCGGGAATAATCCAAGGTTGCGTGCTGCTAATATTCGTCTGGATTCTGGAGTACATACGTCCTAACCTAACACCTAACAGAACAGCTACTTGTTTGGCTGGGAATGCCAACTTGTCAAAGAGATTAGGACATCTCCAACCTCAGCAGAACCATATGTGGCAGAGGGCGAGCGAAGAAAAAGAATCCGGGTCGTAGCTTCCGCACGCGCCAAACTGGAAGCCAAGCGATGGTTTCGTCCGATGTTTGGTGGTACATGGGGCCACCGGGAGGTAGGCTGTGAAGACGACTGGAGGCTGGCCCTCATGGCGAGCGCAGGTACGGTGCCGCTGAGTCTGATTGAATTTAGCATGCACTAGATAGAAAGTGCGGCTTGCCGCACCCGCCAGCAACGCTGCCGGGTACTGTCATATCCAATCCGGTAAAAAACTTTTGGTGCATGGTGCCTGGCTCATCGCATTTTCCAACGCTTAAACGTAACATTTTGTGTTGCCAAAGGGAATTAGAGTGATTCTCATGATGGATTGGTCCAATACAGTAGATTTACATCTTGGCAAAGCCCAGGATGTTTGTTTCGGTAGAAGATTTTGTCGAAGTAACGCCAAAGGGTAATGCAACATATATAAGCAAGGCAAACATGACACATTTGGTCATTACAGCATTGGTCCAATTCATAGTGCTCAATATAGACAGAAAGAGCCAATTTATGTTTGGGCCCACAGTGTGCCTTTCTAAAGCAGTGATCCAATGATCCAGCATCTGGTATTTATCAAGGATGTAATCCAATACAAAGTAAAGCACAAAGCAGGATATGGATCAATAGAAAGCATTAAAATCCATGAGTGGTTCCACAGAGATCATCAAGATTTAGCAGAAGACATCAAGATTAACGATATAAGACAATCCGGACAAATACTGGTTCGCATAAAAATTCAGTACAAAGTATCAAGATTAACATAGGAAGGGCAACTTGTCGCATGTGACCTATAAAAATTCAGTACAAAGCCTTCTTAGTCTGCACAAAACAGAGATCACCATACATCAAAACAGTTGAAACTGCAATGCTGATTCATGCACTCATGTACCGTGCTCAATATCATAGGTAAACAGTTCAATTAAAAATATATACTACAGACATCTAATTCATGGCATTGGCACATCGCAAGACACAAGATTTCATTCGAGTGGCTTTCAGGCCACTTCTATTCTGCAAAACATGAGGGAAAGCGAAAGGATGTAGGTCATCGGCGGTCAATATGACGACGTCCTTGATGGCACCATCAGTATATAGCGGTGGTGGATTGTGCTCTTCCTGGGCAGTAACTCACCAGGTAAAGTAACCATGACCTCATCCGACTCAAGCGGCGACCTGCAAGCCAAGACAATGAAATAGTAACGGTCAGAGAGAGATAGAGATGCTTTGTAGTGACAATTGTTGTTCTAACAAGCAAAACCAATGAGAGATGAGAAGAAAGAATACTTTATTAATAATAATTCCTACAAAGAACAAACATAAAAACTTCGTTTTCTAGTCCCACAAAATAATCATCAAGAACTAAACTTAGATTAATTCGATCAATTAATAATATTTTCAGGTGAAAGACTTGAGCATTACATAATATAAACACCAAACCAAACAAATCATACTCAAGATTAGTCAGTCAAGACCTCGATAAGATTTTGACAACATGAATCAGACTATTTAGATCATAGACCGTGAATTCCAGAAATCACACCATACAAATATTAGTTACCAAGAGAGAGGTAATACAACATTTTTTGGGACTGTTTCCAGTCCTAGTGGAATTACATCAGATGTAAACTTTCATCTCAACCAAAGGTTCGTAAGTAGACTCAATATATGATTTTTTTTGTCTCGACCAAATGTGTAACATTGCATATAAAACACTGAGATACTTATCTGATTTATGACATAAAAGGGAGAAAAGTATCAAAAAATGATTTTGTAACAGAAAAGAAATTTTAAAAAATACAACTGAATCTGAACCTACCAGGCCGATAACTTTCATGTCTGACATTTTTAAATCCCCAATCTATGTTGCGAATCATAGCCCAAACAATTATAGCTTTTTTTTGACCCGGGCCATAACCCCTTTCCATTAATTGCATAACGGAAATACAAAGTTCAAAGTTCAACGAACACAGACCCAGCATAAACGACTACAGCATAAGGAAGCAAGAAAGGGGTAAGGCGAGATCAAAGCATCACTGGGAAACCCACTATGAGCACTCGTCATCGAGCAGCCCATCGCGGGGCGAAAACCCAGTGACACCTAGCATCACGCAAACCACTAGACCTAACCAGATCAAGGCAAACTCCAACAGGAATCATAACAGTATTACAACGCCCTGCTCGTAGGCAAAACACAGGAGAGCAAAAGACACTCGCGCAGGAGTGCGATCCACCAAACGGGTAAACACAGTCTCGAAGCTTTTTTGCCTTGGTGGAGTAGAATCAGTTCGTCATCGACGGAGGTGCACAAATCCTCATCATCGTCAAGGCATTCGATCTCAGCATCTTGGCTCCGAGCTCCATGGACTCTCGATCCTCACCAGCCATCAAACCTGCCCAGTATGTCAAAAAGCCACAAGCAGCATAAACCACATTAAAAGGACTTTTAAGAGATTTATGTTCAAAGGTAGCCTGATTGCGACTGATCCAAATTGCCCAGCAAATAGCTGCCAAACCAAACGTATAAAACTTGGCCCCATCGGGAAGGAAAATGTAACACCATGAGAAAAACTGCCAAAGGTTGTTCGGACACAACGATGTGCCTAACACACACCCAACCGTCCTCCAAACCACCCGAGCAACAGGACAAGTAAAGAAAAGATGCTGTGAGGTTTCCACCTCATTGCAGAACGAGCATTTGGGATTTCCTACCCATTTTCTCTTTTTCATGACTTCTCGAGTCAAAACCACATCTTGGAACAATTGCCAGAGAAAGATTTGAATCTTAAGAGGGATTTTTGCTTTCCATATCCATCTGAAATCACACCCCGCCAGGGTTCTTTCCAAATAGGTATAGACCGATTTGGTCGAGAATTTACCTTTCTTTTTTCCCAATCTCCAGCTAATATAGTCCGTCTCATCGGACAATTGCCAAGAGTTCACCACCTTAACTAGATCATTCCACTGATCCACAAGAGGTGGATGCAGGTTCCTTCTAAAAAGATCACCACCCTCAAACTTTTTGAATTCAGCAACAATAATCTCTTGATAATTACAGATACTGAACAAGATCGGAAATTTAACACGCAAGGGAGCAGCACCCCTAATGGGGTCATTCCAGACTCTGGCTAAATTCCCAGAGTTTAAAATCACCTCTCTACCTGCCAAATAAATTTCCTTTACTTTCATAATAGCTTTCCAAACGGGGGAATCCCCAAATTTACTCTACACCGAGGGAACCGTGTCATTTCTGAAGTATTTAGCACGGATAATCTCCTGCCAAAGGCCTTGTTGAGTTTCCACCTTCCACCACCATTTGGTGAGGAGACTGATGTTTTGTCTGTGTAAGTCTTTAACCCCCAAACCCCCTTTATTCTTGGATCTGCAGATCCTAGACCATCTAACCAAGTGATATCTTCTCCGACCGTCAGTCTTTTGCCAAAAGAACTTTTTTCTATGTTTATCTAGCTTCTCAATATTCTTCTTAGAAAGCATAAACATAGACATGTAAAAGAAAACAATGCTCGTAAGGGACGAGTTGAGAAGAGTCAATCTTCCTCCTGAGGAGGCCGCATTACCAATCCAGGATTCACAGCACTTGAGGAATTTGTCATCAACAAAATCCCAGTCAATCGCACGGAGGGTAGAATAGCTCACAGGCACCCCTAAATACTTCATAGGGAAGTGGCCAATTTGACAATTGAAGAGTTCTGAATGAAACGCAAGAACCTCATCATCCCCTCCAACACACAAAATTTCACTTTTCAAAAAATTAATCTTAAGCCCTGACATAAGCTCAAACAAATAAAGTAAGAGTTTCAGATTAACCGCAGCATCTTTATCATGCTCAAAACACACAACCGTATCGTCTGCATATTGGAGGATAGCTACCCCCCCATCAATCAGGTCCGGAGCCAGACCTGTTATCAATTTCTCTCTTTGAGCTTTCAGGATCATTTTGGATAGGGCTTCCACAGCCATATTGAATAAGAAAGGTGAATGCGGGTCCCCTTGTCGCACTCCCTTGCAGCTTTGGAAGTAAGGGCCTTTTTCATTATTTAATTTGATATTAATGGTTCCATTTTTAAGGATATTCTGGATCCATCCACACCACACTGGGCCAAAACCCCTGTTGCTGTGGCATTCGAGGAGGAAATCCCAATTGATCTTATCATAAGCTTTTTCGAAATCGAGTTTCAACACCACACCAACTTTCTTTTTCATATGTGTGTGATGAAGGATTTCATGAAGGGTTAAGATGCCATCCATAATGTTCCTGTGTTTTATGAATGCGTTTTGATGTTTGCTGATAAGAATATCTGCAAACATGGAAGCTCTATTGTCTAACACTTTAGTGATAAGCTTGTAAGGGCACCGTAGCAGACAAATAGGCCTATATTGTTGGATTTTTTTAGCTCCATTCATTTTAGGAATAAGGGTAATCACCCCATAATTCAGCCGGGCCACATCCAATGTGTTATTGTGAAAAGAATCGAACAGATTCATAATATCTTTTTTCACAAACTCCTAGCAATGTTTATAGAATTCTGCCGGTATGTTATCCGGGCCCGGGGCTCGATTGCTCTTCATATTGAAGAGAGCTTTTTTCACTTCTTCTTCCGTAAATCTACTAGTGAGTAGGATATTATCGTCTTCAGTTAACTTCTCGTTATCAGCCCACATATCAGGGGACAGGTGAAAAAGATTTCCTCTAGCAGGACCAAATAGCTCCTTATAGTATGCAGTTGCATGAGCTAGAAGGTTAGTGGTCCCCTCGATCACAACATCCCCATCTGTAAAGGACTGGATCGTATTTTTTCTCTTTTTGCCATTAGCCACTCTGTGGTAAAAGGCTGTGTTTCGATCCCCTTTTAAGAGCCAGCGTTCATTCGACTGTTGCAGCCAATACAGCTCATCTTTGAACAGAATCTCGCTGAGTTCTACCTGAAGTGTAGTTTTCCTCTCGTATAACTCAGGGTCGAGAGGCCCTTCCTCTTCTTTACTATCTATATCTTCTAGCTCCCTCTTAATTTCTTTTTTTCTCTTCTTGGCATGGCCAAATATGTTCGAGCCCCATCCTTTAAAGTATTTTTTGAGACGTTTCAGTTTGATATTAAGAATATCAATAGGATCGTCAGATCGTACAGGTTGCTCCCAAATCTCCTTGGCAATGTGGTAAAAACTTTCGTCACACAGCCAGCTAAGCTCGAATCTGAACTCGTGTGACTTAGGTTTATTTTGTCTCTCCTCTCCCAAGGACAAAAGGAGTGGATTGTGGTCCGAAACATCCCTCACTAGTTTACGAACCATAACCAAAGGAAACTTGTCCTCCCATTCAAAGCTCATCAAGACTCTATCAAGTTTTTCCAAAGTAGGGTGCTTTTGGTTATTAGTCCACGTATACTTGCCACCCCCCATGTAAATCTCTCGAAGGTTTAAAGAGTTTATAATGGAGTTGAATTTATCCACATAAGGAGATCTATTCAAGGTTTTATTCTTATCACATGCCTCTCTAAGGATATTGAAATCCCCCCCCCCCCCCGCTATGTACGGGACATGAGTGTGGGCACATGTCGCGGCTAGTTCAATCAGGAAGTCATCTTTACTGTCATCATGGGCTGCACCATAAACAGTAATGAGAGCCCAGACAAATTTACGGTTAACATCATAAAGGTTGGCCTGCAAACAAAACCTACCAGGGATCCAAGAAATAACTTCCAGGGTCTCCTTCTTAACACCACAAAGGATCCCCCCCCCCCCCCCCGCTTTGCCAATTGATGGAATCCAGTTCCAATCAAACTGAGCCGCGGGGTCTATTTTCCTAAGATTCTTAGGAAGGAATTTCTTCTTCATAGTCTCCTAAATACAAAGGAAATCTAGGGAGTGATCTTTTATCATGTCAGAGAAGCAGGCACTCCTCCCCTTTTTGCCTGCTCCCCTGCAATTCCAAAAGATACCATTCATTTAATCACATTGGATTTTCTCCCCCGTTTGGCATTCCTACCAGGGGGCATGGCAGGGCTACCATTTCCTCGTACAGGGGCTTTCTTTCCATTCTGACTTCTAGTAACAGGTCTAGATATAGCAACGTTCACCTTTCTCTCCTTCTTTTTTCTAGACCGAACTAAAGTAAAAGGTTCCTCCTCCAACTCATTTTCCTCACTCCATTTCATGTCCAGAGGGGTTTGGTCTCCCTTTCCATTAGTCAACATCAGGATTTTATTGCTATCATCTTTATTAATATCTTTACCATCCCAGAAGTCTCTATTTCTGGATCTTTCTAGTTCTCTTAAAATATCTATATTAGCAAAGTTTGCATCAGGTATATCCACCCCCATCTTAATAGCCCTAAGCATAAGCACTGGATCTGACAAGGTATCAAATGAGTTATGCTTTGAATAGTTACCTTCCATGTTCCTTTTCTTTGTCGCAGCTGCAGCCTTATCCTCCGCACGCTCCAGTTTACTCTGCACATTCCTCAAGCTGAAGCGTAAGTTTTCCTCAGTGACCAAAGGAGGGGTGGGAATCACCTCAATATTTTCAGGAGATTCCACCCTATATTCACTGACCACTTTCAGAGCTGAGTCATGATGCCCCACCACCTCCACAACCTGTGGCAAGGATTTAACCACATCAGAATAGGATTTCACAGTTTCCTTATATTCAAGATTATTTTTTATAGGAGTCTGTTGGGAAAGGGTACTCACTTTTTCTTTCATTCTCTGCTCATGTTCATATTTCATGGTTTCAATGAGCAGTGAAGTGTGGAGAGAGTCATCAGACTCAGCACTTTCTTGAGATTCCCGCATCGGGTCAGGTACTACTCGCTAGGGAATGGGAGGAGATTTCCCCCCAAGCCCAGATTAAGTACTGCCCATCTGCAAACCAGGATTTGTAGCATGTTTATTCTTTTCATTTTTCCCTCCATCATCACTAGTAGGCATCCGTATTTCATTGTGCTCACGATTAGGGTCCCTGATCAGCACCTGCTCTACCTCATAAGCGAAATCATAGAAATGCCCTCCCAAGACAGATTCTGCTATCCCAGGTATCGCATCCACATTTCTGCACCCAATTTTCACACGAACAGAAGTAGGACGATGCAAAGTTGCCTTATCGATCTCTAAAGGAATCCCCACCAGCGAGGCCACAAAGGCTACATTCCTCTCACTTCTCTTATCAAGTGGGATATTGATCACCCTCACCCAAGCCACTTCCATAACACCTTTAGATCCCACAACTGACGACCATTGAGTGGCATGTATAACAGCCCCACTTGTTTTCAGAGTAACTTTCCCCACATAGCAGATTTGAGCAACCGCATGAGGGTTAGGAAATCGCACCACATATACCCCAGGACCAATGGCATGTGCAGAACAGCGCCATCTAGTAGCAAGATAATCAGATAAATCCAACTCCATCTATCTAGTCGAAGTTTCCCCCTCAACAATTTTAACCACAATATTATTGGATCTCTCCTTAAGCTGACTAGCAGTGCAAGAATCATGGATATAATAAAACCCCTGCCCCTTTGACTGAAAAGCACACATCGGGGCAATACACTCCCAGGCAGCGAACGCCGTACAGACAGAGGCCAGATGTCCTAATTTATTGCATCTCTCACAGAAAACTTGAGGACAACTAGCAAGAGGATGATCATTCGACTTGCATATGGGGCAGGAGTTAGGGTTCTTGGTAGGGGGCACCTGAATGATATTCTGCTTGCCATGGGGGCGACGAATTGGTGAAGAGGTCTGGCCGCTTCCAGTATCCCCCGACACCACCGCCAATTGCTGCTTCTCCACCCAGATCCCACCATCTTGATGCTCTTGGCGCCTGGTGGTTGTAGCTGCCTCCCAGCGCGCCGTGTCCCCCGCAGCGGAGGTGGGATTGGACGTGGCAAAGATGGTGCAGTCGCCGTCGCCCTCGCTCCGCTTCCAGGAGTACTTGTTCTTGTCGCCGCCACGGCCATTGCCACGGCCAGCGTTCCTCCCCGCGCCGCGACCCATGTCGCGCCCCGCACGGGCCGCATCCGTGCCTTGACGCCGGTCACCCTGGAACCCGCGCCCCGCATTAGATGCCATGGATGGCGAGGCAGCAACCTCCGCGAAAGATCGAGGGTCTCCGCCAACCTTGCCTCTCCACCACCCCCACTCCTCTCTAGATCTCGATCTAGGGTTTTTTTCCGCCGTCCAGAAATGGGCGAGGGCAGAGTCTAGGTCAAGTAGCGGGCGAGATGGGGATATACCCGCGCCGCACGCCCGTGGTCGAGGGTGGACGCCTGGATGCGAGCCCACGTGTCGCGCATCCGCCATGGATGTGTGGGGGCGGAAGGTCATGCCCGCGTCGCACCGCATCCGGGCCTCCGTGTACCGGGTCCTCGTGTACCGCTGCTCGCTGTCCCCGTGTACCGATTATAGCTTGTTTATATCAACCTGCGTATATAAGAAACAAGGATAATATTCTTTTTCAAATACAAAACCATTAGTAGATGATACAAATAAATAATAGTGGGGATTATTAGAGCACCTTCCATGTGCATATCATCCATATGTTGTAACAAACTAACAATCCCACCCCTAGCTCTCCTCAGCATCCAGGAGCTGCACCTGCATGTGCAAGCTTAGTTGAATTCCCCCATTATTAAGTCAGACAAGAAGTGCACAATAGATGAATAAACACTGAAGTCTTACCTTGTTTTAGCCAAGGACGTTTTGGAGTAGAGGAGAAGGACGGTTGTGGGAGAGACGAGGACATCAGCCCCTTCGCAAAGAACCACAAGGAGGCTACCTCCTCTCCCGCCCCTCGGTTGTGGAGAAGTAGCCGACATCGAGTACCTCCATCTCGATTGAAACCATCCATCTATTTGTTTCTGTTTCTCATATTGCAGGTTATGGAAGAAGGCCACCGGAGGAAGAATAGCTATTAATCAGCCGCCTCCTCCAAATGAACATAGGAAAATTGCAGCAAATGTCAGCCTGGAAGAAACAGGGCAGGAAACAAATATAGTCAGCAGACGAAGGAAGAAGCTACTAACAATACAAAATAAAGGCACCAAAGAGTGAGCAGTTCACGAATTGTTTCTAAACACTACTAACACCAGCAGCCTACAAATAATACATCAGGATAGATTTTAATCAAATAGTTGTTTCTTGCATAATTAGATAGAGCTAAATAAATACTCCCTCCGTAACTTGATATAAGACGTTTCTAAAAACGTTATATATTAAGTTACAGAGGGAGTAGTTATTGTTAGCTTTTTTAATCTTGATTCACATGTATCTGCATATTAGTTTGCTTGTCCATGCATATAGGTAGTTGTAGCAGGTGAAGCCTTGGAGAACATGCAGGAGGTGAGATGCGAGGCGCCGTGAGATATGGCGCATGGCGAGATGCCGAACGGTGGCGAGAGGCTGCTGTGTATGCATGTCCGAGGTTGTTAGCTGCTGCTGCATGAGTGGCCGGGTCGTGTGGTTCCTAGAGTGATTCTAGGAGAAGATCAAGTCATTAGTTAGTGGTGTGCGTGGGTGCGTGCATGCAGTTAGTGGGCGAGTGTGTGGCCCGGCTACGTGAGCGTGAGTCTACTTAAGCACTTATATGCATATTTGCTTTCAGGAGAGAAATACAGAGAAGAGAAAAGGGTCGGTTGTGTGATACAGCGGCCACCAAATATCTGTGTTCTTTTGTTCTTCCGTGAGCTTTGAGAGGTAGCTAGAGGAAGAAGAAGAGGAGCTGGCGATCAGCTCCAACAATCATGGAAGCTGCTAGCATGACCATTTATTTAGTCATATGTAACAGGAAAAGGGACATTTAATTTAACTATTTAAGAAGCAACGCCTTCAAGTAAGGAATCCTATCATAGCAAATCAACTGAATACTCTAACTCCATGTGCAACAATTAAAACTGTAGACATGCTGGCTTCGGCTATGCGTCTCAACAGGTTTAAGAATATATATGAAGAAACCAGAGTATGGATGACTTGTCTCCCTCCTACAGCTTTTGGAGATTAGAAATACAAAAGGATCTCCCTCCTACAACTTTTGGAGATTAGAAGAAACACAAAAGGAATCAAAGTACCATAATAGGTTTAATTCTAACTACACTCGTGACAATCTCCCAGGAAGTTCTGCACAAAAATCGTACATGCATCGTTGTTCATCCGTACTCAGTTAATTTTCTTTCACTTGGATCAATCAGCTGGAGCATGTAACGAAGCTAACACATGAGGCTAGTCTAAACAAACTGCACTAACCATTGAACGGACAAAATTATATTGTACAACAGGATTATAAATTGTTCTGTATACAATCAATGCGAGAGCGAATAGCTCGCACACATAGACCACTCGGGTCTCTTTTTTCCTTCGCTCGTCGAGATAGAGTATATGCTAACACAGGAAAATGTCTACAACAGCGAGCACTGCATCAGCAGATGCACTACTGTACCTAGGACCTCCCTGAAGAAAGTTTCAGTTTTCACACGCCTAATGTAGTTTGTCACCAATCTTGACGGCGCCCAGCAAGCAGCAGGCATAATAAGATTACCAACCAACGGATCATGAGAGAGCAGAGCAGAGGAGAGAGCAGAGCGGAGGGGCTTACCAGAGTCGCGGGCAGGGGAAGCGGACCAGGAGCAGGCAGAGCCGCTGGTGCATCTGCGTGAGGAAGGAAACGTATCAGGGAAGGGGAGAAGAGCAAATCGAGGACGAGAAGATGGGGGAGATAGTACCTGCACTGCACTAGGGGAAGAGCGACGAGCCGGGCGAGCAGAAGCTCCAGCTCCATGGCGTGGGCAATGGCCGAGCAGAAGCATACGGAGGAGCATCTCCGTCGAGGCCCTTGACGACGGCGCGAATCCAATCCGCCGCCTAAGGTAGGGTGGGGAAGATGGGGCTGGCACAGAGGTGAGCGCGCAGCCGTCTCCTCGCGCAGGCGATTGTGCTCCCCTGGTGACCGTGGTAGATGGATCTCGGACGAGGAGCGCCATGGGCCATGGCCGCCGCTTGGCCTGCTCGCTCGATCCCCTTCTTCTCTTGTCTTCGAATTGAGGAGCTACGGCCGCCACTTCCCACCACCGACGCCGATTTGGAACGCTTGGCGCCAGAACCGCCCACCGGCGCACCGCCGCGGCCTCTGGGCGCGGCGGCGCTGCTCTTGGCCTGCTTCCTGACGAAGCCGCGCTGAGGACGAGAGGAAGAGAGAGGGGAGTCGGGGCGAGAGGAGTGGGAAAGGAGAGATGCGGCTAGGTCATCCCACGGCAGCGGTCTCTTTTTATACACCCCCCACGCGGAATGACCATAATACCCCGGTGGGGGCATGGATATTACATTCTGTTGCCATTGAAATTTTATCCGACGGCCGAGGTTGATCGGGTGAATATCCAACGACCCATGGCGATTTGGATCAAGATCCGACGGTCAGTATCGCGAGTGACTTTTGATCGGACGGTCCAGAATCCAAACGCACGGGAGAGCTCCATTTTGCTTTAGACTCTAACTAGGGGATGATTCAGTTTCAACATGCCCGTACAGTGGAGTAGATGTGTCACAATAATCAAGTAAGTTGGCAGTTTCATCTTGGCAGGAAAACTCATAATGCCAAGACTTGAAGACCAAATCTATCTATCTATCTCTTATATACTAAAAGGAAAATACGGATCAAAAATAGAGAAACATGCTACAAAACCCTACGATAATCAGAAACATCGGACCGTCTATTTGATATTTTCATTAAAGTATGACCATTGGATATTATCTTACTAACATATAGTTGGATGAATTACCCACCTTTGCATTATGTAAATAAAAAACTTTTTTCTATTTTCTCTTCACGTGAAAGAAAACCTTTCGTAAAAAACATACCTCTAGGCCTTCCTCTTTCACGCCGTCACCAAATCTCCAGCGATGCCCTATGCGGTGTTCATGGAAGCCAGTGACAGCTTCTAGATGCCCTATGCGGTTCTCATGGAAGCCAGCCACCATAGACACGGTGTACACGATGTATGCATGTGGTGGCCTTGCCTGGCACGAACATAGATCTATCACCGAGTAGGACTTGCGATGGTGTTTCCAGCCGGCCGGCGGCGTATTGATTAGAGGAGTTCCTTGCCTTGTACGTGTGTGCATCCAGCTCAATGCTCTCGTCTAATCTGTGTGTAACTTGTGCTCTCGCCCAGAATCACTTCAGCATCGTGCGACAACGTTGGAGACTTGGAGCTTTGGCAACACACGTAGGACCCTATGGCTAAATTTTCTGACAGTCTTCGACTAGTCCGGCGCCGGACAACATGGCTATGGTGCTATACGGTGTTCCAGGTAAGCTGTGGTTTTACTATTTTGTTAATTACCTAGGGCAATGCATCCCGATTCAATAGTCAGGAGCAATCTAAGCCAACAAACTGATTCAAACAGAAATTGGCAGTCCATAATTCTACGTCGAGGCTCGAAATTACCCTGATAGGAATGTCATTAGAGACCATGCATCAAGAGTAAGAACGGTTTAAGGCAACAAGTTCAAAGGGAATGTGGCAGTTGATTGATAGCAGCTAGATCGGCAAATGGAAAGGGGTCATGCCCGGTTCGAAAAAGATCGGCAAGCTTGAATGGATTAATTTTAATCTGCTATAGATCGGCAAGCTTGATCGTATTTATTTTACTCTGCTATGGTTAAGTCCACACAATACCAAATAATCAAATCTCTGTAGTTTTCTTACATAGGTGCACATGCCTTTGCTGCCAGCCCAAGCATTACCATCTGAACTGAAACCAAGGCATGCGTTTGCATGCATGTCTCATTGTCCAATTTCACAATCACAGCACCGTAGTTGTCGGCTCATCTTACATCAGTACTTATTGTATCTCCTTTGCTTGCTCTTTATTTGGTTCTAATGGAACAGCTTCCAGTTCAACAAAAGATGAAAGTATCATCCCTTGACTTGCAGGTTCTCCGTGTAGAAATGCTAACAAATGTTTTGCAAAATAACACTAACTGTAAGTGCTGCTGTTCGTATGTCCAATTTCGTTATCTGTTATTTCATATGTGACTACATTATCTTTCAATTAATATTTAGGTGCAATGTGGAATTAAATGATTTTTCAATTGTTCTTTGTCAAATGGGTTTTCCTCTTCTCTCTCTACTTTATTTATTTTGTAGACAACTTCTTTTGTTTGCTTAAGGAACCATATATGAACCAGTATGTACATACCTCTCGTTACTTATTTTTGCGAATCGTACATACCTATCGTAACATTTGTTTAACCAAGCCAAGATACATCGGATTATATACACCATGCATGTATACCTTTATATTGTAGCATTATTGTGTGGTGATAGAAAATGTATTGTTTTTATCACTCTGTTTGCATATTATGCACCTATAGATAATTTATTACCTTTTTCACACCTATTTGTTTAGTGAATAGCTAATCCAGTCATATTTTCTACTTCTGACCACAGGATACCTGACATGGCCTTATGACCATGCTCCTCATCATTGAACCAACAATGCCAACCTAATCATTTTTTGAGTAAATTGAATGGTTGTATACATGGAGTCATGTTTGAATCTTCTTCAAAATGTGAAGAAATTTTAATGCACCTGCATACAGAGTTAAAGCATAGGCGGTACGTCAAATTGCCTTGTAATTACTTGTCATTTAAATGCAATGTAAGTCACCCATTTTACCTACCATGCTTAAAAGCTAATTGGAGATGGTCAGGTTTCTATCACATATAGTGTTTCTAAACATATTTGCCAGTAAAAAAACTTACTTATTTCGTTGGTAGTATTGTGAAAACAACAATACTCGGGCACTATGGTGACTACCATTTTTCATTCAAGATCAATATTACTAAGTGGTAATATTAACTATTTTTTTGTTGATAACCACATCCCAACAACACTGAAACATTTGACAAATTATGTCCCAGCCATTTGAAGAAATTTAACTAAAGAGACATAATTTTTATATGCAAAATTTTATCCCTTCAGCGGATGTCCACCCAATATCTAAAGAGAGTGGAAATTTTGATTCTACTATTGAATAGATATACATCGTGCTATAACAAGTATTTCTTGAAAGGTTTGGAAAAGTGATATGAAAATATATGCTCTTTGAATAGTTGATAAAGAATGTAGCCATACAATAAAACACAAATTGGTTGATCTCAAACAAGAATAATGTTCACTTTTGAGTCGTGCCATTTAAATTTAGCCTAGGACGCACAAGAAAGTACATTTGCACCACATTTTACATATATACATGTAATGTCGCAATTATTATGTAGAAATATAAGAAATGAATAATATTTTAAATAAGATGTGACATCCAAGATAGAATTCATCATTCATGATTTGCATACTGTCAACTTATATATTATACATCTATGACTGATCAACATTTGTGAAATTTGACCACATCCATTTCATATAATTCCCCACATTATTTACTTGGCCATATTTTGTTCGCCTAAATCAATTATTTTTGTACTATGTATATTAACAAAATTAGTGTTGGAAACATGTATCAAGATTCTACAAAACATAGTGCAACCCAACAGTGAGAGCATCAAGATATTGCTATATTTTATATGTATAGAATTTGTATAAATATGTTTTCATATTCAGTTATTCAAACATAGTTTATCTGAGGAAATTGTTAAACAGTATCTATTCACGAACATACTAATTGCTTCTTAAATTTTTTGAATATTAAAGTCGGTAGGGTGGACTAGCACTGCAAATGCCAGTTCCAAGCCCGCAGAAAGAGTGGAGGGAAAACAAATTAACACACACGTGTTAAGCTATATTTGGTATTCATAACATACTATCATCATTTAGTACCATTACCATAAGTCAACTGAATGCAAACATAAATTACTTATAGTAAAAATCACCAAAATGTCTCTTACACGACTTTATAAAATTTACGTTCTATGAAACAGTGAGAAAGATAATTATCTTTTACATAATTAAATATATAAATCAATGCAACATGGTAAATATGCAAGAAAAAATATATAATATAACTTACACAAAGAGACGAATATGTTAGTATAACATACATAATTGGAAGATAATTAGTAAATTAATGACATATGAATTTATATATCAATACAAAACCAAACATACCTAAGAAAAAACTATGTTCACAGGAGTGTTATATTTGTAAATGTCATCACATTTGGTTACTTTAGACAAATGAAATAATATGTTATATTTAATAAACTTTATAAAATTCTAGCCCGCGCATCGAGTGGGCCACTTTGCTAGTTTATTAAACAATGTTTTTTAATATAGCTTCGATTTTATTATTTTTGTCCATAATAACAAGGATGTAATTTCTTTGTGAAACTTGATACGCGGGTATATCGGTTGACATGCGTCCACCTCCTCAGTTCTCATGCAAGCAGCAGCAACGCTTGGCCTTAGGTTTAGTATAAATCTTCCTCTCAAATCTGATCTCTTTAACCAATTAGGAGTCTGATTCGCTTGACCTTCCTCCCACCGCCGAGTTGCCTGTCCGTATCAGCGGCAACCACGGATTGATCTCTAGTAGGTACTCCTCTATCAGGTGATTTCTATGTATGATCTTTCAAAGTCAGGTCAAGGAATGCAATTAGTCTAATTCTTACCCATGTGTCCACCTCCTCCTCAGCTTTCCTTGGTCAATTTTTTTATTTCGGTAGCACAATAATTTCGGACCTCATTGAAATATGCGAAATTTTCGCATATTTTGGATTTTGAGATTTCAATTTTCACTTAATTTTAAAGAACTCAAACATAATTTAAATTTATTTCGAAATCAGTTTGAATCTGCCATGAAATGCCGGGGTTAAAAATATTTCGGACCCCACTGAAATATGCGAAATTTCGGAAATTTCACTGAAATTTTGTTGAAATGTTTAACCCTGCCTTGGTACTCATGAGGTAGCATGCATAGACGAGCCACACAAGGATCCGGCCGCTGATAGCGTTGGAAAGCGACGGAAGAACATGCCGGAGTACAGGAGGTTTGGCCAACGCTGTTTCATCGCTGCTTAGCTGGCTGGCTGAAATCCTGTAAAGCGTCCCGTAAAATTTTTGGGATTTGTTCCGCCGGAGCGCTCGTGGTACCTAAAAAAGTTTTGCGGGCGCCCTTAAACGATTTTTCTAGGCGGGCCGGTTGCGAATCTGCTACAGATGATCTAAAACCGTGGAGAGCGGGCGTGACCGGCCGGAAGTTCAGCCGGCCAGCTGACTGTAAATCGTTTACCTTAAACTAATCCATGCTCAGCTCAATTAACCAGTAATGTGTTTGTATTACTCTAACAGCCTCGAGTCAAGTCAAATCAACTTTGTATATTACACACCCACCCCCGCCTACCCAGCTGCTGCAACCTGCAAGGAGATCAGACCACCATTCACTGAGCTCGTTTCTCTCATCGATCTAACAGCGTCTCCTCTCTCAAGGTCAGTGCAATCGCTTTATGCAGCTGATTGATTGTTATCTTCAAGCTGTCGATCAGTGCTTTGATAAACTGGGAGGTTGTATTGTTAATCCATGGCCTCTGCCTGCTCTTGTCGCCTCCGCTGGCCGGAGAGGAAGGTCAGGTGGCGTCCCTCTTCCTCTGCAAATCCAGATCCAAGATAAATGGTTGTTGGTGCCTTCCCCGTTCAGTAGTAGGCAATGTCCTTTTTGTTGTCCTATGTAATCAACGTGGCCGGAATTGATTAATTCGTGTATTTTTATAACTAAGAAATACTAGTACTAGGAGAGAAGACGTGTCCTTGTCCTTTTTAGTTAGTATACGTGATCGAGTCGGTTAGAGAGTTTGGTACGTCGTTTGCGGCTGGTTTGTGTCAGCCTATATATTAGGCATATTCACTTCTATATTGGGGGCAGATTTGTTTTAGTTTGGAGTTGAATAAAAACAACAGAAAAGGCCTCACGTCAGGAGGCACCAATGATGCGTTCTTCCGAATCCTAGGGATTTGTTGCTGCTGTGCTCGTGTCTGATCACATATCAGTTTCGGTGCAAGTCTTCTCCTTTGGCTTCTTACCTTCTTTTACGTCTATTTCTTCTGTGACTATTTCTGCCGTCGTTCATTGTTATTTCGCAAGTACCATGGAAGATCGGACCAACCAGCGACTCATCGTCCAGTTGAGTCTTATCAAATGGTATTCAGAGCTAAAGTTGTTCACGGTACTGTGTTGATCAAGATGTCGACCTCGGTCAATAAGGATGATGAGGTTGCTGCTGATTCTCAGGAAATTGTACGTCTAGTGTACGCAGATGATATTCCTGAAAATATCCGGAATGGTTTTGACCAGACGTGCAACTACATCAAGCAATGCTATGACGCACTAGAGGTGAAGCTTGACAAAAGGATTGATGGCCTGATCGCCCAGTTTGATGCTTTGGCGGACACCATCAATACGTGCTTTGGCGGACACCATCAATACGCCGACGACTAATTCTGCACCACCACAGGCTGCTCCAGTTGCTCCACTGTGTTACGCAGCACCGGCTTGCGATGGACATGCTGCGCGCATGATCGCCGTCTGGCGGCACGACCACATGCTGGAGATGATGGTGTTGATGACGATGTTGATCTTACGGCGGGGTACGCGCCACGACCGCGGCCCTCTGAGCCCCGTCGTGAAGCTGCTGCTCGTGGCGGAGCGCATGACCGAGTGGGTCAAGCTGCGCGTGTGCCTTTGGATGATGGAATTGGGCGGATAAAAATTTCAATCCCTTCGTTCTCCGGCAAATGCAAAACAGAAGGCTATTTGGAGTGGGAGATGCGTGTTGATCAAATTTTTTACGCACATCATTATGGTGAAGAGAAGAAAGTTCAACTTGCTGGAATTGAGTTCACTGGTCACGCGCTAATTTGGTGGAATCAAATTTGTCGTCCAAGACATCGCCCGACGACTTGGAGAGGGATAAAATAATTCATGAGACGACATTTTGTTCCTGAGCACTATAAAAGAGATATGTACAACAAGTTGCATCGGCTCTCTCAAGGTAATATGAGTGTTGATGAATATTACAAGGAGATGGAATTGTTTATGATTCGTACAAGAACAACAGAGGATCCGGAGGCGATCATGGCATGTTTCTTTAACGGGCTAAACATAAAGGTGCAGGATCGTGTAGAGATGGTGGTTTATTACAACATACAAGATCTTGTGCACCAAATTGTGTGTGCAAAGCAGCAAATTAAGCGACGTCAA
Organism: Triticum urartu; assembly: GCF_056163025.1. Lineage (NCBI taxonomy): Eukaryota > Viridiplantae > Streptophyta > Magnoliopsida > Poales > Poaceae > Triticum > Triticum urartu. The sequence goes on from NC_141879.1 coordinate 727,422,425, forward strand.
GCTAATGGTTTTCATAGCACCACTTCTAACTCATGGCGACATCCCGAACAAAACTCTGATGATGTTGGCACTAGTTCCAAGATGGCATCGTCGACTCAATCCAATGGATTTGTGCAAAAGGATGTGTCAAAATTAGGAGCATCAAGAGCTGATACAAGTGTGCAGTCCACCAACCGTTCTAGTGACATAGAATGTTTCAAGTGTGGAGGAAGGGGACATGTGAAGCGTGACTGTCCTAATGAGAAGAGAGTATTGCTCACAAAAGATGGATATACATCCGCTAGTGATGAAGAGGCAACTTTTGACACTTCTAGTGAAAATTTTGAAGATGCTGAAAAGGTGACTGCGAGTTTTGAAGACGCTGAAATATATCCAACTTTGATGATGCAGCGGGTTAAAGAGGATCGCATTGAGGATAAGGGGCAGCGTTGAAATATTTTTCAAACTCAATGCAAAATCGACAACACCAATTGTAAGTTGATTATAGATGGAGGAAGCTACACCAACGCGGTCAGCAAGAGATTGGCGGAAGCTTTAGGGTTACCTACATGGAAGCACCCTCAGCCACACCATGTTGAGTGGATGTATCATACAGGAAAGCTCAAGGTTACTCATAAAGTCCGTGTGAATTTTTCTGTTGGCGATTATACTGATATGGTGATATGTGATGTTTTGCCAATGGATGTATGTCATTTATTGTTGGGGAGGCCTTGGCAATATGATCATGGAGCCACACATGATGGGAGGTCATATACTCATTCATTTTGGTATAATGGAAAACGGAATGTGTTGAGACTGATGTTTGCTAATGCCATCAAGGTAGATGGTAAAGTTTCTCCACAACAAAAGATCGCAAAACGTGGAAGGGGCGGCCGCCCCGGGTCCCCGAGTATGAAGGGCCCCCGATGGCTTCGTTTCCATATATACATACGTGATGTTAGCCCATGTAAGATTGACTGATTTCTTAAAAAAGGGTAACAGATCGCAATCTTCTCGGCTTACCGCACGGGCATAATAATCTTCTCCGATTCTACTCTGATTCCCTGCTACTTGAGAAGCTAATCACAGAAGCAAAACTACCGGCTGGCTAGTGCGCTCGCTGCCTTTGAATTCTCTCATACAGAAAAAAAGTGCAAGCGCTCGACGCAATATCCTTCATTGATGCCACACATGACTCTGGGGTCCGAGAGCAACTGCTGAACGGCCAGGAAAATAACTCCAGCGCCCTAATTGGCGGGCGAATCAGCCCAAGGTTGATTGCGCCCCCGCCCATGCCTTCTAAAGTTCTAATCGCAATTTTCTGCTGCTGCACGCGATTACTGGAAGAAGGTAATACAAAATTTCACATTCCAATCAACCTGCTCTCCAATGCAAAACTCTCTTTTTCTATTGTCTTTACGTGTCGTTCATTCGTTTCACGAAGATCATCCCCATACATATCTCTTTCTCACTCCGTTTTCTTGTGTTGGTTAGGATTAGAAAAGCTGAGCTCGGAATTTTGTTGGTGACTAGTAAGCAGCAACAGCAATATCTTGCAATTTCTAATTTTCTAACCATCCAGATCTTTGTTCCACGCCTTTCTTAGCATTTTTTCAATGTGGGTTAAGACAAGACGTTACTGGTAACGTTAGTTATAACTAGCAAGTGAGCCCGTGCATTGCCACAGGGAAAATAAATCCTTACATGCTCCAAGTGATTCATCCGTGTTGCCACTCTCTTCACCGCCATTGCTGAAGGTGCTCACGTTATCCACCTATTAACAATGAGCGTGATCAATCTCAAGGCGATGAGCCTGGTCATCGCACCTTAGCATGTCCTTTTCGCAAGCCCATCTCTGCATCGACTTGTAATTTAGCAGACTTGCAATGATGGCGAGCACCACATGTCTCATCTACAGTTGGTGCATGCCCATCCCCACAGTATATATGTCCATCTTTTCCAAGAACCACCCTTACTGCCGCTACTCCTCACCGATGATGATCTACCCTGCACATACTCATAATTAATTGTAGTTATATACTAATTGTAGTTTTTGTTGTCTTCCATGTATCCAGCTCACTATCAAGACCCGAGCTTTAAAACTGTTTCCTTATTGAATTTCTCGAGTAGCCTCCATACTTTCGGAATGACCGTAAAGGTCTAAAAACTCCTCTTAGCTGACATCTTCAACTTTCGGTTAATAGGTTAGTCTCAGAAATAATATAAAAGTGCATAATAAAGCCCATTAAAAATCTAAAACAAATAATATAATAGCATGGAACAATAAAAAATTATAGATACGTTGGAGACGTATCACCTGTTCGCACGCTTTGCCGTCCCCTGCTTCGCCGTGCCCAATCTCGCCTGCATTCCGGCCTCCACCGACGAGCTCGCCGGCGTCGAACCCGACCACCCCAGCCGATGCCACCGCCACCGTTCGACGCGCCGTCGTCTGAACGTTCGAACGCGCCAAATCCTGCGCGAAATGGCCGCCTGTGGCCGATTTCTGACGCCTCCCGTGGCCCTCCGCCACATTTGAGGTCACCGGCGTTTAAACGCCGGCCGCCACTGACCTGGCTGGCGGGGGGCCCACCCCGGGCCACTGACATGTGGGTCCTAGGGGCCTAGTTGACCGCGTTGACCAGTCAACGTGCTAACTGGACTGGGTCCAGTCACTGACATTTGGGCCCCAACGCTTAATTAATCAGGTTTTAAAAATAAGTTAATATGTCAATTAATTAGTCTATGAAAGATGGGTCCCACTAGCTAATTAGGTTAGTTAGTTAAGTTAACCTTTGTTAGTCAACTCAGTCATTGACATGTGGGTCCCAGTGGTCAGGTTTGACCTGGACCGACTGTGTTGACAGATGATGTCACCCTGACATATTACTGATGCATTAAAGTATTTTCTGTTATTTTTGAAATTGATTGAAATGCAAGAAATTGTTTAAATATTTGAAAAATCATAGAAAATAATCCATAACAAGGTTAAAAAAGTTTTCTACATGAAAGTTGCTCAGAAAAATGAGACGAATCCGGATATGCCATTCACACACCTGTCACATGCCTCCGGCGCTACAAACATGGAACCTTCCCCTCCGGTTCATCTATTTGACAGATGCCTAAAGCTAGGAAAATATTCCTTGATATTTTCCCGCTCCATCTGTAATGTGTAGCACTGCATTAGCTCACCACCAGCACAACATATTGCCATGTCATGCATCTGTGTTGCATTTGTTTACTTTGTATTTATTATGTCACTCGCATTCAAGATTAATAAAAAAAATCTTATGAGTGTGTTGAATACTATGAGAAGTTTGATACTTGATAATTGTTTTGAGATATGGAGATGGTGATATTAGAGTCGTGCTAGTTTAGTAGTTGTGAATTTGAGAAATGCTTGTGTTGAAGCTTGTGATTCCCGTAGCATGCACGTATGGTGACCCGTTATGTGATGAAGTCGGAGCATGATTTATTTATTGATTGTCTTCCTTATGAGTGGCGGTCGGGGACGAGCGATGGTATTTTCCTACCAATCTATCCCCCTAGGAGCATGCGCGTAATACTTTTCTTCGATAACTAATACATTTTTGCAATAAGTATGTGAGTTCTTTATGACTAATGTTGAGTCCATGGATTATACACAATCTCACCCTTCCACCATTGCTAGCCTCTCTAATACCACGCACCTTTCGCCGGTATCACACACCCACCATATACCTTCCTCAAAACAGCCACCATATACCTACCTATCATGGCATTTTCATAGCCATTCCGAGATATATTGCCATGCAACTTTCCACCGTTCCATTATTATGACACGCTCCATCATTGTCATATTGCTTGCATGATCATGTAGTTGACATTGTATTTGTGGCAAAGCCACCGTTCATAATTCTTTCATACATGTCACTCATGCATCATTGCACATCCTGGTACACCGCCGGAGGCATTCACATAGAGTCGTATTTTGTTCTAAGTATTGAGTTGTAATTGTTGAGTTGTGAGTAAATAAAAGGGTGATGATCATCATTTTTAGAGCATTGTCCCAAGTGAGGAAAGGATGATGGAGACTATGATTCCCCCACAAGTCGGGATGAGACTTCGGACTAAAAAAAAAGAGGCCATAAAAAAGAGAGAAACGGCCCAAATAAAAAAATGAGAGAAAAAAGAGAGAAGGGACAATGCTACTATCCTTTTACCACACTTGTGCTTCAAAGTAGCACCATGATCTTCATGATAGAGAGTCTCTTATGATATCACTTTCATATACTAGTGTGAAATTTTCATTATAGAACTTGGCTTGTATATTCCAATGATGGGCTTACTCAAAATGCCCTAGGTCTTCGTGAGCAAGCAAGTTGGATGCACACCCACTTAGTAATTTTTGTTGAGCTTTCATATACTTATAGCTCTAGTGCATCCGTTGCGTGGCAATCCCTACTCACTCACATTGATATCTATTAATGGGCATCTCCATAGCCCATTGATACGCCTAGTTGATGTGAGATTATCTTCTCCCTTTTTGTCTTCCCCAAAACCACCATTCTATTCCACATATAGTGCTATGTCCATGGCCCATGCTCATGTATTGCGTGAAGATTGAAAAAGTTTGAGAACATCAAAAGAACGAAACAATTGCTTGGCTTGTCATCGGGGTTGTGCATGATTTAAATACTTTGTGTGGTGAAGATGGAGCATAGCCAGACTATATGATTCTGTAGGGATAACTTTCTTTGGCCATGTTATTTTGAAGAGACATAATTGCTTAATTAGTATGCCTGAAGTATTATTATTTCTATATCAATATTGAACTTTTGTCTTGAATCTTTCGGATCTGAATATTCATACCACAATTAAGAGAATTACATTGAAATTATGCCAAGTAGCATTCCATATCAAAAATTCTGTTTTTATCATTTACCTACTCGAGGACGAACAGGAATTAAGCTTGGGGATGCTTGATACGTCTCCAACGTATCTATAATTTTTGATTGTTCCATGCTATATTATATCCTGTTTTGGACATTATTGGGCTATATTATACACTTTTATATTATTTTTGTGACTAACCTATTAACCGGAGGCCAGCCCAGAATTGTTGTTTTTGCCTATTTCAGAGTTTCGCAGAAAAAGAATATCAAACGGAGTCCAAACGGAATGAAACCTTCGGGAACGTGGTTTTCGGAACGAACATGATCTAGAGGACTTGGACCCTACGTCATTGCCTAGCAAATCTTCCTCGGCAAATTTCCAAAGTTTTTGTCCACCTAGAAGCATTGTGAAGGAAGTACCTTTTTTATATCTCTAAATGACATGAAATTTATACAGTTCCTTCATATGCCCAAATTATCACCCTCCTCCAAATTTCAGCTCAGTCAAATCATCTATGTGAGCCCAGGTTCAATTTATATTTTATGGCCAAATTGGCAAGTTGCAAAGCAAGTGTTATATAGACCCCTCCTATTACCCTCAAACTTTTCGGGCACTCTTCCATACCCAAATCATTGCCACATGATAATATTCAGCTCAATTTTCCTAGTAAATCTTTCTCGGGAAATTTCCAAAGTTTCTACCTCGAGAGAAGCTTTGTGAAGTAAGTACTAGCTAGGCTTACCAAAATGATCTGAAAATTTACCAGCGCATGACCATACCTAAGTAACTTATTTACACCAATTTTGAGCTCATTTCATTCATCCAATCTCTCTCACTAGTTTTCCCAAGTTTCTGTCCATAGAAGAGCATTGTGAAGAAAGTACCACTTTGGCATGTCCAAGTGGTATCCATTTTTTAGAATGCTTTCCTATGCCCAAATAACCATCCTCCACAAAATTTCAGCTCAATCCATTCATTATTTTGAGCCCAGCTTCAACATTCATATTTTTGTCCAGCGTGGTACTTTGCAAAGAAAGTACCACCTAGGATCCTCCTTTTGATCTAAAAATTTGTGAAGACATTCTCCTTAGTAGATGATCATCCTCAGCCAAAACTCACGCCCATTGGCCATGTGCATTTTCCGTACCGCTAATCAAACACTTGGCTGCTAATTCATGTTTGAGCATCGATCGGTCTCCTCGTGAGAATCTTATATTGTAATTTTCTTCCTAGCACCAACCTGGGGAGTGCCCAAACCACTAGACATGCCTAGGCTGCCCAGAACACATGGCAATATTACGGTCACACGGTGACCATGCGACGGGCATGCGAGTTTACGCGCTCTAGAGTTGGGGCCCTCGGCCACCGCCCAAACCTCAACGTATCGCCACCAAACCATGTATTTATGATTAAATAGGTCCTTGTGTAACTATAAATGATTTTTGGAAAAAATAAATAGCAAACTATGAGGCAGCTGCAGTTCAAATTTGACCTGCTTCCAGCTGAATCGGCGGAAATTTGTCTTTTTCAAGAGAGGTGGATCAAATTTTTTACACCCAACCATTTTTTCAATTGTGAATTAAATATGGCCTAGTATTTTATAAAAATGATTTGGTCCAATTTTGCAACAATTATTTGGTAGTTCCTTCACAAAAAAACCTCCTTTCGGGCACTCAAAAAATGGAAAATGGTTTTTTCGTCCAACGAAAATGAAAACTTCCTTACGAAACATTGTTTGCCATTTCAATATGCACCCTTGTGCACAATATGAGATCATTTGAACAAACTATGCCATGAATGTGGCCATAAGATTGATCATTTGGCTTGAAAGCCATGAATCTTCACACATGATAGCTCATTTCTGAGAACACTTTTTTAAAATAATTGCTGTATGAAAAGTTTGTTATTTTTCCTGGGAACTTGGCCACATATAATGACACAATGCGAAGGTTTCCCAATTTTTTGATTTTTTTTGAATTTTTTATGCCCGTTTCAAAATGCGGTCAAAACGGCGGGAATGACCGTTCCTAGCTAGTGGTTGAATCTTGGAATTTTTTTGGTGTTTCTCTGATTAAATAGGTACTTATGTACCTATAAATGATTGTTGGAAAAAACAAATAGCAAACTATGAGGCACCTGCAGTTCAAATTTGACCCGCTTCCAGCTGAATTGGTGGGAATTTGTCTTTTTCACCAGAGGTGGATCAAAACTTTTGACACCCAACAATTTTATCAATTGTGCATTAAATATGGCTTAGTATTTTAGAAAAATGATTTGGTCTAATTTTGCAACAATTATTTGGGAGGTCCTTCACAAAAAAACCTCCTTTTGGGCATTCGAAAAATGGAAAATGGTTTTTTTGTCCAAAGAAAATGAAAACTTCCTTAGGCAACATCGTTTGCCATTCCAATATGCACCCTTGTGCACAATATGAGATCATTTGAACAAACTATGCCATGAATGCAGCCATAAGATTGAACATTTGGCTTGAAAGCCATTGATCTCCACACGTGATAGCTCGTTTCTGAGAACACTTTTTTAAAATAATTATCGTATTACAAGTTTGTTATTTTTCCTAGGAACTTGGCCACATATAATGACACAATGCGAAGGTTTCCCAATTTTTTGATTTTTTTTTGAATTTTTTATGCCCGTTTCAAAATGCGGTCAAAACGGCGGGAATGACCGTTTGTAGCTAGTAGTTGAATCTTGGAATTTTTTTGGTGTTTCTCTGATTAAATAGGTACTTATGTACCCAGAAATGATTTTTGGAAAAAATAAATAGCAAATTATGAGGCACCTGCAGTTCAAATTTGACCCGCTTCCAACTGAATCGGCGGGAATTTGTCTTTTTCACCAGAGGTGGATCAAAACTTTTGACACCCAATCATTTTGTCAATTGTGCATTAAATATGGCCTAGTATTTTAGAAAAATTATTTGGTCCAATTTTGCAAGAAATATATGGTAGGTCCTTCACAAAAATAACTCAATTCGGGCACTCGAAAAATGAAAAATGGTTCTTTTGCAAAGAAAATGAAAGCTCTATTTGAAAACATTGTTTGCCATTTCAAGATGCACACCACACTTATGCAAAATAAGAGATCATTTTGATATGCCATTGTTATGTTTTTTTATAAGAAATCAAAGTTTTGGGTCCAAAATTTTGAGATTCAAGCACGAGATAGCTGGCCAATCAGACGCGAGGAATTGCCTTCACGCGGATCACCAAATTGGATGCAGTCTGAGCCGTCCATCGCGCACCCATCCAGCGTTGGAGCTTGTGCCGAGAAAAAAACCCTAACCCACGCACCCACACACCCTCCCCTCGATCCCAGATCCGATCCGCCCACTCACCCTCCCCCTCCCCTCGATCCCCAGATCCCACCTCCTCGCCGCCGCCCACTACTGCTCGCCGTCCCGCCCCTCCTCCCTGCAGAGGCGCGGCGCTCCGATGATGGCGTGGGCGGAGGACGAGGCCATCAGCCCCACGTCGCCTCGGCAGGGCTACACGTCTCGGAGCGGATCGGCCGCGACGCCGCCACGCAGCCCGACCTGGAGGAGGCGCTCGAGGCCTCGCGCTACGCCTCCCACCCCTACTCCTCGCACCCCGCGAAGCTGCATGAGCCCCTCTCCATCTCTCTCTCTCCTTCCTGGAGATGAGAGAGGCTCGGCTGCTCCTTGTAGGTTGGCGGTGAGGAGCAAGGGGGCCGAGAAGTCGGTCGCCAACGGGAAGAAGGGCAAGGCCGGCAAGGTTAGCCTCCTCCCCCTCCTCCTCTTCCACCTCGCCTTCACCATCCCCGCACGGCACTCATGAGTTGTCGCTCCAGATCCACGGATCGCTAGTCAGGATTTGCGCCCCTCTCAATCGTCGCTGTCGCTCTCTCTGATCAACTTCATGTGGGTTCTAGTGATTAAATTTAACCTGCAGAGTTCTTTGTTCGCAGACAAGCAGGGTTTCTTCCTGCCAGTAGCGATGTTGGAAAAGATCGGGTTGCCGCCCAAGCCGTCGATGCGAGGGGCGACCTGGGTGCTGGATGCCTCCAACTGCCAGGGCTGTGCCGCTCAGTTCTCCTTGTTTACACAGAAGGTAATCAATCTCGTGATCTCTGGCCTCGTGATGATGATGTGAAGCATAACGTACTCCTCTGCCATAATCCAACCGGGCACAATAATCCAGTTCGTACCAATTTCATTTGCATTTCATGGGAATCCCCTTCACTTTTGGACCACTGTTTCACTTTTGGACCACTTTTGGACCAACGTTATATATTAAGTTACAGAGGGAGTAGTTATTGTTAGCTTTTTTTAATCTTGATTCACATGTATCTGCATATTAGTTTGCTTGTCCATGCATATAGGTAGTTGTAGCAGGTGAAGCCTTGGAGAACATGCAGGAGGTGAGATGCGAGGCGCCGTGAGATATGGCGCATGGCGAGATGCCGAACGGTGGCGAGAGGCTGCTGTGTATGCATGTCCGAGGTTGTTAGCTGCTGCTGCATGAGTGGCCGGGTCGTGTGGTTCCTCGAGTGATTCTAGGAGAAGATCAATTCATTAGTTAGTGGTGTGCGTGGGTGCGTGCATGCAGTTAGTGGGCGAGTGTGTGGCCCGGCTACGTGAGCGTGAGTCTACTTAAGCACTTATATGCATATTTGCTTTCAGGAGAGAAATACAGAGAAGAGAAAAGGGTCGGTTGTGTGATACAGCGGCCACCAAATATCTGTGTTCTTTTGTTCTTCCGTGAGCTTTGAGAGGTAGCTAGAGGAAGAAGAAGAGGAGCTGGCGATCAGCTCCAACAATCATGGAAGCTGCTAGCATGACCATTTATTTAGTCATATGTAACAGGAAAAGGGACATTTAATTTAACTATTTAAGAAGCAACGCCTTCAAGTAAGGAATCCTATCATAGCAAATCAACTGAATACTCTAACTCCATGTGCAACAATTAAAACTGTAGACATGCTGGCTTCGGCTATGCGTCTCAACAGGTTTAAGAATATATATGAAGAAACCAGAGTATGGATGACTTGTCTCCCTCCTACAGCTTTTGGAGATTAGAAATACAAAAGGATCTCCCTCCTACAACTTTTGGAGATTAGAAGAAACACAAAAGGAATCAAAGTACCATAATAGGTTTAATTCTAACTACACTCGTGACAATCTCCCAGGAAGTTCTGCACAAAAATCGTACATGCATCGTTGTTCATCCGTACTCAGTTAATTTTCTTTCACTTGGATCAATCAGCTGGAGCATGTAACGAAGCTAACACATGAGGCTAGTCTAAACAAACTGCACTAACCATTGAACGGACAAAATTATATTGTACAACAGGATTATAAATTGTTCTGTATACAATCAATGCGAGAGCGAATAGCTCGCACACATAGACCACTCGGGTCTCTTTTTTCCTTCGCTCGTCGAGATAGAGTATATGCTAACACAGGAAAATGTCTACAACAGCGAGCACTGCATCAGCAGATGCACTACTGTACCTAGGACCTCCCTGAAGAAAGTTTCAGTTTTCACACGCCTAATGTAGTTTGTCACCAATCTTGACGGCGCCCAGCAAGCAGCAGGCATAATAAGATTACCAACCAACGGATCATGAGAGAGCAGAGCAGAGGAGAGAGCAGAGCGGAGGGGCTTACCAGAGTCGCGGGCAGGGGAAGCGGACCAGGAGCAGGCAGAGCCGCTGGTGCATCTGCGTGAGGAAGGAAACGTATCAGGGAAGGGGAGAAGAGCAAATCGAGGACGAGAAGATGGGGGAGATAGTACCTGCACTGCACTAGGGGAAGAGCGACGAGCCGGGCGAGCAGAAGCTCCAGCTCCATGGCGTGGGCAATGGCCGAGCAGAAGCATACGGAGGAGCATCTCCGTCGAGGCCCTTGACGACGGCGCGAATCCAATCCGCCGCCTAAGGTAGGGTGGGGAAGATGGGGCTGGCACAGAGGTGAGCGCGCAGCCGTCTCCTCGCGCAGGCGATTGTGCTCCCCTGGTGACCGTGGTAGATGGATCTCGGACGAGGAGCGCCATGGGCCATGGCCGCCGCTTGGCCTGCTCGCTCGATCCCCTTCTTCTCTTGTCTTCGAATTGAGGAGCTACGGCCGCCACTTCCCACCACCGACGCCGATTTGGAACGCTTGGCGCCAGAACCGCCCACCGGCGCACCGCCGCGGCCTCTGGGCGCGGCGGCGCTGCTCTTGGCCTGCTTCCTGACGAAGCCGCGCTGAGGACGAGAGGAAGAGAGAGGGGAGTCGGGGCGAGAGGAGTGGGAAAGGAGAGATGCGGCTAGGTCATCCCACGGCAGCGGTCTCTTTTTATACACCCCCCACGCGGAATGACCATAATACCCCGGTGGGGGCATGGATATTACATTCTGTTGCCATTGAAATTTTATCCGACGGCCGAGGTTGATCGGGTGAATATCCAACGACCCATGGCGATTTGGATCAAGATCCGACGGTCAGTATCGCGAGTGACTTTTGATCGGACGGTCCAGAATCCAAACGCACGGGAGAGCTCCATTTTGCTTTAGACTCTAACTAGGGGATGATTCAGTTTCAACATGCCCGTACAGTGGAGTAGATGTGTCACAATAATCAAGTAAGTTGGCAGTTTCATCTTGGCAGGAAAACTCATAATGCCAAGACTTGAAGACCAAATCTATCTATCTATCTCTTATATACTAAAAGGAAAATACGGATCAAAAATAGAGAAACATGCTACAAAACCCTACGATAATCAGAAACATCGGACCGTCTATTTGATATTTTCATTAAAGTATGACCATTGGATATTATCTTACTAACATATAGTTGGATGAATTACCCACCTTTGCATTATGTAAATAAAAAACTTTTTTCTATTTTCTCTTCACGTGAAAGAAAACCTTTCGTAAAAAACATACCTCTAGGCCTTCCTCTTTCACGCCGTCACCAAATCTCCAGCGATGCCCTATGCGGTGTTCATGGAAGCCAGTGACAGCTTCTAGATGCCCTATGCGGTTCTCATGGAAGCCAGCCACCATAGACACGGTGTACACGATGTATGCATGTGGTGGCCTTGCCTGGCACGAACATAGATCTATCACCGAGTAGGACTTGCGATGGTGTTTCCACCCGGCCGGCGGCGTATTGATTAGAGGAGTTCCTTGCCTTGTACGTGTGTGCATCCAGCTCAATGCTCTCGTCTAATCTGTGTGTAACTTGTGCTCTCGCCCAGAATCACTTCAGCATCGTGCGACAACGTTGGAGACTTGGAGCTTTGGCAACACACGTAGGACCCTATGGCTAAATTTTCTGACAGTCTTCGACTAGTCCGGCGCCGGACAACATGGCTATGGTGCTATACGGTGTTCCAGGTAAGCTGTGGTTTTACTATTTTGTTAATTACCTAGGGCAATGCATCCCGATTCAATAGTCAGGAGCAATCTAAGCCAACAAACTGATTCAAACAGAAATTGGCAGTCCATAATTCTACGTCGAGGCTCGAAATTACCCTGATAGGAATGTCATTAGAGACCATGCATCAAGAGTAAGAACGGTTTAAGGCAACAAGTTCAAAGGGAATGTGGCAGTTGATTGATAGCAGCTAGATCGGCAAATGGAAAGGGGTCATGCCCGGTTCGAAAAAGATCGGCAAGCTTGAATGGATTAATTTTAATCTGCTATAGATCGGCAAGCTTGATCGTATTTATTTTACTCTGCTATGGTTAAGTCCACACAATACCAAATAATCAAATCTCTGTAGTTTTCTTACATAGGTGCACATGCCTTTGCTGCCAGCCCAAGCATTACCATCTGAACTGAAACCAAGGCATGCGTTTGCATGCATGTCTCATTGTCCAATTTCACAATCACAGCACCGTAGTTGTCGGCTCATCTTACATCAGTACTTATTGTATCTCCTTTGCTTGCTCTTTATTTGGTTCTAATGGAACAGCTTCCAGTTCAACAAAAGATGAAAGTATCATCCCTTGACTTGCAGGTTCTCCGTGTAGAAATGCTAACAAATGTTTTGCAAAATAACACTAACTGTAAGTGCTGCTGTTCGTATGTCCAATTTCGTTATCTGTTATTTCATATGTGACTACATTATCTTTCAATTAATATTTAGGTGCAATGTGGAATTAAATGATTTTTCAATTGTTCTTTGTCAAATGGGTTTTCCTCTTCTCTCTCTACTTTATTTATTTTGTAGACAACTTCTTTTGTTTGCTTAAGGAACCATATATGAACCAGTATGTACATACCTCTCGTTACTTATTTTTGCGAATCGTACATACCTATCGTAACATTTGTTTAACCAAGCCAAGATACATGGGATTATATACACCATGCATGTATACCTTTATATTGTAGCATTATTGTGTGGTGATAGAAAATGTATTGTTTTTATCACTCTGTTTGCATATTATGCACCTATAGATAATTTATTACCTTTTTCACACCTATTTGTTTAGTGAATAGCTAATCCAGTCATATTTTCTACTTCTGACCACAGGATACCTGACATGGCCTTATGACCATGCTCCTCATCATTGAACCAACAATGCCAACCTAATCATTTTTTGAGTAAATTGAATGGTTGTATACATGGAGTCATGTTTGAATCTTCTTCAAAATGTGAAGAAATTTTAATGCACCTGCATACAGAGTTAAAGCATAGGCGGTACGTCAAATTGCCTTGTAATTACTTGTCATTTAAATGCAATGTACGTCACCCATTTTACCTACCATGCTTAAAAGCTAATTGGAGATGGTCAGGTTTCTATCACATATAGTGTTTCTAAACATATTTGCCAGTAAAAAAACTTACTTATTTCGTTGGTAGTATTGTGAAAACAACAATACTCGGGCACTATGGTGACTACCATTTTTCATTCAAGATCAATATTACTAAGTGGTAATATTAACTATTTTTTTGTTGATAACCACATCCCAACAACACTGAAACATTTGACAAATTATGTCCCAGCCATTTGAAGAAATTTAACTAAAGAGACATAATTTTTATATGCAAAATTTTATCCCTTCAGCGGATGTCCACCCAATATCTAAAGAGAGTGGAAATTTTGATTCTACTATTGAATAGATATACATCGTGCTATAACAAGTATTTCTTGGAAGGTTTGGAAAAGTGATATGAAAATATATGCTCTTTGAATAGTTGATAAAGAATGTAGCCATACAATAAAACACAAATTGGTTGATCTCAAACAAGAATAATGTTCACTTTTGAGTCGTGCCATTTAAATTTAGCCTAGGACGCACAAGAAAGTACATTTGCACCACATTTTACATATATACATGTAATGTCGCAATTATTATGTAGAAATATAAGAAATGAATAATATTTTAAATAAGATGTGACATCCAAGATAGAATTCATCATTCATGATTTGCATACTGTCAACTTATATATTATACATCTATGACTGATCAACATTTGTGAAATTTGACCACATCCATTTCATATAATTCCCCACATTATTTACTTGGCCATATTTTGTTCGCCTAAATCAATTATTTTTGTACTATGTATATTAACAAAATTAGTGTTGGAAACATGTATCAAGATTCTACAAAACATAGTGCAACCCAACAGTGAGAGCATCAAGATATTGCTATATTTTATATGTATAGAATTTGTATAAATATGTTTTCATATTCAGTTATTCAAACATAGTTTATCTGAGGAAATTGTTAAACAGTATCTATTCACGAACATACTAATTGCTTCTTAAATTTGTTGAATATTAAAGTCGGTAGGGTGGACTAGCACTGCAAATGCCAGTTCCAAGCCCGCAGAAAGAGTGGAGGGAAAACAAATTAACACACACGCGTTAAGCTATATTTGGTATTCATAACATACTATCATCATTTAGTACCATTACCATAAGTCAACTGAATGCAAACATAAATTACTTATAGTAAAAATCACCAAAATGTCTCTTACACGACTTTATAAAATTTACGTTCTATGAAACAGTGAGAAAGATAAATATCTTTTACATAATTAAATATATAAATCAATGCAACATGGTAAATATGCAAGAAAAAATATATAATATAACTTACACAAAGAGACGAATATGTTAGTATAACATACATAATTGGAAGATAATTAGTAAATTAATGACATATGAATTTATATATCAATACAAAACCAAACATACCTAAGAAAAAACTATGTTCACATGAGTGTTATATTTGTAAATGTCATCACATTTGGTTACTTTAGACAAATGAAATAATATGTTATATTTAATAAACTTTATAAAATTCTAGCCCGCGCATCGAGTGGGCCACTTTGCTAGTTTATTAAACAATGTTTTTTAATATAGCTTCGATTTTATTATTTTTGTCCATAATAACAAGGATGTAATTTCTTTGTGAAACTTGATACGCGGGTATATCGGTTGACATGCGTCCACCTCCTCAGTTCTCATGCAAGCAGCAGCAACGCTTGGCCTTAGGTTTAGTATAAATCTTCCTCTCAAATCTGATCTCTTTAACCAATTAGGAGTCTGATTCGCTTGACCTTCCTCCCACCGCCGAGTTGCCTG
Organism: Triticum urartu; assembly: GCF_056163025.1. NCBI lineage: Eukaryota > Viridiplantae > Streptophyta > Magnoliopsida > Poales > Poaceae > Triticum > Triticum urartu. The sequence goes on from NC_141879.1 coordinate 727,437,845, forward strand.
TCCGTATCAGCGGCAACCACGGATTGATCTCTAGTAGGTACTCCTCTATCAGGTGATTTCTATGTATGATCTTTCAAAGTCAGGTCAAGGAATGCAATTAGTCTAATTCTTACCCATGCGTCCACCTCCTCCTCAGCTTTCATTACAGCAGCAGCAACGTCATGGCTATCCTTGCTTAGGTTTAGTAATAAATCTTCCTCTCAAATCTTATCTCTTTAATGTATTAGTAGTCTGAAACATCCAGCAATCAATCAAACTAACTAGGCCATTACAACCTATGGATCTCTGAAATAATCTATTGACATTATAGTTCAACTAAATTACCAACCAATGCCATAGATTAATTTTCGTCACGCCCTTTTTATAGTATGTAGAAATAGCTACCAAAAGGTTTTGCTCAAGTATATCCCCACGCAGCCGCTGCAGCCATAGCCGCCGCTGTTGGGGTCACCTCGGACGGTCAACCGGGCGTTAGCCATGGGCATCAGGTGTGCCAAGTCTGAGATCAACGAAGACTTCCCTTGGTCAATTTTTTATTTCGGTAGCACAATAATTTCGGACCTCATTGAAATATGCGAAATTTTCGCATATTTTGGATTTTGAGATTTCAATTTTCACTTAATTTTAAAGAACTCAAACATAATTTAAATTTATTTCGAAATCAGTTTGAATCTGCCATGAAATGCCGGGGTTAAAAATATTTCGGACCCCACTGAAATATGCGAAATTTCGGAAATTTCACTGAAATTTTGTTGAAATGTTTAACCCTGCCTTGGTACTCATGAGGTAGCATGCATAGACGAGCCACATAAGGATCCGGCCGCTGATAGCGTTGGAAAGCGACGGAAGAACATGCCGGAGTACAGGAGGTTTGGCCAACGCTGTTTCATCGCTGCTTAGCTGGCTGGCTGAAATCCTGTAAAGCGTCCCGTAAAATTTTTGGGATTTGTTCCGCCGGAGCGCTCGTGGTACCTAAAAAAGTTTTGCGGGCGCCTTTAAACGATTTTTCTGGGCGGGCCGGTTGCGAATCTGCTACAGATGATCTAAAACGCGTGGAGAGCGGGCGTGACCGGCCGGAAGTTCAGCCGGCCAGCCGACTGTAAATCGTTTACCTTAAACTAATCCATGCTCAGCTCAATTAACCAGTAATGTGTTTGTATTACTCTAACAGCCTCGAGTCAAGTCAAATCAACTTTGTATATTACACACCCACCCCCGCCTACCCAGCTGCTGCAACCTGCAAGGAGATCAGACCACCATTCACTGAGCTCGTTTCTCTCATCGATCTAACAGCGTCTCCTCTCTCAAGGTCAGTGCAATCGCTTTATGCAGCTGATTGATTGTTATCTTCAAGCTGTCGATCAGTGCTTTGATAAACTGGGAGGTTGTATTGTTAATCCATGGCCTCTGCCTGCTCTTGTCGCCTCCGCTGGCCGGAGAGGAAGGTCAGGTGGCGTCCCTCTTCCTCTGCAAATCCAGATCCAAGATAAATGGTTGTTGGTGCCTTCCCCGTTCGGTAGTCGGCAATGTCCTTTTTGTTGTCCTATGTAATCAACGTGGCCGGAATTGATTAATTCGTGTATTTTTATAACTAAGAAATACTAGTACTAGGAGAGAAGACGTGTCCTTGTCCTTTTTAGTTAGTATACGTGATCGAGTCGGTTAGAGAGTTTGGTACGTCGTTTGCGGCTGGTTTGTGTCAGCCTATATATTAGGCATATTCACTTCTGTATTGGGGGCAGATTTGTTTTAGTTTGGAGTTGAATAAAAACAACAGAAAAGGCCTCACGTCAGGAGGCACCAAGGATGCGTTCTTCCGAATCCTAGGGATTTGTTGCTGCTGTGCTCGTGTCTGATCACATATCAGTTTCGGTGCAAGTCTTCTCCTTTGGCTTCTTACCTTCTTTTACGTCTATTTCTTCTGTGACTATTTCTGCCGTCGTTCATTGTTATTTCGCAAGTACCATGGAAGATCGGACCAACCAGCGACTCATCGTCCAGTTGAGTCTTATCAAATGGTATTCAGAGCTAAAGTTGTTCACGGTACTGTGTTGATCAAGATGTCGACCTCGGTCAATAAGGATGATGAGGTTGCTGCTGATTCTCAGGAAATTGTACGTCTAGTGTACGCGGATGATATTCCTGAAAATATCCGGGATGGTTTTGACCAGACGTGCAACTACATCAAGCAATGCTATGACGCACTAGAGGTGAAGCTTGACAAAAGGATTGATGGCCTGATCGCCCAGTTTGATGCTTTGGCGGACACCATCAATACGTGCTTTGGCGGACACCATCAATACGCCGACGACTAATTCTGCACCACCACAGGCTGCTCCAGTTGCTCCACTGTGTTACGCAGCACCGGCTTGCGATGGACATGCTGCGCGCATGATCGCCGTCTGGCGGCACGACCACATGCTGGAGATGATGGTGTTGATGACGATGTTGATCTTACGGCGGGGTACGCGCCACGACCGCGGCCCTCTGAGCCCCGTCGTGAAGCTGCTGCTCGTGGCGGAGCGCATGACCGAGTGGGTCAAGCTGCGCGTGTGCCTTTGGATGATGGAATTGGGCGGATAAAAATTTCAATCCCTTCGTTCTCCGGCAAATGCAAAACAGAAGGCTATTTGGAGTGGGAGATGCGTGTTGATCAAATTTTTTACGCACATCATTATGGTGAAGAGAAGAAAGTTCAACTTGCTGGAATTGAGTTCACTGGTCACGCGCTAATTTGGTGGAATCAAATTTGTCGTCCAAGACATCGCCCGACGACTTGGAGAGGGATAAAATAATTCATGAGACGACATTTTGTTCCTGAGCACTATAAAAGAGATATGTACAACAAGTTGCATCGGCTCTCTCAAGGTAATATGAGTGTTGATGAATATTACAAGGAGATGGAATTGTTTATGATTCGTACAAGAACAACAGAGGATCCGGAGGCGATCATGGCATGTTTCTTTAACCGGCTAAACATAAAGGTGCAGGATCGTGTAGAGATGGTGGTTTATTACAACATACAAGATCTTGTGCACCAAATTGTGTGTGCAAAGCAGCAAATTAAGCGACGTCAAGCTAATGGTTTTCATAGCACCACTTCCAACTCATGGCGACATCCTGAACAAAACTCTGATGATGTTGGCACTAGTTCCAAGATGGCATCGTCGACTCAATCCAATGGATTTGTGCAAAAGGATGTGTCAAAATTAGGAGCATCAAGAGCTGATACAAGTGTGCAGTCCACCAACCGTTCTAGTGACATAGAATGTTTCAAGTGTGGAGGAAGGGGACATGTGAAGCGTGACTGTCCTAATGAGAAGAGAGTATTGCTCACAAAAGATGGATATACATCCGCTAGTGATGAAGAGGCAACTTTTGACACTTCTAGTGAAAATTTTGAAGATGCTGAAAAGGTGACTGCGAGTTTTGAAGACGCTGAAATATATCCAACTTTGATGATGCAGCGGGTTAAAGAGGATCGCATTGAGGATAAGGGGCAGCGTTGAAATATTTTTCAAACTCAATGCAAAATCGACAACACCAATTGTAAGTTGATTATAGATGGAGGAAGCTACACCAACGCGGTCAGCAAGAGATTGGCGGAAGCTTTAGGGTTACCTACATGGAAGCACCCTCAGCCACACCATGTTGAGTGGATGTATCATACAGGAAAGCTCAAGGTTACTCATAAAGTCCGTGTGAATTTTTCTGTTGGCGATTATACTGATATGGTGATATGTGATGTTTTGCCAATGGATGTATGTCATTTATTGTTGGGGAGGCCTTGGCAATATGATCATGGAGCCACACATGATGGGAGGTCATATACTCATTCATTTTGGTATAATGGAAAACGGAATGTGTTGAGACTGATGTTTGCTAATGCCATCAAGGTAGATGGTAAAGTTTCTCCACAACAAAAGATCGCAAAACGTGGAAGGGGGTGCCGCCCCGGGTCCCCGAGTACGAAGGGCCCCCGATGGCTTCGTTTCCATATATACATACGTGATGTTAGCCCATGTAAGATTGACTGATTTCTTAAAAAAGGGTAACAGATCGCAATCTTCTCGGCTTACCGCACGGGCATAATAATCTTCTCCGATTCTACTCTGATTCCCTGCTACTTGAGAAGCTAATCACAGAAGCAAAACTGCCGGCTGGCTAGTGCGCTCGCTGCCTTTGAATTCTCTCATACAGAAAAAAAGTGCAAGCGCTCGACGCAATATCCTTGATTGATGCCACACATGACTCTGGGGTCCGAGAGCAACTGCTGAACGGCCAGGAAAATAACTCCAGCGCCCTAATTGGCGGGCGAATCAGCCCAAGGTTGATTGCGCCCCCGCCCATGCCTTCTAAAGTTCTAATCGCGATTTTCTGCTGCTGCACGCGATTACTGGAAGAAGGTAATACAAAATTTCACATTCCAATCAACCTGCTCTCCAATGCAAAACTCTCTTTTTCTATAGTCTTTATGTGTCGTTCATTCGTTGCACGAAGATCATCCCCATACATATCTCTTTCTCACTCCGTTTTCTTGTGTTGGTTAGGATTAGAAAAGCTGAGCTCGGAATTTTGTTGGTGACTAGTAAGCAGCAACAGCAATATCTTGCAATTTCTAATTTTCTAGCCATCCAGGTCTTTGTTCCACGCCTTTCTTAGCATTTTTTCAATGTGGGTTAAGACAAGACGTTACTGGTAACGTTAGTTATAACTAGCAAGTGAGCCCGTGCATTGCCACAGGGAAAATAAATCCTTACATGCTCCAAGTGATTCATCCGTGTTGCCACTCTCTTCACCGCCATTGCTGAAGGTGCTCACGTTATCCACCTATTAACAATGAGCGTGATCAATCTCAAGGCGATGAGCCTGGTCATCGCACCTTAGCATGTCCTTTTCGCAAGCCCATCTCTGCATCGACTTGTAATTTAGCAGACTTGCAATGATGGCGAGCACCACATGTCTCATCTACAGTTGGTGCATGCCCATCCCCACAGTATATATGTCCATCTTTTCCAAGAACCACCCTTACTGCCGCTACTCCTCACCGATGATGATCTACCCTGCACATACTCATAATTAATTGTAGTTATATACTAATTGTAGTTTTTGTTGTCTTCCATGTATCCAGCTCACTATCAAGACCCGAGCTTTAAAACTGTTTCCTTATTGAATTTCTCGAGTAGCCTCCATACTTTCGGAATGACCGTAAAGGTCTAAAAAATCCGCTTAGCTGACATCTTAAACTTTCGGTTAATAGGTTAGTCTCAAAAATAATATAAAAGTGCATAATAAAGCCCATTAAAAATCTAAAACAAATAATATAATAGCATGGAACAATAAAAAATTATAGATACGTTGGAGACGTATCACCTGTTCGCACGCTTTGCCGTCCCCTGCTTCGCCGTGCCCAATCTCGCCTGCATTCCGGCCTCCACCGACGAGCTCGCCGGCGTCGAACCCGACCACCCCAGCCGATGCCACCGCCACCGTTCGACGCGCCGTCGTCTGAACGTTCGAACGCGCCAAATCCTGCGCGAAATGGCCGCCTGTGGCCGATTTCTGATGCCTCCCGTGGCCCTCCGCCACATTTGAGGTCACCGGCGTTTAAACGCCAGCCGCCACTGACCTGGCTGGCGGGGGGCCCACCCCGGGCCACTGACATGTGGGTCCTAGGGGCCTAGTTGACCGCGTTGACCAGTCAACGTGCTAACTGGACTGGGTCCAGTCACTGACATTTGGGCCCCAATGCTTAATTAATCAGGTTTTAAAAATAAGTTAATATGTCAATTATTAGTCTATGAAAGATGGGTCCCACTAGCTAATTAGGTTAGTTAGTTAAGTTAACCTTTGTTAGACAACTCAGTCATTGACATGTGGGTCCCAGTGGTCAGGTTTGACCTGGACCGACTGTGTTGACAGATGATGTCACCCTGACATATTACTGATGCATTAAAGTATTTTCTGTTATTTTTGAAATTGATTGAAATGCAAGAAATTGTTTAAATATTTGAAAAATCATAGAAAATAATCCATAACAAGGTTAAAAAAGTTTTCTACATGAAAGTTGCTCAGAAAAATGAGACGAATCCGGATATGCTATTCACACACCTGTCACATGCCTCCGGCGCTACAAACATGGAACCTTCCCCTCCGGTTCATCTATTTGACAGATGCCTAAAGCTAGGAAAATATTCCTTGATATTTTCCCGCTCCATCTGTAATGTGTAGCACTACATTAGCTCACCACCAGCACAACATATTGCCATGTCATGCATCTGTGTTGCATTTGTTTACTTTGTATTTATTATTTCTTCCCCCTCTACTCTCTGGTAGCCGCCGAGAGCGACGCCGACGCCGCTGGTTACAACTATGCTCCTGACAACCAGCCCTTTTCAGCAGAGCTTCCAGGCAAGCAAAACCCCCTTGATCATTCCTATACCGCCCATTCTTTCTGTCCCATGCTTGCATTAGATTTTGCTACTGTATTTGATTGCTCCTATTCTGATGCATAGCTTGATTTTGTAACCTACTATTGATACTTTACCTACTATCCTAAATGGTTAGTATAGGTAGGTTAGTGATCCATCAGTTGCCCTACACCCTTGTCCTGTTTCCCCGCTTTGTTACTGGTGACTCGATCATTGTGATCGAGGTGCAGAGACAGACACATCATCGCACACACCCTTAGTTATACGGCTCTACAGAGCTATTATATGATGAAAATATGTCCTAGAGGCAAGTATAAAGCTGTTATTATTATATTTCCTTATTCATGATAAAGGTTTATTGTTCATGCTAGAATTGTATTGACTGAAAACTGAAATACATGTGTGGATACATAAACAAATACCGTGTCCCTAGTGAGTCTCTACTAGACTAGCTCGTTGATCAAAAAATGGTTAAGGTTTCCTAACCATAGACATGAGTTGTCATTTGATAACGGTATCAAATCATTAGGAGAATGATGTGATGGACAAGACCCATCCGTTAGCTTAGCATATGATCGTTCAGTTTATTGCTACTGCTCTCTTAATGTCAAATACATGTTCCTTCGACCATGAGATCATGCAACTCCCGAATATCAGAGGAATACCTTCTGTGCTATCAGATGTCACAACGTAACTGGGTGATCATGAAGATGCTCTACAGGTATATCCGAAGGTGCCTCTTGAGTTGGTATGCATCGAGACTGGGATTTGTCACTCCGTATGATGGAGAGGTATCTCTGGGCCCTCTCAGTAATACAACATCACAAGAAGCTTGCAAGCTAAGTGACTAAGGAGTTAGTTACGGGATGATGTATAATGGAACGAGTAAAGAGACTTGTCGGTGACGAGATTGAGCTAGGTATTGAGATACCGACGATCGAATCTCGAGTAAGTAACATACCGACAGCAAAGAGAACTATGTATGTTGTTGATACGTCTCCAATGTATCTATAATTTTTGATTGTTCCATGCTATATTATATCTTGTTTTGGACATTATTGGACTTTATTATACACTTCTATATTATTTTTGGGACTAACCTATTAACCGGAGGCCCAGCCCAGAATTGCTGTTTTTTGCCTATTTCAGAGTTTCGTAGAAAAAGAATATCAAACGGAGTCCAAACGGAATGAAACCTTCAGGAACGTGATTTTCGGAGCGAACAAGATCCAGAGGACTTGGACCCTACGTCAAGAAAGCTACCAGGAAGGCACGAGGTAGGGGGCGCGCCTACCCCCCAGGCGCGCCCTCCACCCTCGTGGTTCCCACGTTGCTCCACCGACGTATTTCTTCCTCCTATATATACCTACGTACCCCCAAACTACCAGACACGGAGCCAAAACCCTAATTCCACCGCCGTAACTTTCTGTATTAGTGAGATCCCGTCTTGGGGCCTTTTCCGGAGCTCTGCCGGAGGGGGCATCGATCACGGAGGGCTTCTACGTCAACACTATAGCCTCTCCGATGAAGTGTGAGTAGTTTACTTCAGACCTTTAGGTCCATAGTTATTATCTAGATGGCGTCTTCTCTCTTTTTGGATCTCAATACAAAGTTCTCCCCCTCTCTTGTGGAGATCTATTCGATGTAATATTCTTTTGCGGTGTGTTTGTTGAGACCGATGAATTGTGGGTTTATGATCAAGTTTATCTATGAACATTATTCGAATCTTCTCTGAATTCTTTTATGTATGATTGGTTATCTTTGCAAGTCTCTTCGAATTATCAATTTGGTTTGGCCTACTAGATTGATCTTTCTTGCAATGGGAGAAGTGCTTAGCTTTGGGTTCAATCTTGCGGTGTCCTTTCCCAGTGACAGTAGGGGCAGCAAGGCACGTATTGTATTGTTGCCATCGAGGATAACAAGATGGGGTTTATTTCATATTGCATGAGTTTATCCCTCTACATCATGTCATCTTGCTTAAAGCGTTACTCTGTTCTCTTGAACTTAATACTCTAGATGCATGCTGGATAGCGGTCGATGTGTGGAGTAACAGTAGTAGATACATGCATGAGTCGGTCTACTTGTCTCGGATGTGATGCCTATATACATGATCATACCTAGATAGTCTCATAACTATGCTCAATTCTGTCAATTTCTCAACAATAATTTGTTCACCCACCGTAATACTTATGCTCTCGAGAGAAGCCACTAGTGAAACCTATGGCCCCCGGGTCTATTCTCCATCATATTAATCTTCCAATACTTAGTTATTTATTTTTCCTTTTATTTTACTTTGCATCTTTATTTCTCTTTATCATAAAAATAGCAAAAATATTATCTTATCATATTTATCAGATCTCACTCTCGTAAGTGACCGTGAAGGGATTGACAACCCCTTTATTGCATTGGTTGCGAGGAGTTTATTTGTTTGTGTAGGTGCGAGGGACTCGTGCGTGGCCTCCTACTGGATTGATACCTTGGTTCTCAAAAACCGAGGAAAATACTTACGCTACTTTGCTGCATCACCCTTTCCTCTTCAAGGGAAAACCAACGCAGTGCTCAAGAGGTAGCAAGAAGGATTTCTGGCGCCGTTGCCGGGGAGATTCGCGCCATGTCAAGTCAAGATTTGACTCCCGACAACGAGCCATTTCGGGCGCCGTTGCCGGGGAGTCTATGCAAAAGTCAACATACCAAGTACCCATCACAAACCCTTATCTCCCGCATTACATTATTTGCCATTTTCCTCTCGTTTTCCTCTCCCCCACTTCACCCTTGCCGTTTTATTCGCCCTCTCTCTCCGTCCTCCTTCTCTTGCCTCTTTTTGCCCGTCTCTTGTTTGCTTATGTGTTGGTTTGCTTGCCTTGTCGTTATGGCTAGTCCCCTATCTTCTCCGTTGTCTCCTGAAAATGAAGTTCTTAATTTTAAGCAAAGGGAAGGAGAAAATCTAAAAGATGCTTGGTACAGAATTTGCAATGCTCAAAATAGATCTACCAAAAAGCAATCTACTTCCGTTCTTCTCCGCAATTTTTATGTAGGCACTACATCTTGGCACAGATATGTCCTTGATACCATTACCGGAGGGAATTTCTTGGGTAGCTACACTTTTGATTCCTATAATGCTATGATAGATTTGTTTGGCTCACCCCCTCTTTTGGTTAATGGAACTATGTTAACTTTGGAGCATGTAATGCAAAAACTTGAAATTATTGAAAATAAAGTTGCTACCATAGAGTTAATTGAAAATTTGGATAAAAAGATCCATAACCAAATTACTCAATATGGATCTAAAGTAGGAGTCACTTTGAAAAATATTAAGGAGAAGGAACCCATAGTTAATGAAAGAATAAATCAGGATTTTCCACTAGAATCGATAAACTTGAGGGTATCATTACCAACTTGGGAATCGCCTTTTCATCCGTAAAGAATACTCCAAGTCCTCCAACTAAAATTTCCAAGCTTGTGTATGTTCCTAAAAATAAGGGTGAATCCTCTAGCAAGGAAACTGCGGATCTCAAATCTATAAGTATTCATCCCAATCTTTTTGCTATCATTAAGGAACCGTTTGCTACTAATGGTTGTTTCGATTTTGTGCCTAGAAGTTTGATAATTGATAAAAGGAAAGAAACTCTTAAGGGTGATAGATTTTTCATTAAAGAATTACCAACTAAAGATACCTAGATCTATCCTTGCTTTTATGCCTAGCTAGGGGCGTTAAACGATAGCGCTTATTGGGAGGCAACCCAATTTTTTTTAATTCCTTGCTTTTTCCTCCTGTTTAGTAATAAATAATTTATCTAGCCTATGTTTGGTTGTTTTTTTGTGTTTAATTGGTGTTTGTGCAAAGTAGAACCGTTGGGAAGACTTGGGGAAAGTCTTTTTAATCTTGCTGTAAAAAACAGAAACTTTAGCGCTCACGAGAATTGCTGCCATTTTTATTTGGAAAGTGCTATTTAGTTAATTATTTTTGCAGATGATTAATAGATAAATTATTCACGTCCAGAAATTTATTTTAGAATTTTTGGGGTTCCAGAACTTGCGTTAGCTACAGATTATTACAGACTGTTCTGTTTTTGACAGATTCTGTTTTTCGTGTGTTGTTTGCTTATTTTGATGAATCTATGGCTAGTAAAATAGTTTATAAACCATAGAGAAGTTGGAATACAGTAGGTTTAATACCAATATAAATAAAGAATGAGTTCATTACAGTACCTTGAAGTGGTATTTTGTTTTCTTTCGCTAACGGAGCTCACACGATTTCCTACTTTAAGTTTTGTGTTGTGAAGTTTTCAAGTTTTGGGTGAAAGATTTGATGGATTATGGAACAAGGAGTGGCAAGAGCCTAAGCTTGGGGATGCCCATGGCACCCCAAGATAATCTAAGGGCACCTAAAAGCCCAAGCTTGGGGATGCCCCGAAAGGCATCCCCTCTTTCGTCTACTTTCATCGGTAACTTTACTTGGAGCTATATTTTTATTCACCACATGATATGTGTTTTTCTTGGAGCATCTTGTATTATTTGAGTCATTATTTTTTAGTTTTCCATAATCATCCTTTCTGTACACACCTTTTGAGAGAGACACACATGATTCGGAAATTGTTAGAATACTCTATGTGCTTCACTTATATCTTTTGAGTTATATAGTTTTTGCTCTAGTGCTTCACTTATATCTTTTAGGGCACGGTGGTGGATTTATTTTATAGAAACTATTGTTCTCTCATGCTTCACTTAGATTATTTTGAGAGTCCTACAAAACAGCGTGGTAATTTTCTTTAATTATGTTAGGCATTCAAGATTAATAAAAAAAAATCTTATGAGTGTGTTGAATACTATGAGAAGTTCGATACTTGATAATTGTTTTGAGATATGGAGATGGTGATATTAGAGTCGTGCTAGTTTAGTAGTTGTGAATTTGAGAAATGCTTGTGTTGAAGCTTGTGATTCCCGTAGCATGCACGTATGGTGACTCGTTATGTGATGAAGTCGGAGCATGATTTATTTATTGATTGTCTTCCTTATGAGTGGCGGTCGGGGACGAGCGATGGTATTTTCCTACCAATCTATCCCCCTAGGAGCATGCGCGTAATACTTTGCTTCGATAACTAATACATTTTTGCAATAAGTATGTGAGTTCTTTATGACTAATGTTGAGTCCATGGATTATACACACTCTCACCCTTCCACCATTGCTAGCCTCTCTAATACCACGCACCTTTCGCCGGTATCACACACCCACCATATACCTTCCTCAAAACAGCCACCATATACCTACCTATCATGGCATTTTCATAGCCATTCCGAGATATATTGCCATGCAACTTTCCACCGTTCCGTTATTATGACACGCTCCATCATTGTCATATTGCTTGCATGATCATGTAGTTGACATTGTATTTGTGGCAAAGCCACCGTTCATAATTCTTTCATACATGTCACTCATGCATCATTGCACATCCTGGTACACCGCCGGAGGCATTCACATAGATTCGTATTTTGTTCTAAGTATTGAGTTGTAATTGTTGAGTTGTGAGTAAATAAAATTGTGATGATCATCATTTTTAGAGCATTGTCCCAAGTGAGGAAAGGATGATGGAGACTATGATTCCCCCACAAGTCGGGATGAGACTTCGGACTAAAAAAAAAAGAGGCCATAAAAAAGAGAGAAAAGGCCCAAATAAAAAAATGAGAGAAAAAAGAGAGAAGGGACAATGCTACTATCCTTTTACCACACTTGTGCTTCAAAGTAGCACCATGATCTTCATGATAGAGAGTCTCTTATGATATCACTTTCATATACTATTGGGAAATTTTCATTATAGAACTTGGCTTGTATATTCCAATGATGGGCTTACTCAAAATGCCCTAGGTCTTCGTGAGCAAGCAAGTTGGATGCACACCCACTTAGTAATTTTTGTTGAGCTTTCATATACTTATAGCTCTAGTGCATCCGTTGCGTGGCAATCCCTACTCACTCACATTGATATCTATTAATGGGCATCTCCATAGCCCATTGATACGCCTAGTTGATGTGAGATTATCTTCTCCCTTTTTGTCTTCCCCAAAACCACCATTCTATTCCACATATAGTGCTATGTCCATGGCCCACGCTCATGTATTGCGTGAAGATTGAAAAAGTTTGAGAACATCAAAAGTACGAAACAATTGCTTGGCTTGTCATCGGGGTTGTGCATGATTTAAATACTTTGTGTGGTGAAGATGGAGCATAGCCAGACTATATGATTCTGTAGGGATAACTTTCTTTGGCCATGTTATTTTGAAGAGACATAATTGCTTAATTAGTATGCCTGAAGTATTATTATTTCTATATCAATATTGAACTTTTGTCTTGAATCTTTCGGATCTGAATATTCATACCACAATTAAGAGAATTACATTGAAATTATGCCAAGTAGCATTCCATATCAAAAATTCTATTTTTATCATTTACCTACTCGAGGACGAACAGGAATTAAGCTTGGGGATGCTTGATACGTCTCCAACGTATCTATAATTTTTGATTGTTCCATGCTATATTATATCCTGTTTTGGACATTATTGGGCTATATTATACACTTTTATATTATTTTTGTGACTAACCTATTAACCGGAGGCCAGCCCAGAATTGTTGTTTTTGCCTATTTCAGAGTTTCGCAGAAAAAGAATATCAAACGGAGTCCAAACGGAATGAAACCTTCGGGAACGTGGTTTTCGGAACGAACATCTAGAGGACTTGGACCCTACGTCATTGCCTAGCAAATCTTCCTCGGCAAATTTCCAAAGTTTTTGTCCACCTAGAAGCATTGTGAAGGAAGTACCTTTTTTATATCTCTAAATGACATGAAATTTATACAGTTCCTTCATATGCCCAAATTATCACCCTCCTCCAAATTTCAGCTTAGTCAAATCATCTATGTGAGCCCAGGTTCAATTTATATTTTATGGCCAAATAGGCAAGTTGCAAAGCAAGTGTTATATAGACCCCTCCTATTACCCTCAAACTTTTCGGGCACTCTTCCATACCGAAATCATTGCCACATGATAATATTCAGCTCAATTTTCCTAGTAAATCTTTCTCGGGAAATTTCCAAAGTTTCTACCTCGAGAGAAGCTTTGTGAAGTAAGTACTATCTAGGCTTACCCAAATGATCTGAAAATTTACCAGCGCATGACCATACCTAAGTAACTTATTTACACCAATTTTGAGCTCATTTCATTCATCCAATCTCTCTCACTAGTTTTCCCAAGTTTCTGTCCATAGAAGAGCATTGTGAAGAAAGTACCACTTTGGCATGTCCAAATGGTATCCATTTTTTACAATGCTTTCCTATGCCCAAATAACCATCCTCCACAAAATTTTAGCTCAATCCATTCATTATTTTGAGCCCAGCTTCAACATTCATATTTTTGTCCAGTGTGGTACTTTGCAAAGAAAGTACCACCTAGGATCCTCCTTTTGATCTAAAAATTTGTGAAGACATTCTCCTTAGTAGATGATCATCCTCAGCCAAAACTCACGCCCATTGGCCATGTGCATTTTCCGTACCGCTAATCAAACACTTGGCTGCTAATTCATGTTTGAGCATCGATCGGTCTCCTCCTGAGAATCTTATATTGTAATTTTCTTCCTAGCACCAACCTGGGGAGTGCCCAACCCACTAGACATGCCTAGGCCGCCCAGAACACATGGCAATATTACGGTCACGCGGTGACCACGCGACGGGCATGCGAGTTTACGCGCTCTAGAGTTGGGGCCCTCGGCCACCGCCCAAACCTCGACGTATCGCCACCAAACCATGTATTTATGATTAAATAGGTCCTTGTGTAACTATAAATGATTTTTGGAAAAAATAAATAGCAAACTATGAGGCAGCTGCAGTTCAAATTTGACCCGCTTCCAGCTGAATCGGCGGAAATTTGTCTTTTTCAAGAGTGGTGGATCAAATTTTTTACACCCAACCATTTTTTCAATTGTGCATTAAATATGGCCTAGTATTTTATAAAAATGATTTGGTCCAATTTTGCAACAATTATTTGGTAGTTCCTTCACAAAAAAACCTCCTTTCGGGCACTCAAAAAATGGAAAATGGTTTTTTCGTCCAACGAAAATGAAAACTTCCTTAGGAAACATTGTTTGCCATTCCAATATGCACCCTTGTGCACAATATGAGATCATTTGAACAAACTATGCCATGAATGTGGCCATAAGATTGATCATTTGGCTTGAAAGCCATGAATCTTCACACATGATAGCTCATTTCTGAGAACACTTTTTTAAAATAATTGCTGTATGAAAAGTTTGTTATTTTTCCTGGGAACTTGGCCACATATAATGACACAATGCGAAGGTTTCCCAATTTTTTGATTTTTTTTGAATTTTTTATGCCCGTTTCAAAATGCGGTCAAAACGGCGGGAATGACCGTTCCTAGCTAGTGGTTGAATCTTTGAATTTTTTTGGTGTTTCTCTGATTAAATAGGTACTTATGTACCTATAAATGATTGTTGGAAAAAACAAATAGCAAACTATGAGGCACCTGCAGTTCAAATTTGACCCGCTTCCAGCTGAATTGGTGGGAATTTGTCTTTTTCACCAGAGGTGGATCAAAACTTTTGACACCCAACAATTTTATCAATTGTGCATTAAATATGGCTTAGTATTTTAGAAAAATGATTTGGTCTAATTTTGCAACAATTATTTGGGAGGTCCTTCACAAAAAAACCTCCTTTTGGGCATTCGAAAAATGGAAAATGGTTTTTTTGTCCAAAGAAAATGAAAACTTCCTTAGGCAACATCGTTTGCCATTCCAATATGCACCCTTGTGCACAATATGAGATCATTTGAACAAACTGTGCCATGAATGCAGCCATAAGATTGAACATTTGGCTTGAAAGCCATTGATCTCCACACGTGATAGCTCGTTTCTGAGAACACTTTTTTAAAATAATTGTCGTATTACAAGTTTGTTATTTTTCCTAGGAACTTGGCCACATATAATGACACAATGCGAAGGTTTCCCAATTTTTTGATTTTTTTTTAATTTTTTATGCCCGTTTCAAAATGCGGTCAAAACGGCGGGAATGACCGTTTGTAGCTAGTGGTTGAATCTTGGAATTTTTTTGGTGTTTCTCTGATTAAATAGGTACTTATGTACCTAGAAATGATTTTTGGAAAAAATAAATAGCAAATTATGAGGCACCTGCAGTTCAAATTTGACCCGCTTCCAACTGAATCGGCGGGAATTTGTCTTTTTCACCAGAGGTGGATCAAAACTTTTAACACCCAACCATTTTGTCAATTGTGCATTAAATATGGCCTAGTATTTTAGAAAATTTATTTGGTCCAATTTTGCAAGAAATATATGGTAGGTCCTTCACAAAAATAACTCAATTCGGGCACTCAAAAAATGAAAAATGGTTCTTTTGCAAAGAAAATGAAAGCTCTATTTGAAAACATTGTTTGCCATTTCAAGATGCACACCACACTTATGCAAAATAAGAGATCATTTTGATATGCCATTGTTATGTTTTTTTATAAGAAATCAAAGTTTTGGGTCCAAAATTTTGAGATTCAAGCACGAGATAGCTGGCCAATCAGACGCGAGGAACTGCCTTCACGCGGATCACCAAATTGGACGCAGTCTGAGCCGTCCATCGCGCACCCATCCAGCGTTGGAGCTTGTGCCGAGAAAAAAACCCTAACCCACGCACCCACACACCCTCCCCTCGATCCCAGATCCGATCCGCCCACTCACCCTCCCCCTCCCCTCGATCCCCAGATCCCACCTCCTCGCCGCCGCCCACTACTACTCGCCGTCCCGCCCCTCCTCCTTGCAGAGGCGCGGCGCTCCGATGATGGCGTGGGCGGAGGATGAGGCCATCAGCCCCACGTCGCCTCGGCAGGGCTACACGTCTCGGAGCGGATCGGCCGCAACGCCGCCACGCAGCCCGACCTGGAGGAGGCGCTCGAGGCCTCGCGCTACGCCTCCCACCCCTACTCCTCGCACCCCGCGAAGCTGCATGAGCCCCTCTCCATCTCTCTCTCCTTCCTGGAGATGAGAGAGGCTCGGCTGCTCCTTGTAGGTTGGCCGTGAGGAGCAAGGGGGCCGAGAAGTCGGTCGCCAACGGGAAGAAGGGCAAGGCCGGCAAGGTTAGCCTCCTCCCCCTCCTCCTCTTCCACCTCGCCTTCACCATCCCCGCACGGCACTCATGAGTTGTCGCTCCAGATCCACGGATCGCTAGTCAGGATTTGCGCCCCTCTCAATCGTCGCTGTCGCTCTCTCTGATCAACTTCATGTGGGTTCTAGTGATTAAATTTAACCTGCAGAGTTCTTTGTTCGCAGACAAGCAGGGTTTCTTCCTGCCAGTAGCGATGTTGGAAAAGATCGGGTTGCCGCCCAAGCCGTCGATGCGAGGGGCGACCTGGGTGCTGGATGCCTCCAACTGCCAGGGCTGTGCCGCTCAGTTCTCCTTGTTTACACAGAAGGTAATCAATCTCGTGATCTCTGGCCTCGTGATGATGATGTGAAGCATAACGTACTCCTCTGCCATAATCCAACCGGGCACAATAATCCAGTTCGTACCAATTTCAGTTGCATTTCATGGGAATCCCCTTCACTTTTGGACCACTGTTTCACACTACTTGTAATGTTCAAAGAAAGCCTACTCATTACTTGGATAAATTCTCGCCTCTGCCTGTGCTGTCATGACAATGCAGAACCAAGAATTAACAGTTTTAACAGGTTGAACTGTGGGCTTGCACCGTGTGCTTGCAAGGGGGTTAGATGAGGTGTTGACACACATCTCAGCCTATTAGTACTCGATCAGATCACAGCCCCAAAAAAGTACAGAACCACTACATGCTGCAAGCTTCATGCCTTTTAGTTCCATGCACTGCGATTATGTCGAGGAGGATGAGGTCATTCCCATGAGCTTGTGCAGAGGGGGAAAACTAAGTTGGTGCACATTCTCACTGGAACGACCTCAATGTATGTCGACTGATAATCTCT
Organism: Triticum urartu; assembly: GCF_056163025.1. NCBI lineage: Eukaryota > Viridiplantae > Streptophyta > Magnoliopsida > Poales > Poaceae > Triticum > Triticum urartu. Next base: position 727,455,277 of record NC_141879.1, read on the forward strand.
TTTAGTCCTAGCAGTGAAAGTTAATAATTTCTCTGTTTCATGCCTAATAAAAAAGTTGTACTGCATGTTTGTTTTATGCTATCTGAATCTACATTCGCAAATCCAAAGCTTTAAACGGAAAATTCTTGTGCTGTTGCCGGTCTCTCATGAAGTTTGGATTTATTGGGTCTAAAAATACCTCTTGTTCTGTTTCAGTAATTTAGATGGTTGGATTCACCGTTAGTGTTTGCATATTTGTCACTTGACAGAAACTTCACATTTCTTGTAATCTTATGGAGATGGTTGGACCAGGAGTTGTGTTAAACTTTTGTGTATTTAATATGTAGCATCATTGCCAAAGATGTGTATGGAGATGGTTAGTTGGCCAATGTATATGATTGTATTCACTTTGTACAGCTGCTCCACAACTTCTCTTATGTTGCAGTATCTGTGTATTCACTCTGTTGCCACTGAACATTGCAATTATTCAATTATTCTACTTTGTTTGTCTTGTCCACATTGAAATCCGAAGGTGCACATGCTTATATGGCTATCGAGTAAGAAAGAAATAACATGGACATCGATCGTACAAACTAGTGTATCGATAATGATTGATATCCATGATGAAACTCAATCTGTTGCTCTTCTTGTGCAAAAAAAATTAGTGCTGCTAGTCAGAATGAAGTTGCATGTAGGCAGCTCTTGTTCTAGATTTCTCTGGACTATGATTGTAATGGATGGAATGAAACTTAAATCATGACGTCTTGTTGCTCGTTTGAACTGGTGCTACCATGAGTTTTGTTGTGACTTCTGTGTCCTGAGCTGGTATGGGGTTCAAATTGCAGATTGGCAAGGCCGGTGGTGAGAAGTGGAAGTCCCAAGTGATGTTGTAAGTTGCCCGTCTCCCCTCCCCCTCTCTGTTACTGCTCGATTCTGTGCTGGTCACTTCCTTCTTTCTTCAGTGTTTGCTCGGTGTCGTGATGACAATGTGATCGTACCTGTGTTGGTTTACTTGTTTCCGTGTCAGTTTGGCTAGTGCTTCACCCAGTTTTTCAGTTAGATTTCAAATTCAGTCGCTATGCAATGGCTGATCTACTACCTGCGCTCAATTCGGTCGTATAAATCAAATATGATTACTGCTGGCTGTGGAGGGGCTTTTTTCTGGAGCAATCAGTCAGTAGGAGGGGCTTTTTTCTGCTGCTTGTTTTTGCTTCAGTTGGGTACATGAATCTCTGGTTATAAGGATTTCAAAGCCACGACTTGTTCTGAATCTCTGGTTGTTTCATGATGCTAGTCCGCACTTACAATATATTTTCCTAAGGTGATGCATGCATGATTAGTACCAGTGTGAGATGTCGATTCATGTATCTGTGTTTGGTGCGACATTCATGTATCCATACATTGGGATGTTGGGATACTTGGATTCCTGTTTTGTCTCTTGTAGCACCGAATGCTAGTCTTTGTTTTACTAAATTCATCAGATAGTTAACTCACTGTGAGATGTCCACTCTTGTTTTGTTAACAAACATGAACTGTTAAGTCATCTATTCCTGGCTGTTGCTTTTGTTCAGTATATATGTCTACTTTCTGATTTGTAAGCATAGGTGGTTATAGGTTGTTGTGATGAATATAAATATTAAAAAGTGCTCATGCATGGCGGTATACTAGAGCTAGTTGTACAGTTGTTTGCATATTTGAAAGATACATGACATGTTCCTATTGTACATCTGTTTGCATGTTCCTATTGCACTGATCATCACTATTGGTAAATGCTATTGCCTGATATAATAGAAGTATGAGCACTCAACCATTGTACAACTGTTTGCATATGTTTTTTTATAAATGATGATTGTGAAAGATGTTCACATGTTAATTTTTGTTGACTAAATTCTCTTATGCGCTTGACTTGGCTTGACCCAGAACAGCAGCATCCTTGATGCGTACTGACCTTCACCTTGTTTTTTCTCTCGCAGGCTCGAAGGAGGCAGTATGCAAGGCACCTCCTGATGGATATTGCTTGATGGCTTCTACTTTTTGAATGCTTGTATTGCCGCAGCTTGTGCCGCTATTCCAAAAGTTATGTATTTGTGAACATAGGAGATAAGTTATTGATATGTGTTCGTCTGTCTAATGTTATGCGAGATAAAGTTGTGTGAGAAAGTTTTCTATACTTGTGTTATTATTGTGGGAAAGAAGTACTGTTACTATACTGATTTGAGAATATTGGCTGTAAATAAAAGAGGGCTTGGCCCACTATTGGATTGTAAAATGGCCATGTCCAGAATTTATATTGCACTCAATACTTGGGCTCTAAAAAGGCCATGGCCCAAACTATGTTGGACTTGTTTCTAAAATGAGCAATATAACTTTCAGATTCTAAAAAGGTTGAGGCCCAAAAAAATGGATTGTAAAAGACTGCATCTCAGAAAAAAAATCCTAATTATTGGGCCAGGCCCATTTAGCCAATCAAAGCACAGAGAAAAAAAAGTTAAATGTGCTGAATTAATGGGCTCGGCCCATGTAAAACGCCGAATCGGACCGGGCTGAATCTTGTGCCACATCAGCTTGCCACGCTGGATGCCTACGTGGCCTGCGGAGGTTGCTAGTGACCAAAACGCCAAAGTGGACATATTTTGGTCATAAACGTTTGCGACCATTCCAGAAGAAAGGTCGCTATAGTCAGTTTATGACGGCCAGCTTTTGACCTTATGTTTTTGGTCACAAAAAGGTCACAAATGGAAATTTGTGACCATTCAGTGACCAATAGTGGTGGTCACAAGTTGACATATTTCTTGTAGTGGTTCTTTTCTGAAGACTCCATGCCTATGGCGGAAGGAGCTCATCAACCTTCCGAACTGGATGCCTCCGCCTCCTCCTCCTCCTCCGGCGAGTCAGGGCACTCCGCCTCCTCCACCGCCTCCTCCTCCGGCGAGTGACGATCAGGGCCCTCGGCCGGCTCCTTCTCCGGCGCGTGGCGGCACTCCGCCTCCTTCTCCGCCTGCGTCGGCGCGCCCGAGCAGCCAGCCTCCTCCTTCTCCGCCTCGTCAGCAAGGGCGGAATAGACCCGCCGCCGCTCCGGCAGCTGCTCCGGCGCGTCGTAGTCCTTCTCCTCCGCCTCGTAAGCAAGTAAAGAAGACAGCCGCTCCGTCTGTTCGGCCAGCGTCTAGCAGTACAGCCAGAGGCGGGAGGACATACAGATTCGGTCCTTCTCTGAAGACTCCAGAGAAGTTACCATACGAGAGGACCCTGGAGGAGAACGCGAAGATCGCGCGAACCAAAGTGGATGACTGGTTTCAAGGGTTGAAAGCAAAGAGACATGCACCTCCGGAGGAGAAGGTAGATCCGGTGAAAGTGAAGCGCACTCTGGCTGCCCTGGCAAAACCACCCAAGTCTCCGCCGAAAGGCAACTATGAGCGCATTATTGCAAAGACATGGGCCGAAGCGGAGCGGTCGGGAAGTACAGTCAGTGATCAAAGGCTGAAAGAACGACGAGCAGCTGGGAAACAAATTTCCCAGCTCGGCGAACAAGCGAAGCAATCGTGCCCCCCGCTCAAGGTGCCTAGCGACATCGTCGATCCCAGGATGGTGCCCGGTTATAGCAATCTTGACGATTACCTGCCCGACGATGTACATTATGATCCCATGGAGGTGCAGATACACAGATACGAGTACGGGAAGCCTCTCGTCAAAGATGAAAAATCTCTATCAACGATGATGCGAAGATTGCATGATTGGTACTTGAAAATCTGCAGAGAGTCTGGGGGGGAGGAGTACTTTGTATGCGAGAGTTAAACCGGAGCATGACCTCGTCGGAATTGAACTGTTGCCTATTCCATTTGAGGAGTTCTATCAGTTTTTCAATCAATTGGCCCTCGATAAAGCAACGGTCACCTGCTACTGTCTGTAAGTACTAGCTACTACTTCTGTCATTAAGTCTCTCTATATAGCTCAGCTCTTTCATTGCATGTATTTATAATTATCCTCACAATATTATGCAGATTGAAGATCGCCGAATTGAAGAAAAGACAAATCGGTGATATTGGGTTCGTTAACACATATCTCATAGATGCAACTGAGGTTGAACATCGTCCCGAAGATACTGAGGCCAACTTGCTACGATCATTCAAAAGAAATGAACACAAAGATATAATACTCTTTCCTTACAACTTCAAGTGAGTGTTACTGTCTTGTGCATATTCGGTTTCCCTTATATATTAGTCCAGGTTATAGTAATGTAATTGATGAGTTATGCATGCGTGCGCAGGTTCCACTATATTCTCCTAGAGATTAGGCTTGAGCAGGGAGTAGTAACTGTCTTGGACTCTAGACGAAAAGATCCCCAGGAGTATGCGGACATGACTGAAATCCTCAAGAAGTAAGTTAAATCGATCATTATCCACCATATCAGCAACTTTGTTCATTTCCTGATATCAAGTAATTGTTTTCTTTGTCCGGCAGGGTTTGGAGAAAATTCACCAGAAAAGCTCCGGGACTGCCGAAGGAGTTGCCATTTAGACACCCGAAAGTAAGTACTATAGTAGCATGTTCCGCGCATCTCCTAGTGATTCAAGCGCTAGTTTCATCAATACCATTTGGCATTCTTGCTTATCAGTTTGATTGACCTCTATTTCTTGTAAAGTGGTTGTGGCAGGAACAAGGGAATGATTTCTGTGGATACTACGTCTGTAAGTCCATCCGCCACACGACCTGTGAGCGGGACGGGTACTCTGACGAACAATATGAAGTGCGTAAATAACAATATTCACAATTTTATTTTATTACCATCATTTGTGTTGAGTTTCATTCATTCATATATATATGTATTGACCCCCTTCTTCAAATTAGATGTTTCGGATGCGGAATGAACTCCTAGCACCAGATCGCATGCGAGCAATTCAAGAGGAATTGGCGGCATTCTTTCTTCACCAC